>NC_134457.1:88692897-89292897 GCF_047948215.1 Lycorma delicatula | reverse complement strand
AAAAACATTTTCCTTTGAGGAAAAAATCATGTGGAGGTCATGAATCCAGACGATGAGGTTATAAATTTTTTCTTATGCTTTATTCAAAGCCTGAAGGCCTTGTGAACATGGGTCAACAAAGAATTGCAACATTTTGATATTGCTCCACCTTTCTAGACATAATGTGTTTTTTGTGCTTGCTATTAATCAATAAAGCATTCTCCAAAAAACCAGCACATTATTATAATAACAAAAACATGACAAAAAACGACTACATATTTAAACACAGTAATTTTCAAATGTTAAAAATTGAAATGAGTGATAGAAACAACTAATAAAAATAACTCACTGACAGGACATTCAGCAATTGCAAAAACCAGTGTCAGTCAAGATTTAGACCAGAGATAGGTATATTTTATATTGTTTTCCTGATTCTCCTTATAATATAAAATATAAACAAGACAGACTAAGTACTGTATGTCTTCTAAGTAGTAGTCGTTAAAAGTTAAAAAAAGTAATGTAAGACATCATTTTACAAACATAACATATACCAATAGATAAAGAATAGTTATCAAAATTAAACAGGCTAAGCATACAACTTTTTAATCAATTTCAATATTAATTATGGGAAATTATGAATGTAATTCTTATAATCCATTATGTATGTTTATAGTATATAGCAATATACAATGGTATAGTATAGTAATATAATGGTGATTAAACATTAAATAAAACTTCAGTGGTACTTTTTAGTTCACTATAATTAGCATTAGTTTTAAGAATGCTAATTTCCCTTCAGATAATTTAATTATCACTCTTTTTCTACAGGAAAGCCATTATTTTTTGTTTCTATCTTTATAAACAAAATCTCATATATATTCATTTATGACTAAAAAAAAGGAATAACATGTAAGAAGATAACCTATTTTTAATCAGCTTCTGTACAGAAAAAAAATCTGACCTGAAGAGTAACCTGTATTTTGCTTAGTTTGCATCATCATTTACCTCAGCAAAAACATAATGAATGAATACAAATAATTTTTCCATATCACAAGATCATTTAAGCCTTAAGTGTTTTTGGTTGCTGGTCTCAGATGCCATTCCCAGCAAAGGTCTAATTTTTTCAGTTATTTTATTCATCTCATCTATTTCATTAAAATAACTGGTGGGGCATGTCGAATATTGTAGGTACTAAAATAAAATAAATAAAATCACTATGATCAATAAACTTTAATTAAACTGTCAATGCATAAGGGGTTATGGATCTTGCTAATTTTTAACTTTGCAGTTTACCACAAAAGTTATAAATACATTTTAAAAGGCTAAATTTTCTTAAATGTTACTTTCATATTAAATTTAGACAACTGGAAACTTATCTTTTTATGCTAGTTAGTACTTCCTGAGGGTGATTGGTAAAAATCATATTATAATCGGTAAGTTAAAAAATATATTATTTCAGATAGTAAGCATAACCTATATGATTTCATATCGCTAGACTAGTTAAAGCAATCTATTACCCAAACTAAATTTATGATTCTATGAATTAGAAAAATTTCAATATCTTAATTTCATAATTAAAGACATACAATTGTTGGATTTTCCCTCATGTCACTTAATCTAAGCTTTGTAATTGGTTAGGGTAATATTATTATAAAAGGTACATTTTGGCAGTTTTATCATCACAGATTATTTTCCAGAATTACAATACAATCATACTAGACTACAAATATTTTGAGGTTATAAAAATAATTAATATTCTCACTTGGGTTTTGTAAGATTTTGGTAATGTTAAGACATAATTATAAGTAGACACAAAGAAAGATATAGCAGTACTGCTTTTGCAGAAAAATCATTTTCACACTCAGAATACTCACAAAAAAAAATTTTGGAACACATTCAGATTGAAGTATCAGACTAAACACTTAAAAAATTCCATACCACTAATAAAAAAAAAACTTTCTGTACAGCTTTTATTGATTGGGAAGCCTTGTTGAAGCAGTTCAAATAGTTACATTATAATTCAATGTTAATTAAGAAAAATCTCTACCACAGTTGATAATACTAAACATGTCAAAGATATCTTAAACCCTCTCAACAACATCTCTTTTTTATTTTTCACACTATTTACCGATGATTTGTTGGTTTAGATTTACACTAAAAAAGTGATATATAATTTTTCTTCCTATAAATTACTATATTATAAAAATAGTTTAAATAAAACATATACCATATTTATTATTCTTGACTGAAATTATATATACAGGCTGCAAAGAAAGATCATGTTGACAGTGATCCAATACATGACCATCACTAATTTTGTTATTCTCTACTTGCGATGAACACAACCCCATTCCAAGTTTCTTTAGCATCAAATGTCTTATAATACTTCAGTTTCATTAAATAAATATCTTATAAAAGATAACACAAAACACCTGTACACTAAATCTTAATATATAACAAATATAAGTGTTACTTAATTTTAAAACATTTCTGATTTAACATTTCACACTTTACTATAAATTAATTTAATACATATATAGTTTGTAATTTTCACAGATTCCAGAAAAAAAATCATTATTAGAGAGGTTGGGTCAGTTGGATCCTTATGATGTGATTATTCCCTGCATTACGATCATCTATTGAAACTGGAATCTGTGAAGCAAAATTTAAATGTCAATGGCCTAAGCAAATTTAATAAACCACTCATACACATCACTAAAGTTAACAATGTCAGGTGCAGTTTCATTATACGCTGCTTGATAAACATATTTGATGTCACATAAAAACATTAAAAAAAATTTTTAAAGAGAAAGCAAACTGATCCAATAAAGATGCCAAGTAATACTGGTTTAAATAAAAATAAGTGTGAAAACAAACTAAACAATAAGTATTGTGATCAATGATAAACAATTAAAACAAGAACAGAGTAACATAAAATAAGACAATAAAACTGTGCTTATATGGATCGAGTTCAGATGAAATCAAGGGTAACTGTAACGTAATTCTTATGTTTTTGATGTAGAATAATAATGCTGCTCAAATGAATTTTATAATTATAAATAAACAAACACTTTTTATGTCCTTCTTTGCTATATGATATAAAATATTAATAATACATCATCAAAGGTAAGACATATTGGCAAAAGAAACAGAATTTTTATTGATATCAAATAAAACAACTGTAAATATCGGAAAGAAAACAAATTTAATAATTAAAGAAAATTTAGAAATCTGTTTTGACTAACACTTTATTGTCAGAAATATTGACTACATGTAAAGCAAAAGAAGGTAGGAAGAATATTAGTTCAAAATATAAGAAGTGTTTTTAATATTAATTAAAGAATTAAGTCATTAATCTATCCTGGATTCAATTCTAATAATGTAAAAAAAAGTAATAAAAAATCTAGAAAATAATCTACTCCAATCAGAGGCTCTTTAGGTTGTCCATCCACTGCTCTTATCCTTTATTTCTTCTTCCTTCTGAGTACCACACAAATCTGGTCAGCTGCCTCTGTTACAACCTGTGGTACCTTCTAGAACACTTGAGCTCAGTGAAACGGTGATCTTTTTTTAGAACCTGTTGAACAGGACATAAGATAGTAGCTAAAGAAGATAACTAGTGGTTGAGGTGCCAACTGGGTAAATCAGACCCCATCCTTTACAATTATATTAGATTTCATTTTTTTTTTTTTTTAATATACAAAAAGTTTAAATAAAAAACCTTTCAATATCAGTAGATTTTTACAATTTGCAAAACAGACAAAAAAATAAAACATATTCAATAGACAAATAAGGGAAAAATATACTTTAAAGAAAATACACTTGTCACTTTAAACGAGATATCCTTTCACACATAATTAACAAATGACAAAGTACACTACTCATGTTAAAAATATAATTTTATACACCGAATGCACGGACTTGTAAGCGAAATAATTTATACCGATGTCAAAAAATTAATTCCAATGTACGCATCTAAAGAAATACATTCGAAAAAATATTAATACAGACGTTTTGTTAAAAAAAAAAAAAAAAAACAAAAAAAACGGGAAAGAGAAATACGTCTATGGTACAACAAAATTTAGATATAAAGATGACACCGCAACAAACTACTATCCGTTTATTATCGCACGTGTCTTTCAGCGATAACTGGACATGACGAATAAACGACATACGACAAAAAAAAAAAAAAAAAAAAAAAAAACAGAAAAGAGAGGTGGTATCACTAATCGATCAAAAAGTCGTGCGGAGGAAGTACATAAAATATAATAATAGTGTTACACTGAAGTGCGTCCGACGTTAGGTAGCGAATAAGGTCAATAACCCGCTCATATTAGCTAAACAGTCTAACATTACTCGCTTTCCAAATAAACTATTAAATTTTTCTTTACCTTTATCAGTATCATTATTTCATTTCTTTTTATTAACAAAATATTCCATAACCGTATTACAGAAATAACATCCGGGTGCACTTTGACTGAACTGTTTTCTTTACTAACTAAACAAACTGGAAAAAAACCCATTAACGATAACTTCAATCAAAGTTTAATAACACCTTTAGCAAACAACTGCATAAAATTTACAATTTACCCACGGATTAAAAATAGAAAAAAAGAGTACCTGGTAAAAATCATACATATATCATTTCCATACAAAAATATTTCTATAAATAAAATAACTCTAAATAAAATGCGAAAACCGAATTTTCGAAAACGCTTTCTCTGTTTACAATATATTTTAAAGAGAAACATCAATGTTAAAAAATTAAAATTTGTATTCGAATTTGCCAGGGAGGTTATATGACTGCATCCATTCCATCTTCAGTGCCTTTCTTGGTTCTGACAAATATAGCAAAAAAAATAAATAAAAACAATACGCAACCATACCAAAAAAGTTAGTTTTTTATAAACATAATTTTTAATTAATAAAGTTTAAAAAAATTTACTTATTACTTTTTCAACATCATTATTTGGTATTTCTTTATTACTTTCATATTCAACGTATAAACAAGGAAGAAATAATTTATATATTTTAAAAAAAAGGGGGAAAAAGGTTGCTTTTTTGTTAATGATCCGATGTGAATTCGACTCCCTTAAACCTGCTGTTTGTTTTGTCTATAACACATGTGGCTAAACAACATCAATATAAATAGAATTTCATAGAAATGTCAATGTCATCACTTGTGTGCTTTTAAAAGCACAAAAGCTTTTGTTTTGAAACTCACGGTGAAATACCGAGATTGTTATAAATCAATTTTAATTACAAGTGACATATTTCTTTCTATGAACTGTTTAGCAATTGATAATAATGATTCATGGGGTGTGCGATAAGTATCAAAAGTACGTAACAACAAACGCACTTTTATGTAAAACAAAAACAAAAAAAGATTGAAAAAAACAATCGAATTGGGTGACATTGAAGAATTGATAATAGAATGAATACTCTTCACTGCCGAAAAGTTTTGGAGGATTTCTTTTTATGTAACTTAAACAATCGAGAAGAATGTGACTAAGTGATAATAGCACTCAGAGGGCAAACTTATTTCTTATCTAATTTTAGATCTTACTACAGCGTTTCAATTCCCTATTTATACATTTAAAAACATTTTAAAATATTTCATAATACCGAATGACTAAGCGACACTGATTTAATTATTAAATTAACTAATATATGAAAAATAATTAGAAAATTTAAACGTACAGAGAACTCCGGTCAAGTAAATTGAAAGATGTAAATCGATTCAAATCTGCCAAAGAAAAATCTATTTTAGAAATACATTATTACTGGTGGGTATCATTTTGTAACCGATGACAAGAAACTAAAATATATGTATGAGCACATACCGATCATCTAATCTCTACTTGTGAAAGTAATACCCTGAGCTATAGACGCTGGAAAACAGATAAGAAGTAAATTACAATTTGAAATAATTACGTAACACGAACTTCCTAACTGGAAGTTTGATTAATGAACATGTAACCGTAAGTTGAATTATAACCTGCAGTTTGGTGTAGACTTATAACTTAAATCCCAAAAAGTAACACACCGACCGACACACACACACACACACACACACACACAAAAGCAGTAAAATTATGATTACCTTTATTCGTGACAACCGGAATAGATGGCTTTGTTGAATACTGTAAAAAAGAAAATATCAGATTTTAGTCTTCGATAGACGTATAAAACAGATTAAAAAACAAAACAATAAATAAATAAACATTTACATTTTCAATCACAATAAAAATAAATAAAATAATAATAATTTATAAAGAAATAAATTAAACATGAAAACTACTTTATAAAATATAATCCATTAACAACATCGAGAACACATAACATTACACAAAAATATAACCAAAAATTACTATAAAAATATCGAGGCAAAATTACACTACGTAAAAACAAAAATCAAATTTACTTTACTTTATTTTCCACAAACATATAACACCAAAATCATACATAAACAAGGAAAGATAACTACCTTTTAAAAACTTACAAAAAAAGAAACAATCTCTACATTTCAATATTAATATCTTACTATAAGAATAAAAGATAAAAATAAAAAACCATTTAGTGGCTTTCAAAGTTTTCCTGAGCTTACGGAGGAGAAACCAGGCAGGATATATAAGGCCGGAAACCTTTTTTTTTGACATGAATTTAAGAATGCCACTTTATGCAAATGAATTGTTATCGTAAAACAAATTATTCCCGATGTTAGCAAACTAGTATTCATAAAATGGGTGAACCGATGTATTAATCCAAAAAAAAACTATTAAAGAATTCGCCACAAAAGACAAAAAACTTTACGCAGAAAGTCGTATTAATGAAGGTAGTAGGCGATCCACTGCTGTAGTTAGTTCTTAGATGGCGCCACTGAAACGGTATATAAAAATAAGAAAATAAATAAATAAAATTATAAATGTAATCTTTCTTTTCTTTTTCTTGTTTAGCCTCCGGTAATTACCTTTAAGATAATACTTCAGAGGATGAATGAATATATGTATGTATGAGTGGTAAATGAAGTGTGGTATTCTTCTACAGTCTCAGTTCGACCATTCCTGATATGTGTGGTTAATTGAAACCGAACCACCAAAGAACACCGGTATCCACAATCTAGTATTCAAATCCGTGTAAAAATAACCGACTTCACTAAGACTTGAACGCTGGAACTCTCGACTTCCAAATCAGCTGATTTGGGAAGTCGCGTTCACCACTAGACCAACCAGGTGGGTATAAATGTAGTCTAACCAAACTTAACTTACACTCGCTAGTCAAGGTTAGCGGTTAGCGAGCGTAAGTTAAGTTTGATAAGATTATATTTACAATCTTATTATTTTCTTTTCTTATTTCTATATAACGTTTCAATAGCGCCATCTAAGAACTAACAACTACAGCGGCAGATCGCCTACTACAACATTAATACCCAAAAGGTTTTATAGCATATCTAAATTTTTAATTTGTTTAATAACCGATTAGTTGTCGATGCAAAAAAAACACATAGGAAGGTTATGTGAACTACATTAAGTGAAATTACGTATAAAATAAACCCGTTTCTTTCATCTGCAAGAGTAATTTTAACTTCCACAATTTCATTGGGTTATGTTAGGTAATAAATAGTGTCTAGATTCATTTAATAGGAGTTTTATCCCTAATTTAACTGTTTAAAAAAAAATTTCGATTACTGGTTTCAATATGGCGACAACTGGAATTTTGTAGCTTGTAATGTTGTTTTTTTTTTTTTTACAGAACGGGGTTTTAATACTATCACGGTACTTACAGGAAAGAATTTTCATTAAAACTACTGGAATCTCCACAGTATTTTTGAAAATAACAGTCACTTCTCATAAATCAAGAGCTCAGTACAGACCTCGTACAACAATTTAAAATTATTTTAGCACAGTTTTTGTGCAGGTTCGAGGGTGGATGATTTGGATCGATCGGTTGCTCAATTCGCTGGTGAAAATACACAAAAACGTTTTTATACCATTGTACAAAAGCAAAGCGCCATTTTTACAATATAACATAAACAAATTGTACTCCTTTGTACAGATGGTTTATAAATGTACCTCTGTGCAGGTACATTTATTGGACTCAATAATAAACGACCTGGATTCCCATCGGTAGTCTTAATTTACATTTTTCTTTATAGGCCTTTTTCAATACCATTGTTAATTGAAATTATAAAAAAAAAAATTCTTTCTGATGCGTAATAATACCTACTGATGCCAGTGATGACATCTACTGTAATAATACCGTGTATTTCAAAACGAATAAATCGGGGTTTTAAAGTTATGTAATATTTAATAGGTTTTATTTACATCGATAAATTATACATGAAATTAATGAGCAACTCGAACAGTTTTTCCTATGTGTTCAATGTGAACAACATTGATACACCGATTACATCCAGCCGATAAGAGACTTCATCCCATGCTTTAATCAGCAAGTCTGGAGAGTAACTGATGCGAGAGCTGCTTCAAGTCTGTGACTCGAGTCTGGTAGGTAGGCTGGTTAACAGTAGTACATACACTGATACTTTATAAACCTCCAAAAGAAAAAATCGCAAGACGTCAGATCATGGAGGTCACGGCAAACAAGCCCTGTCATCCGGTCCCCGGCGACCGATACACCGGTCGGGAAGAATTTCATTTAACCGATCACGTACGGCGTTACGCCAGCGAGGAGGCGCTCCATCTTGTTGCCAAATAAGTTTTGCGGTCATATTGCAGTCGAGGAAAATTCGTAGCTAGCATTTTTTATAATTTCCTAGGATTACGCACAAACGACTCTCTTACACGTTCAACATTGTCTTCGGACACACTCGGGCGTCCTCTACTTTTCCCTTTACAAATACAGCCAACGGTTCTAAATTGTTTATATCATCGACGAATGTTATTGTCAATCGGGGGATCACAACGGAACGTATGTTGAACGGTAATTACAGATTCGCAAAGGCTTTCTGTTGGGTGGTCGCCATCTTAACTACTAGCGCATTTATCCGGAAGGTACAGTATATAGTTTATGAGCTGGCGCACAGCTGAAATGTTTTAGTCGCTCTTTTATTTCATGTATAATTAATCAGTGTACGTAAAACATGAGAAATATTATATAGATTCAAAAACCTTAATATTCATTTTGAAACACACAGTACACCTTTTACTCCCAAAATAGACATTCGGACTGTTGACATCTCGTTACCTTTTTACTTGAGATGCTGAATGCTTGAGTACTTCGAGATGCTGAATATTCAAAGTATGTGAAACTAGAGAAATATTACAGAACTTTAACTTCCTGATATTCATTTTGAAAGACACGTAATTAAAAAACCGGGTTCAGTGCAAAAAAAACCGTTACAGTTTAACCGACGTCCAAAATAGGAATTTTTTTTATGTGTTCACAGGAACTGTGAACACATATCAGAAGTTTAAATCGTAATAGACAATACGTTTTTGTTTAATATACTTGAAAAATATTTTTTTTTTTATCAACCAAGTTAAAGAAGGAAAACAAGGTGCAATCTATATATTTCATTTTCCAAAATTCTAGCAGGTGTTTGATAAAGATTTAAACTAAATTTTATCAAATATAAACTCTGTATTACAAAATTATAGCAATGAATATAATATGTCTCAAAAGACAAAGGTTGCCTTTGAAAAGTTATAAATTATGAAAACTTTGTGGAAAAATTTAGTTTTATTTTGTGGAAATTAAGAAAAACTAAGCATAAAATCTGCTTTCACATCTTTTACCAGAGAATTCAAATTCCTTATAAGAAATAAACAGAGAATATGCCGTGTTTACGCTGGAAAGAGAATATTCGAAATTAATTAAATAAATTTTTCTTTTTACTACTTTTACACGTTTTAAAAGTAACACACCTAATTAATTCAGCTTGGATAAAAAAACAATTTATTAAGGGAAAAAAATTATTTTATCAACGGAATAAAGGTTAAAATTCAAAAAGTAATTAAATTCCGATTATTTTCACTAAAGAAACTGAACAGACGTTATTATTTGCAACGTTACAACAGAAAGCAAATCTTTGTTTCTTCTAAATAGTTTGCACGATCTTTTTTAAAATATTCACATTATTACTTTGATCAAATCCACAACGATTTTCATATATAAACGATAAAATAAACAATCAAGAATAATTCTTAACTAATAACAATCATAACACGAAAACATAAATGTGTGGTTAAAATATGGTCAGAGAAGTTGTAGCGGCCATAATGTTAATGGCCAAACTGAGTAGAGTAATTCACAAAAATTAATAACACTTTTTTAAAAAATCAGAGCAGCCCATAAAATGTCGTTTTGGTAAGTTATTATGTGAGGGCACCCATATGTACGTTCACCTCGGCGCCACCATTAAGTTATCTCCTTTTATTATATACATTCTTATTAGCAATAATACATAGCATCAAAGACAAACTGAAAAATAATAACTGTTAGTACTTACATTATAAGTAAGGAATAAGTATAATTGAACAAAAATGAGAAAAAAAGGTGAACAATGGAAATTTACATGCAGAACAGCGGCTTGCACAAAATACCGGACAGGAAAAAAATATTTAAGCCACAGTACAAAAAATGTAAAACATTATAAGACATGTGTAAAAAATAAAGGTGAATAATAAATAATAATAAATAAAGGTGAAATAAATAAATAAACGGCTACATGTATTGGAAGTCTAGCTTGTATAAATCCAGGTACTCGGGTACGGTGCCAAACCACACTAAATACGCACTATAGCATCGTACACCTCCTCGTACATCTGAGTTTATCTGGACAATAACTATTTTTAAGCATTACATGATTACTGGAACGCGTACAGTACAACAAATTCAGAAATTTACGCGACTCGTGCCGAATATATTTACGCTAAGTTGAAACCAATTTAAGTTTAAAAAGACAGAGCCGATCTAAATTTTCTCCAACTTTTGAATCGTTGGGAAACTTAATCCACTAAAACTGTTCTGAACATTCTTAAAGTTTTACTGTTCCTAAGGTGTTTTAATTCCTAAATAAACCTAATGTGTTTTCTTTCCAACTCTAGAAATCCGAGCTTTTTACTCTTTTTAACAATATACTTCATCGTAAACTGCTTGGCGGCAACAAGCGCTTTAATAAAGTCCATTTAAATGGTTATACAAAAATTATTCTTAACACGTACATTTCGACATAAAAAAGTACTATTCGAACACAAACTTTGCGAGAGTACGGAGCACAAAAGAATAACCGATGCTGATTATAGTTATTCTAATATGAACTATAACTGTACTGGAAAAATCAAATACGATCCAAGTCAAAATATAATAAAGTAGGATTCCGATCTATGAAACGAGAAAGATGTCAACATGCATTCAATAAACAAAAAAATTTCAATAATTTTTTTCGAATGTTTAAAAATGTAACGAGATATCAGCAGTCCCAATGACCATTTTGGGAATAAAAGCTACATTGTACCGTGTGTTTCAAAATTAATATCAGGATTTTAAATCTATATAATATTTCTAACGTTTCACGTAATTGATTAATTATACATGAAATAAAAGAGCAACTCAAAATAGTTTTAGCTATACAACAGGTCAAAACTGTTTCCTGCAGTTTCCGGTTGAAAGCGCTAGTAGCAAAGATGGCAACCACTCAACAGAAAGCGTTCTGTGTTTTCCAGTTTGCAAAGTATGAATTCGTAATTACCCTTCAAATGCGTTCCATTTGAAGTTACGTTGTGATCCATCGAGTAACAATAACATTCTTAGACGGTATAAACAATCTGAAACTATCGGCTTTAGTTGTAAAGGTAAGAGTACTGGACGACCGAGTGTGTCCATAGACAATGTTGAACGTGTAAGAATCTTTTGTGTGTGATCCTAGGATATCCGTTAGGAAGGCTAGCGAATTCCCAATTCCAGTGACGTCTGTGTGGAGGGTTTTTAAGGAAATTACAACTGTGTCCACATCTTTTACCGCTGTTACAGATGCACCGTGACTTTTTTTATCTGTCGTATTCGGTGACGAATCAACATTTCATGTTAATGTTAAACACCTATATGAGTTTCTGGGGATCAGAAAATCCTCACGAAATATTGCAGTGTAAACGGGACTTCCCAAAACTGAATTTTTTTGTGGCGTTATCCCGACGGCAGGTTTACGGGTCATTCTTTTACACGGAAGCAAGTGCGTCTGGAATGAACTATCTTAATACTCTACAACTGTGGCCTCTTCTCTAGACTGCAATAGAGCCACAGAACTTTATTTGACAAGATTGTGCGCCTCCTCGTTGTCATAACACGTCGTATGTGATTGGCTGAATAAAATTCTCCCCGACCGCTGGATCAAGATTCGGGGACCAGATGATGAGTTATTTGCCATGGCCTTCACGTTCGTCCGATCTAATCCCGTGCGATATTTTTCTTTGCGGGGTTTATAAAGGATCAAGTGTATGGGCTACAGTTACCGGGCCGACCGCCCCAACTTTTACAGGAATGAAGCAGCCGTCGCATAAATTACTCCAGAATTGCTGATTAAAGTACGGGATGAACTCTCCTATCGGCTGGATGTGTTCCGTGTGGCAAATGATACCCACATCAGACAATTATAGGAAACTGTTCCGGTTGAAATGCTCTCTCATTTCATGTATAATTTATCAAAATAAAATTCAATAAACAATAATATTACATAACTTTAAAACCCCAGTATTCATTCTGAAACACGCTGTATTAAATCGTAACCGTAATAACAATACATGATTTTCAGGGAACAAAAAGGGTTCTTTTTAAACCAACAACCATCGTGTACAAAAACGATAACGATCGTGTATAAATTAAGTAGATTTTTCTAAGAAATGTTTAAAATTTATCGAACAGTGTCCAAATTAATTATTTATATTACAGTGCAAAAAGAAAGAGCAGGCAAAATAAAAATTATTATTTTATTATTATTATTAGCAGCCTATTTTATATGTTCCGTGTTTACATGGCCCCACCACAAGGACAGCGAAACAGTTGGGGTTAATCCTTGTCTGAGGACGTAAAATCAATCTATACAAAAACACTAATAGTTTGTCCTCCTGATTTCATTTATTTTATAATAATAATAATGAAATCAATATAATAATAATCACATGTACTGAAGTGTTTAACAACCAAAACCACATTATACTTGGAGTTGTATACGAGTATGTACTCCAAACAATTTACAAAAGCTTCTGAAGGCTATTTCAATATTCTACAAGCCGTATAACCAAACTATCAGAGACCGCTTCCAATAAAAAAAATCGAATTGAAAATATTAAATAGCTTCCTCGACTTTCATCGAGATGGACCAAAGTTATTAAGGCGTTTGTTATTCATTATACAATGAAATATGTAATTTTAATTTAGATTTTACATTTATTTAGATTTTCATGACGGCTCATTAAAATGTAAACAAGTAAATATCCGTTTTGTATTGAATAAATTACACAGAAATAAAGCCAAATGGTTTAGTGGAATAGCATCGGTTTTTCTTATAAAATCTATAATTCTTCTTATTAACCTAATCGGTTCGAATCCGACTAATTTTGTAATTTTACGCCTCACCAAACACGGTTGTAACGGGTACCTCAAATAAGGGAAATAAGCTGTTTGGGTATGGTGTTAGCCAAATTATGTTCTTGTAAATCACTGCCAGTGAAAGAAGGGTACAACCTCAAACCGTCTCACCACTGTTACTTTGACGTACAGCGTTTAATTTATATCGGTTATTATAATACTGATCGAAAACAAAAGTCGCTAAAAATAGTTAAGTTTGTTTCAAACAAAATTTTGTTTATTCTGGAACTTTTACGGCTATAAATCAGGTTGGTCTTTTAAGAACCAAAGTTTTCATCGGTTGAATTTAATTTAATATTATACGTCGACTATTCCACATCTGTTTTCACTTATCCAAATCTGGTTATGCATAACATTTTTAATATAAAGGTAATAAATTATACATTATAGGTATAATAATTTGAGATCTAGCAATGCAAAAATAAAAATAAAAAAATCTGCGAAAAAATTAACAAAGCACATATACAAACTAAAACTTAAGGAAATTAGCAAGCAAGCGTTAAATATACAGTCGTAACTGCTAAACCAAAAATCATGTGAGTCCCAAAGCATTAAATGAAAACAACAATACCAGTCTACAGCTAGCAGCTACTATGAAGTCGACAAGTTTTGTACTTAATGATTAATGCGCGACTTAAAAAGGTAAATATAGTTAATAAATACCGACTAGGTAAATATAACGACTAGAAGTAAAACCTGAAAGAATAACATGGATAAAAAAAGGAAAGGAAAAGGAAAAGTCAAGAATTACAACAGTAGACGGTATTTCCTATTTATAAATCTGATAAGTTTTCCTTAATAAATAATTTTCAATAAATATGATTGCAATTTGCTACATTGGCCCTTGCGGATACTATTATTAAATAGTGGTGGTTACTGAATGAAAATATTACTATAAAATATTATTAGACGTTTTATTCCACTTATTACTTGTACTGAAATTCAGAAGTTAATACCAAAAATAGCAATACAAAAAAAAAAAAAACATCTCAAATAAATTATGTATAAGCTATTTAAAGTTCTTTTCTCATTTCTGGAATATTACTACGCCCGCAAAGAGTAAAATTATTGACGCTAAAAGGAAGAGTCTAACGTTATTCGTATGCTATGTTAAAAAAGCATACGGAAATTACTACATTTTGTTATGATGGTTTAAGGTTCAACTTTTATATGAGCAATACCAAGTTATAATACGATTTCTAAATAGTTCTCTAATAATAGTTTACCCGATTAGTGTCAGAAGTGAAAGAGGTATAGTCGGAAAATCCTAATGTATTCGTGTTCTGGTTAGTTAACAAGAAGATGGAAACTGTATAAAATCAGCAATAGTCATTTGGTAAATTACAATTATATCTTGCTTCTTGTCAATACTCCAAGAGTCGTACAGAAAATTTTCGGCCTAACGCAAATATGGCGCTAAGTACGACCAAATGACTACGATATTTGTCAAGGTGTCATTTGTTACGTGCTGCAAAGTTTCAGACGCGTGCGTTTAGTTGCTCGTTTGTGGCAATGGAGTAAAGAGCGAACAAGTTTTTATGTTTTCTGAAAATTGGATATAATTAAAGTTAGAGCTGTATAAAGTACTTTGAAAGGTTTAACCAGACCGACATACAAGAAGAGTTACAAAGTAAAAACTTTACGAGATTCCATTTGTTTACAACGGTAAAAAAGCGGGCTGCTGATATATACGCGGCCAAACACATCTATTAATGATGAACGTTCGGGAAGCCCAAAAACCGCTTCGATCAACGAAATCGTCTCAAGAGTCCAAAATGACTGCCGATTGAAGGTAAGCGAGCTAGCTTATATTGCAAACATCTCGATAGACTTGTCTACCACATTTTACACGATGTTTTGTGTAGGATAAGCTGTCCTTTCGACGGGTGCCAGATCTGTTTACAGTCGGCCGACACAACACATTCGATTGAACGCTTTACTAGGATGTTAAATATTATTTAATCATGAATTCCCTGAGGTTCTTCGTTTTATAGCGGTAGATGAAACTTAGATTCACAATTACACGCCAGAGACCAAACAATGAGTTGGACCAGGTAAAACTGCATCATTTACCCACCGGGTTGGTCTAGTGGTTAACGCGTCTTCCCAAATCAGCCGATTTGGAAGTCGAGAGTTACAGCGTTCAAGTCCTAGTAAAGCCAGTTATTTTTACACGGATTTGAATACTAGATCGTGGGTACCGGTGTTCTTTGGTGGTTGGGTTTCAATTAACCACACATCTCAGGAATGGTCGAACTGAGAATGTACAAGACTACACCTCATTTACACTCATACATATCATCCTCTGAAGAATTATATAAACGGTAGTTACCGGAGGCTAAACAGGAAAAAGAAAAAAGGTAAAACTGCATCAAAGAAACCGAAAATTGTTCAATGTGTAGGAAAAGTTACGGATACGGTTTTTTAATTCATAATAAAATCGATTGAAAAATTAAAAAAATATATCTAAGGACTTCTTAACAGGTTGACTGCTGCATCCAAAACGGCTATACACGACTATAAAACATTTTTTCTTTTCAATATATACATTTTTTTATATAAATTTCATTCTATCTTAAATTCAGTGTAATTATAATAAAAAAAAAGTAGAACACAAACTAAGATCTCACATTTCAATGATCGAGACACAAATTGGTGCATAAAAAAAAATAGATCAAATTCAACGAATGAGATATAAATGGGCATCTCATTTACAATATTTACTATTAAGTACAATAATATAGATTACAATACATTGTTTTGTTTACGATGTTGAAATAAGAAAAAAAAATTCAGTCATTTGAAATAATGAAATCCAAGAATGTAGGTTTTGTTTGGTTCAACAAAGCACATGGAAAAAACCTTATTTCCGGTTTTCTTTTTATAATTTCTCTTAAGTTTCTTTATTTGATTATTACTTTATAAGGACATAATTCAAAAGGAAGTTTTTCGTGGATAAAAATAAAATATTTTTAATGAAAGTAGCAGTTTTTATCTATATTATACGTTTTTCTACATATCCTCGACACCGGATCTTAACTTGTTCAACCTAAATTAACCTAAAAAATTATTCTAGGAATTAAATTTATTTTGTAAAAATCAGCTGCTATTTTATAACAATAATATAAAATTTTTAATTTTTAAGAAATAGTTTAGTAACTTTTGAACGAGGCTTGTACAAAAAACTAAGTATACTGTTGGGATCGTCGTAATTTGTTCTATTCTTTATGACGTTTTTGTCCTGAAAAAACTTTTGTAATGCAACAAAGATCTTTTAGAATTAAAAATCACTATTGCACTGATACGTCAAAACAGGTCTCATCGCTCAGCTACACACAGACCCAGATCCAGATGCAGATTTCATAGCAGTCAACCTAAATATACTAATTTTTTTAAGTAAGATCATCCCACTGTCAATCCAGTCAGTTTTCAAAACTTCTGTATCTTCCTACCCTATTAAAGGGCATTTGTATGTGTCCATCTGTCAGTCTGCGTGCCTGCCTGTCTATCTCTCTCTCTCTCTTTCTGTGTGCGTGTGTGTCCCTTACTTAGCACATAAAATACCAGTAGTCCGAGTGACTTCTTCCGTACTACAAGAAATAATATACTCAGATAACAGACACCAGAATGTACAGATCACCAGCGGAAAATCCCGATCTGTTAGTACACGTCTCGTGGTGGTCATGTGTATACTTGTTATATTATTATATATTTATTAGTTGAACTTTTTATTATTATTATTTATACATATATATATATATTTCTTTAATCGATATATATGCAAAATATACATTAATATTTTTTTTATTTGATTGTTTTTCTTCATAAAATAATTAACTATAACCAAAATGAAATTACTCAAATTAACCATGATACAACTGGAAAACTGTTCTTCTAACCATCCTGCTTATCCTTTTCTGATTTCATTTAATTTTCATATTCATATTTATCGAATATTCATTTTAATTTAAAAAAGGAACTGCTAACACCTTTTTTTATTATTAATACTGATGTTTTAATTCACTTTATAAATCCATGTTTTCTATTATTATTTAATATTCAATTTTTATTAATTTTAAATATATTTTTACAGTTTTATTTGGAGTCCATTACAGAGCACTCTGACTGAATTAGGTGTAGTTTTTCTTTTAAGGTAATTCTTATTCTAATATCGTTAAATATAATCTTTTCTTTAAAAAGAATTAACTTTTTTTTTGTTACAAACCTTTTTTTACTAAATGTATGAAATCAGAAATACTAATTATTATTATCTCCGAAATTAACCAGAAGCAGTAGCTTGAAAAATGACCAATAACCGAAAATCGATGACACAAATTTCCCACATCGGGTAAAGTGTATTTTAGTTCTTGGGATGAAGAGGTAATCGATTTTGGACACTCCATTAGCTTAATACGATCGCAATTAAATAATCTTATTTGCACGCAGAACCAAAATAATCTTGACTTACCAAATAATATATTTAGTGGATAATTTACAACAACAAAAAAAATTAAAAAATGGAATAAAACCCTATACTTATACTAAATACTGAACTGTTTTTCGCATAAGAGTGTCATATACAGCTTTAAAAAAATAAATAATTAAAAAAAAACAAACGAAAACAAAATTACCTTTATTTTAAAATAAATAAATTTAAAATATTTTATGCATTTTATTTATTCGTTTCACTTGATTTAAAAAAAAAAATATATATATATATATATATAATCTTTTGGACGGAAGTGTACAGTGAGTGTATGAGTACCTAACATACAATCTAGCAGCTACGCAATTTCTTCATTTCGCTTTAAAATGGGAAAAAGGTTAAAATAATAAAAATTTAAATGCCCTCCCAAAAAAAAATTACACGAACTGTGTTATTCTTTCTAATAAATCTCACAAAATTATCCACACGAAAAATATTTTAAGGGAAAAAATTGGTTATATTTAAAACACACCAAAAGATTTCAGATTAATCTCACGGAAAAAATGGGCAAAAAAAAAATATATATCTGGAATAATTTAACAAAACGTATAAGAACTTACGTACTTAAAACGGGAGCGACGTACAATGAGACGTTTGTTGTTCTCCTCGAGTCTAAAGACTAACTGCGCTAAAGTAACCCTAAACATCGCGTGATTGTTTTTAATGTACATTATTCATACATTTATGTGCGCCCTTCATCAAGAGCAAAACGACAAAATTCAATTTCGTCAGGGTTAAAATAAAGATTAAAGTTTATTTGGCCTTTCCGTGCATACTTCCTAGTTTTTCACAAACGACAAGAATTTTATTTATTTTTCATTAAGTACTTAAAAAAATAAGAAAAATCATAATAATTCATTCGGGTAATATACTACTACTACTACAGGTTCAAATTGATGTTCCAATATGCCAATATATATTTTTTTAAATACAAATCCTGCAGTTTCAAAGCCTACGCAAAAATTCAAAAAACACATTTTAACGGCGAAAATTTAACAACGTAATCTATATTAATAAGAAACGACCGAGAACAAAGGTCATGGCCCAAATTTGTATATTTTCTACTATTAATTTTGACTATACCAAACTATTTAATCAGCAATAATGACTTAGGTAAACTGAAACTGAGGTCAATCCAAAATTGAATTTTTTGAAGAATGGTGTACTATAATTAAGACGACACATGTATTTGTAGTAGTATAGTATTTGTTAAACACAAGTACTTTCTACGTATTAGTTAAATGAAGAAAGTTAAACTGTATCAGATAAATGAGCTGCAGAGCTTGCTACCACTATGATCTCTAAATTATAATGCCACACAAGATATCGCTACAATTTTAATACATATATTAAAAAACTATCCTAAAAACATAACCGTGAACAAAAATTCTAAACTATTTATACTTACGATAATTTTTTCCTAATCCGTCAAGCCAGTTTTGCTTTAGCAAAACAGATTTATAAATTAATTTAAAATTTAAACTTTACAAGATATTTATAAGATAAAAAAAAAAAAATAATTTCAAAAAGAAAACAATCTATGAAAAAAATGTTAAGTTTAGATAATTTAGATAACCCCATAATTTAAGAGTATAGTATGGCTTAAATTACATTCAATAATAGACAGCTAAAGAATTTTTGCGAACGAAATTTAATGGAAAATCTGAATTTTCTTTCGGTTTCTCGTTTATCAAAATCAAGCCACCAATTTCGACAACTTTAACATCAATGATTTACGTAATAAAAATTTCATAATACAAAACTATTAAAATTTTTAATAACAAGATTGAAATAGATTTATTAACCGGTTTTTTTTTTAATAGCTCTTCAGACTTTCTTAGGAGAGGTGTTACCTACTTAATATGCATACATAATTATTGTTATACATTTTTGTAGATAAGACAAATTAAGAAAAGCAAACCTATTAAATCCTATACATTATGTACAGTCGTATCCTTTTACAAAATTTTTAGAAATATATTTTGGATAAAAATAAAAATTGTTTTTTATAAACAAAAAATGGTCTGTCTATATGTTGCAATTAATAATCGTACCAAAATATTTTTTTTATTAAAAACGGCGATTGATTAATAGTTTCTTTTACCAATATAAAAGAATCGTTGCGCAAGTTATTCAGTGTATCAAGGAAAAAAAATCAACCAACAGCCTGCTAATATACATTACACATGGCTTACACAAACATGGGCAACGATGAATTATAATTATTTACTTATTACTAGAGATCGGATTGTATGCATTTGCATATTAAGCCCATTCTCACCGGTTACTGCATATTTTCCTTAAAATCTAGTGATGATGCATATTTTCGCTATATTTACAATATTTTTCGGTAGAGTACCTAGTCAAAACTGAAATCTTACGTTGTAGAAAGCCAAACTTATCAGCCGCACGACTCTTAGTGCGCACATAGCAGACGCGCGTCTATGGTTTTGGTAGGATAATATTATTATGAGGCCAAATAAAACACAAGACTAAGGCTAAAGACGGACAATACCGTTCTACGTCGCGTACGTCTACTGCAGCACTCATCCATTTCTTTTTTTCTTCTTTTTCCTGTTTAGCCTCCGGTAACTACCGTTTAGATAATACTTCAGAGGATGAATGAGGATGACATGTATGAGTGTAGTCTTGTACATTCACAGTTCGACCATTCCTGAGATGTGTGGTTAATTGAAACCCAACCATCAAAAAACACCGGTATCCATGATCTAGTATTCAAATCCGTGTAAAAATAACTGGCTTTACTAGGACTTCAACGCTGGAACTCTCGACTTCCAAATCAGCTGATTTGGGAAGACGCGTTCACCACTAGACCAACCCGGTGAGTTAACAGCAATCATCCCACTAGGCAATTAAATTACCAAGTTATTGTTGACGCGCTCATTGCATAGTTTTTTATTTATTTTAGCAAAGTTTAATGTGTTCCATATTTCCCGAAAAAAAAAGTGCCTCTTCGTAGATAGCCGATTATCCTGGAACATTTACATACGACGGAAATGTTTTGCATTGTCGAGTTTGCGAGAAAAATATTTCGTGCACAAAAAAAGTTTCAAATAGACCAGTATGTCAAGACAAGTCTTCATATCGCAGGATTGCAAAAAAAAGGCCCACGAGAACATCTTATAACAGCGGCAAGTAGCAGTGATTTCACTTCCAAAGGTAAAAAAAAAAACTACTTTAGCATGGATTTATGTGAAGCATTGCTTACAAGTAATATTCCTCTTCACAAACTTACAAATCCTACCTTCAAAGATGTTCTACGAAAATATTGCTTGAATCAAAATATATCAGATGAATCAACATTGCGTAAAGATTACATACCAACAATTTACCTACATTTTCTGGAAGAAATACGCAATGAACTCAAAGATAGCGTTATTTGAATTTCAGCTGACGAAACTACAGACAGTTGTGGCCGTTACATTGCGAATTTAATTGTCGGTGCATTAAAACTAGAGCCTTCTTCTTCCTATCTGGTGGTCTACAAAGACCTTGAAAAGACAAATAATTCTACGATCACCAGATTTGTGAATAACCGTATTAAAAAAATATTTCCTGAATCTTCTGCAGATGAAAGCGTTTATATTTCTCTCAAATGCTGCTCCCTATACGATCAAGGCAGCCAAAGCCCTCCAAGTATTTTATCCCAATTTGATTATGTGACGTGCTTTGCTCACGTAGTACATCGATTCGCTGAAGAAGTACGATCCACGTTTGGGAATGTAAATAAACTGATTTCATAAACAAAGAAAGTGTTTCTTAAGACACCTGCTCGCAATAAGACCTATAAAGAAAAACTGCCAAATGTGCGTTTACCTCCCGAACCAGTGGTAACTCGATAGGGAACATGGATTGAAGCTGAACTGCTTTACTAAAGCTGAACTCCGCATTGCCAGAGGTATTCCCGTGTAAACTTAAAAAAAAAAATTTGAAAACATTTTGAAAAATAACCCAGGCTTTGAACCTTTGTGTCAAATTGATAGTTTTATTAATGGGGCGGGTGAACTTTTACCAGAAACGTAAGTGCTAACATAGCACCCAAATTCAAATACTGCCCAGTTACCTCGTGGATGTGGAACGATCCTTTTCCACTTATAAAAATATTTTGAGTGATCGAAAGCACAATCTTACTACCGAACATTTGAAACAGTACCTGATTGTTTACAACGTTTACAAAATAATTGTTAGTTATCGAATTTATCGATATGTTATATGTTATTTAACTACTTACTAATTGTAAGCCGATTTTGAAATAAAAAACTAAAAATTACTATTTTTTTATTATTTAAAGTTGCATATTTTGACACTTTTCATACATATTTCAAGCGTTTTATGTTGCATATAATCCGGTCTCTACTTATTACTAATCAAATAAAGAAAGCAATTGCACAGTTTAACATATCTTTTTGTATTACATTTTTTCAACAGATTCAAACACACCATAACGACATATTGTTTCTTTTATTATTACGTACAATAATTAATCTTATTTTTTCGCGTACAAAGCCGAGGTACGTCACTGACAATGGCCACGTTTTTAGCATCAACCTTAAGAGAGAATACTGTAAAATAACTTTGATAAACTAATAAATTTTAAAATAGACTCATTTAAAATATACATATCACAAAAAAATAATATAATACTATTACAGTATAAAATTCTGATTGAAGAGAAAAACATTAAACTTTGAATGTAACATATATAAAACATATACACAAAACGATAGTTACTTTACCATAAAATTACAATTAACCCGGGCCTAAAAATAAGATTTACCAAAAATTGTAAAACTGGTTGAGTAGGCATGCACTTTTAACACTGACAACTATAAATACGAGCTGTGTATAAATTTTGTGTAGAATGTTTAAAAACTTTTCTTTTTCGACTTTTAACTATCTAATAAAATGTATATTATTTAACATAGATTTATATATAAAAAATATTTTTGCCCAGTGTTGGCTATTTATTATTATTATTATTATTACTATCATTTTCCTTAATACATATATATTTAGTCAACTCTGTATACATTAATAAATTTTACATGGGAAAAGCGATTTATTTAAAAAAAATATTTTATTCAACAGTTCTTGAATGTCTCTATTAACAATTTTATTTCGATGAACGTTTATCATAGCTCTTTCTTTGTAAATATAAGGGCGTAAAAAACTTGATTTTTATTACCTGCATTGAAGTTATATTTGCCACAAAAAAAATAAATAAATACTCTTACAAAGTTTTTTCTTTTTTAGCCTGCATTTAGATGTTAACGTTCCATCGAACCATGCAAAGTACAATGTATATAAAATATTACTTGTTTATGTAAAAAAAAATGCACTGTCGACGATATAAATCTTTTTTCATTTTTAATCAAAAAAGGACTACATAGATAAATAACTAAACAAAAAACAATAATAAAAGGCAATTTATTAACAAATAGACTTAAAAAGGAATACATACGTTCATACTCTAAGTAAAACACAAAACTTCAAAATAATTAATAAATGGTAACGTTAGATTCTCATATATTTATTTAATTATTGTTAAAAATGGTGGCCTACGCTTATTACACGGTTGAAAACATCAATTTGTAACGCCCAAGTAGGTTAAACGTCAATGCAAAAAAATAAATTGCTATAATTTACAATTCAATATTTTTTATTCGGTAAATCGATTTTAAAAAGAAATATTACCTATTTCTTAACAATTAAATAAATTACCAAATCGCACTAATTATTGTGCGATTTATTAATTTTAAATAGGAAATTTCATTTTCAATTAATATTACAGCTTTATAGAAAAAAACCTAACGAGTAATGAATAAGTTACAGCAGAAGATTACGCGAGCTCAAACGCAATAAAAATGATAGAAAGTATACTTAGTTAACGCAGTAGGGCACAACGAAATAATTATAGTCATCACAAATATCGCTACAGTACCGCTCTTTATTAAGTTTTATAAACAGCTCAAAAATTCGTTCAAGAATAGTTTATTTTTAAAAAATTTCTACTTAAAGGAAAATGTAAAATAATTTTAAGTTTTTAATTCAAAGTTTTTATAATTAAAAGTAAACATTCTCCTTAACACGGCCTAATTAATTAAAAGAAAGGAAATTACACAGTAGAAACATTCCAAACATTTTATTTTTTTAATTTCCATATTCAATTAAATTATCTTACAAACATTTTTAATTTAAACAAGTGATATAATGAAGTGCATTCTTACGTAATAAAACATGTAGGGAGGGGAGAAGTAGGAAAATAATAATTTCAACGGTTTATAAACTTATAACGAATAGCCTGAAACGTAAAGGGGATCGTTAATAATTCTATACATTGTTTTTATCATCTATAAAGTAACCTTAAAAATGCATTTTGTCGAAGTTCAACAAAAATAAATTATGATTCTATAATCACATTTTCCTTGATCTTATTATATAAACCGTTTACTTAATGAAATACTTACGCAACTTAATCGACAACTTTCCTGTAATAAAATTTAAATGTATCTACCATCAATATGGTGGCACCAAAATTATATATATTAAAAAGTAGATTTTCATGCAAATAATCGAAATAAAAAGAATATCTAGGTCTCATTTAACATAAAAAAGTTCTGTTACAACAGAACTACTAAAATAAAAAAAAACTTATAACCTACTGCGTTATACTTTCTATCAATTTTTATTCCATTTGAGCTGGCGTAATCTTCTGATTACAATGTACCGAGAAAATATGCGACGAGGATGATCAGAAAAAAATCAAAACATAGGGAACTGACTTTACCAATTTCAGCATTAAATTACCGACTGAAAGCAATTACTTTATTTTTGACAAACAATTCTTACATTTTACTTCAAAATTTGTTAATTAAATTCACTAAACATTTTCCACTTGTAAAATGTCATTCAAATTAAAACGATAAAAAGTATACATAAAATCTATTTTATAAATAAGTTTTCATTTGTATTAAATTAACTAATTAAATTCATATATAATTTAAAAATGAAAAATTATTTATAAAATAGATTTAACCGTCATGATTAAACACAAACACAAAAATAATCCATTAACTTAAAATTAACGATTCCATAAATTAATATTCAGTGATTAATCATACCTCAATCAGCAGATACCGTCAACAAAATACAGTCGCTAACAAAAAAAAATATACCTAATTAATTAGTAAAAGATGGTCATCAAATACTGCATATTATCTAATAGGTTTTCTAAGAACTATAACGACCGATGTATGACAAAATAAATATTAAATTAATGACAAACAGCTGTTAAAAATTCATCAAAATTAAAACGTGCGAAAAAGCAAGAAATATCAGTCGACGACGAAACGTTATATTATTAATAAAAATGCATAAAAGTTACCAAACAAATTATTGTAACTGAAAAATACAGATAAGTCTAACACATATAATACCTTACACGAACTTATTTAGTGAAAAAAAAAGATAAATAGCTCTCAAGTATTGATCTCGCAACAAATATGAAGAAAAAATATAAAACATATACGATACCAGGCTTATTAAGGTACCTGTAATAGACGACAAGGACTATCTGAGGTCATCGCAGACACTGGAGTATAGTTAACAAAACAGAACACAATAAAATAGACTTTCACCGAATACATTGCAACAACATTGGCCCCATTCAATTCCCATTTTCTCTTTAAATTTCCCTCTTAAGAAAAACAAAATTTAACATAATAGGATCTTCCAACAATACTGCTTTTTTAATAAGAAAAAAAACAACTTGCATCACCTCGCTGAACTTTGTCGGCATTTTTATAGAACTTAAAATCTTAACCTAAATCACTAATGGTAACATCTGAAATTATTTTCACCCTTCCTACTCAAATGGATGCAAAATATAATGCGTATTCGAACAAATCCAAAGACTTTAATTACAAATCTAAAGATTTAAATTTAAAAGTATTTTTAGATTATAGTTTTTCAAATTAACCCTTTACTCTTAAAAATGAGACTGGTAGAAAGTTAAAAACGTTAAAAACTTAATAGAAAGAATTACACAAAGGATATCACGGAAAATGACAGAAAAAGATTCAAAACACGTTCTAAAAGTTTATATAAACATGGGTTTTAAAACGCTTCTTTTTCCAATTACAGCGTACGAAAAATTTCAACTTGATTTCTGTTCCAAGAGTAAATTGAAGCCATATTAAAATTTTTGGTATTTATTTATTATAGGATGGTCAAAAAACCATATTTAATCATCAAATCTATTTTATTTAATAATGAATTTGAAGAGATGAATTGAACAAGTGATTGAGTTCATAATTCGCGAAATAATCAGCGAAGTTTCAAAAATTCATATTGTAGACAGTAAAAAGTAAATTTCGGATTAGGTTTTATGTTTGGTAATATATTACTGGACAAATTATTTTTGAATGTTTTCTTATGAAAATAATTTTAAATTTCTTACAAAATAATTTGTCATCTCTTCTAATAAGAGACAAAAAATGATTTATCAATGTTGGGAGACAAGAAATGATCTTTTTCATTTTTATCAAGAAATTAGGAGTTAATTGAATTTAACATTGACGAACAATTGCATCGTTACAATAATTCAAGGTAATTAATCGGCCTCTTATGTTACCTGATCTAATGTCGATGGACTTCTGTTTGTGGGGTGGTCATATGAAATCTGTTAATATACGAACAAAAAGTAGATAGTAAAGAATTAGTGACCGATAATTTTCAATAAAAGTGAGGAGATTATACAAAACAAACCTGGTGCGTTAAGAAGAGCCCCCAGAAATTTTAAATCAAAAGAATATTGTGTAATCAGTGAAGGAAGACATTTTAGACAATTACTCCAAAAAGTTTAATGATTTGTTTCTACATAGATATTTTCCAATAATAAAATTATTCTCGTTTCAGTTTAAAATTATAATGCAGCAGTTTTCTGCTACGTCTCGGTCTGTTTAATTTTTAACAGTCAAATTTCTTATATTTTTCTTCATTTTCGGTTGCTACTGCTTAAATATTTTTAATTTTCTTCAATTTTATGTTTACTGGCAATTTAATGTAGTTATTGTACATCAAAACTACAGAATTGGTGTTTTACGACACCAATTTTTTTTGTATTCTACAATACTTTTCTCCAAAGTTACTAAATACACCTCCTACTATCTCTAGGTTAGCATTCCCGGTCTTAACGAGACCTGCCTTATTCAATTTTTCAAGTCAAAAACCACGTAAAATCAAAAGATTTATCTTTAAGTTGCAAGAATTTCACTATAGTTTAATTTTGCCCTTGGAAGAGAAAACAAGGCGAAATCAAAAACGAAGCGTTTCATAACCTATTTTTATGATTTTTTTTCAACATGTCCTGAAATTCTTTAGTTTTCTTAGCGAGACGATCTATATAATTTTACATTAAAAGCTACAACTCTATAATACTCGTACGTAAAATAAAATTCAAAACAAAAAATCATTCGATTAAACAAGGATCCTTTTTTTATACAAATTAAAATACAATAAATTTTTTTAAATGACAAATATAAATTTTAGAAAAATTCTTAATATCATGAAAATTTCTATTACATATATATATAAATATATATTATTTGCCCAATCACAGAAAAAGAACAGAAAGACGTTGATCAGAGATTCAGTAAGTAATAAGAAATTACATAATATGGTATTTTTTATTTTATTTGAGAAGGCAAAATCAAACAAAGAATTTTATTAAGTTTAAACATACACACGCGTAAAATCAGAGAGGGGAAGAGAGGGAGAGAACAAAAGCGTATTTATACGTTAGGCGAGACAATAGATAGATCAGGATTTGGAAAATTAGTTTGAGTTTTTGTTGATTGTTAAATTCGCTAAAAAAGGAAATCAAATTCCATAGTACGAGGTGTCTAAATAAAGTAACGAAACCAGTTTTTTTTTTTTGGCAGCCAAAGTGGCAACACTGTAAAATTAATAGTAAACATATCGTTACATGAGCAGGTGATTTATATTAGATATTAATATTTTTAGTCTACTGTTAACACGCGAGACGTATACAAAATTTTCGTGAAACGAGTTTTTGTTGTGCGTTACAAAAATGAGTAATACTAATTTGAGCAACGTTGTGCAATCAGGTTTTGCGTTAAACTCGTTGAGAATGCTACTGTAACGTTTTCAAAATTGATAAGGGCGTACGAAGATGACGCTGTCACGATCCCAAAATTTTATGTAGTTTAAAGCATTTTCAGATAGCTGGGAATCAGTTGCGGATGATCCACGCTCTGGAAGACTGTTAACGTCAAAAAGTGATGACAATGTTGAGCGGAATCATAGACTTGATACGGTACGACCGGCGATTAACCGTCAGAATGATTGCAGAACAACTGAATTTGAACCATACTACAGTCCATCAAATTTTGACAAACGAATTCGACATAAAAAAATTTGTGCAAATTTGGTCCCAACAAACCTCACTGTTGAACAGAAAAACAACAGGGTGGAAGTAACCCGCGATCTTCTAGGGCGAAGTGAAATTGATCCTGATTTTCTAAAAAATGTTATTACTGGTGATGAATCTGATATATTTGACTACGACCCAGAAACAAAACGCCAAAGAAAGGAGTGGGACACACTTCAAAACTCACCACGTCCCAAAAGAGCAAAAATTAGCAAATCAGAACCACGATAATTTGTTTCTTCGATAGTAATGGCACTGTCCATAATTAGTTTTTGCCTACACAGCAGACTGTAAACCAATATGTTTACCGAGAAATTCTTGAAAGATTGCGGAGAAGTTGGCCGCGTGAAACCAGCCACCAAAGAAAACTGGATGCTGCATCATATGACAATGCACCTTGCCCTTGTCCACTGCACTCTCAAGTAATGAGTTTTTGGCAAAGAAAAACATTCCTGTAGTTCCTCAACCACCTTATTCACCTGACTTGAGTCCCAGCGACTTTTTCCTGTTCCCGACATTTTTAATTCCTCAAGGGATACCATTTTGGAACAGTAGAAAACATTGAAAAAAAATGTAACCTACCATCTGAGATAATCCGGTTTCTGAGTTCCAACACTGCTAAGAAGAGTGGGAAAACCGTTTGAAGCGTTGCGTGGCTTTCCAAGGGAACTATTTCGAAAGTGTTAAGGGTCCATGTATAATTGGATTGTAAAAAGTTTTTCTGAACCGGTCTACTTTATTTACAGACTTCGTATGTTACAATATTTTACTGTAACGTACACCCAAGTGAACAAATAAATTAAATAAACAAAAAGAAAATATATTTAAAAAATGCACAACAAACACCCCCTTAACATTAATTTACCTTTTAAATTTTACATTTAACGTTTGTTATCTAAACTAAGGATAAGCTGACACGCAAACGGTTGTCCAACTGCAAACTCAAATATGTTCAACAATAGCTTTCAATTAAGAACAGAAAGTAAAAATAAAATGAATAAAAACTAATAATTTCATAAATGAATCTGATATTTTAAGAAATATAAAAATTCTGATATAGGGATATATTCACATACGAAATTCTTCACCCAATAAAATCTTAACGTGGCCAGCATGCAATAAATTACCCACAAAAATTAAGTTTAATTAAAACAAGATGTTTTCTAAATATTTTTCTTTTCTACAAAAAATATGATACATTATATTACAAAAAATACATTTTAAAAATTTAACATTATTTTTCAGCTCAACTGTCAATATAACACAGCGTTTGAAAGAGCTAAAATAGTTTTTTAATACACAAAAGAAGTGCCATGGTTGGATAAGGGTTCTGACAATATTTTAATGATTATACATATAATACCTATATAAATGCGAAAGTATGTGGCGGGATTTGTTTGTCCGTTTGCAACATCACGAGAGTACTAACCAACAAATTACTTTCAAATCTTCAGAAAATATTCGTGTTACCCCATGGAAGGTTTTAAGTCATAGATCGACGTCCTAGCTCTCTTGGGGATGAAGTTGTGAATCAAACAAAAATTAATCCTTTACTTTATTATATTTCTTTAACCATGGCAACAAAAACTGAAGTAAAATTACTATTTTTTTTCTTTAATTAACATCTGTAAAGTATTTAATATTCTCACATCATGAGGATAACGAACGCGTCGGGGTCCATGGGGCGGAGCCCCGACCAGCTGCTAGTCGTTTTAATAAAATACCCTTCCAAAAAAAGAAGTAAATAGATTTTTATAAAAAAAAAGAAATAACAAGCGTGGGACCAGCCACCGTTATACACCAATTAACAGTTACAAAAAATAACAGACTGATTTGAATAAATTTATTTTTAATATTCTCTTTAAAACTCATTTATGGTTAATCGGAAACAAGTTCTTTTTCAAATTTAATTTTAAATAATTAAAACATTTTTGAGAAGAAAAATTAACAAATATTCCCAAACCAAACGTTTTAATCTTAAAACATCCTTCCAAATCTACAATTATAAAAAGTTGTAAATAATCTGATAAGTATGTATATTAAATACGCTATCAGCAACGGAAATCGGTTAAAACAACTTAAAACTACCGAAATCCGTTTCAGTATGAAAAAACAGTACACAATAAAATGGTTGAGACCGCATTACAAAAAGGAATATCGATAATGTGTAACGCCATTTGCAAAAAATAAAATCGAAAAGTCTGTAAACTGAATATAGAGTTTTTATTATTAATGTAATAAATTTAATCCAGTGTTTTAAGAACTTAACACTTTTGCAGTCTTCTTCACAGACTTGAACTGGAGTTCATTCTGGCATTAGCAGATATTGCCGATAAGGTTTTCTTAAATCAGGAAGACACGTATTTAGAATACGACGGAGATGTGTTAGATTATGTTTTTTTTCATTTATCAAGTTTGGTATTCATAAATTTTATAATGTTATGAGTCTGCTACTGACATTTTAATGTATTGATTAATACAAAGGTTATTTTTTACACAAATAGATTTCCGATTTCCATCTATCAGGTGATCGGCAAAGTTGACTGTGCTTTTATATGTATGTCTGCTTGAAAATGAGCCCCCTATGGAAACCTTTTTAAGTGGGGTTTGAAGACGAAGTATCTCTAGAGGCTGGTGCAAAAGGAGATAACTTGACTACTGATGGGAATATCATCGAAACATATGAGGACTTGGCTCTATATTATCACAAGAATGAAACAGAGTAAAAAATATAAATCTTCGTATAGCTTTGGGGCGGATGGCTATCCAGAAGTGCAATTCTTTGTGCTGATCTAAAGGGATACGGAAAGCAACTAGGCGTAGGTTGTACAAGAGTGTTATCGTGAGCATTTTATTGTACGGGTCAGAAGCTTCGGAAACTAGAAAAAGTAATGAGGAAAGTTGTTGGCTGTGGAGATGGATGTACTGCGCAGGAGTTGTGGAGTTTCTAGAATACAGCGCGTGAGAAACGAGTACATCGAAAAAATTGGAACAACCGGTATAGCGATTGATGTTTTGGAGGGAAGAAGACTATAATGGTATGGGCACGTTCGGAGAATGGAGTATAGATGGCCTAGGTGGATGCTGGAATGGACTCCAGGAGACTCGCCTCTCCTCTTTGAGAAGAGGAGAAAGCACAGACCACCTCCAAAGCAGTGGATGTCTGGAGTGATGGAGAAAAGGAATTTTAAGGAGGAAAGTTGACAGAATAGAAGAGTTTAGCGGTTAGGATGTGAGAGGCGGCCTTTATAACCTCAAACACTCGCCTAAAAGAACCTAACATGACACGAAATGTATTTTAAAGTTTAACAACTCTGAATGCAGTAGTTTGTTCTCGGAGAAAAAACCACTTTAACATAATGAAAAATAGAAATACACGAAAATACTTAATTACGTATTAAACGAAGACGTAATTCAAAAATACCACGCGTCTTAATTGTACTCTTAGATCTCAAGCCCAAGTAATAACATCTCCTGAGTAAATACGGCAACAAATCGTCGAGTTATAAAACATCATAATGAATAAATTCGGTTAGTAAATAGTTTAACCCAATAATTACCGACCGTTGTGGATAAAACCTCAGTAATATATTACAATCTACCTGAATACGCCGAACAATATTGCTAACAATAGATACCGCAGATAACGAAACGCAACGTCATAAACGAAACTTGCAGCATCATAACGAAGCAATCACGCTACTAACTTGCCCCACTCAAATTTTTTCGACCTTAAATTAAGCGTAAGTCGAAAACGACTCATCCAATCTTCATCAAATTTTTACAAGCACAACTTCAGATAAACTAACACAGCTTATCTAAATTTCAATGAAATTGATCAACTAGTTTTAAAGATTTTCGAGCCCAAAATTTTATACGTAGGCTTATAAATAAATATAAGTATAAGGAAACCACAATCTAAGTGAACAGTATCTTCGCACTCTTCATACGTCAAAACTTAAAAAAAAATCATTTTCATCCCACCCCACACCATCATGCGACCGAAAGTAATACCGCACTTTTCTCCGAAAAGTCTGTAAAAAAAAAAATTTCAACCATACCTTGGACAGATTAATTTCTCATCAACTGCCAAATGAGCTGCTGGTGTAACAGAGTAATAACTATGTAAGCAAGGTAATTAATTTTACATATAAAACTTTTTGTATGTGTGTTTACAAGTGCAGATTGTATTAATGGAAATTAAATATTTAAACATCCAATAATTTTGTAGTGTATATCTAAAATTACCGTTCTGGTTATTCAATACTTTTAAGTACTCCACAACCGGAAATTTTTGTTAAAAAAAAACATCTTGTTTTTTTTAAATTGTTTTTTTGTTAATTTGTTTTTTTAATCAATTAAACATATATTTTCTTCGTCCATAATATTCGTTGATCTTGCAAAGATAATGCAGTAAATATAATAAACAAATTTTTTGAACATCTCACATCGCGCTTTGAGAAAATATCAACGTAATCAATAACAGGTTAATAATTATGGATTAAATGATGTTAATGATTTCATGGTTAAGTAGTATCTGCCAAACTCAATAACAAAACAGTACAAACGTAACAGCTTGTTTTTGTTTTTTTTTTTTTTTTTTTTTTAATAAAGATTAATTACGTTACTATAAAGTGTATAATTCTCTTTTGCATGGCGTGTCATATTCTAATTTATACATTTTTAAAATTCGAGATAAATATAAAGTTATCTTAATATAAATTAAAATTTAACTTGAACAGGTTTTTTGTAAACAATTTTTTTTAACAGATCATAAATTTACTTAAATATTAAGCGGATAAATTATGCAACCCTTAAAAAAATTAAATTGCCCATTAATTCTAATACAAGGAGTAAGAGAAATATTCCATTTACCTATATGAAATAATTTAAAATTGCTTTAAGAAACCCATTTATATACTAAAAATTAATATTAAAAAAAAAAGAAATATTTAATTGATAAAGCATTCTATTTAATATGAGGCCTTTCCTCAGGAGATCAGGAAAGGGTTTTCCTTAGGTAAGCCTGAGCCTCTTACTGCGGTTATTCAATATTTGAACGAAAAACAATTTCTGAGAGCATGCATATTTGAACTCTTTAGTACAAAATTATTGATCAGTAATGTGTTGCTGTCCCAGATAATAATAAACTGATCTCATGAGTGATTACGGCGGGGCTGGGTCCCCGTTACTTGGAGTATTTATTTAAGCTTCTCTTAATGGGGATTGATGGGACTGTTATCAGACTTAGGCCATTACTTCCCTATGACTTTGATTTCTATCTGTATAATGATGAAATCTGTGTTTTGGTCAGATATTCAGTGGAATTATGTTCAAGGATATGCAGCAACCTTTTCATTCGTGTAGATAGCTCTGTACATGGAAATATATGTAGACTTCCCCTTCTTTTCCTTATAGTACAAGATTATTAATATGAAACATCATTAAATTAAGATATCAGTCTAAAACATTCCTAACTATGAATCTCCATTTGATCATAATACTTACACTTCCTTCACAATATAGAAAAATGTATGAACGACATTAAAAAAATAAAATTCAAGCGGTTCAAGTTCAACAAGTAGTTAAAATATTCCATAAGCGCTGATAAAATTAGGACAATGCAGACAGTGTAGCTGCATCATACCCCTTTTAAGTACCATTGTCATGAGGAATGGAAATTGGATCTGAGCCAGCAAAGCTGAAGAGGAAGAACTTGTAACCATAGTTTACAAAGGAAGGCGGTTAAGGGTGAGGGGCCTGGTCGATGTTCACATCTAGGTCTTTTTGCAGTAGTTACTTCAATGAATTTAATAACTAATACAGGTTTCACAACAACATCAAACGTTGACATATTCCTTTTTGTTTTACAGTTTATCATTAAGATATTTTGCCAAAACTGATTGTATAATTTTTTCAAAATTTAATGAATACAAATAAAAACTATAATTTATCATAATATAAAAATTAAAATTCTGCACATAATAAAAAACGGGCACAACATGACTTCTTCTTGTACGCCTATTAAATTACATATACACATTTTTTTTTTTTTTTAATGAAAAGTACATAAAATTTTATTTCATTAATAACTAAAGATATTTTTTCAAAAAAGTATGAAGTATGATTTGAACCGATGTGCCTTGACCTTAATCCAAATATTTCATTAATTAAAATTTTATTTGGTTATAACTTTGGAACCAATAAGAATAAGTAGCAGTTATGATATATCGTTGAAAAGCTCTCAATGATGGATACCCTCATTAAGAAAAAGTCCAAAATCCAGTTTTTTTGATTTTGGGCTTTTTTGAACACTTTTGGTTCAGGTGATTGAAATCTAAAGGGGAGGTGAACACTAGATGTTACAACAGTTCTACATTCAAAATTTCAACATCCTACGACTAATCGTTTGAGTTATGCGAGATACATACATACCTATGTACAGATGTCACACCGAAACTAGTCAAAATGGATTCAGGGATGGTCAAAATGGATATATTTCCGTTAAAATTTCAAAACCGAAATTTTTGAGATCACAATACTTCCTTTACTTCACACATGGAAGTAAAAATGTGAACATATCTTTCTGTAAGAACATGTCATTCTATAAAAAGTTATATTGTACTAATTTTCATTCTATGAGAACAGTTAAAAAACAAATGTGTACATGCAATAACATTTTAAATCATTCTTTCTACAAGCCAATTCAGATCCATAAAGCTTAAAGAAAAATTATACTGACAGAATAACGAAATGCAACGGGAAAAGGGCGATACCAGAATATCTACATTCATTGAAAAATAACTAACAAGACCTTTGATAATAAAATTACAATAGTCTATTGATGACAAAGCAAACAAAATGTTTTACCTAACATTAATGTAAAGTGACTTTTAACGCTAGCTTTTATTACTAAATAAGAAATAAATGAAACTTTGCACTACACAAATCTACTCTTAATATTACTGAAAGATTGATGCAATATTCAATATTCACACTCTGAAACTGTTTTCATGAGGTTGAAAAGCATAGTTAAATACAAGTAGCATGCAAATAAAAAGTATTAAGAAACATAATATCAGCACCTTCAAAAGTAATACGATACAAAAGAAAAACTATCAACAACATAAAATATGATCATAAGATATGAAAAAAAGGAAAGATGTTTAAAGAGAAAAAAGCAATACAGCAATAATGACGACATTTAAAGGCAAGACAGAGAAAAAGGTTACCGGGCGGGAAGGAGGCGCACGGATTGGCAAGGTGGCAGAGGACTTGTGGCGTGCGTTGTCGTTCACGGGTGAATCCTCCTCGTAGTCGTCTTCCTCCTCCTCTTCGAGGTAGACCTCTTCTTCCTCATCGTCCTCGGAGGACTCCTGGGTCGATTCAAGCGAGCAACCCATTAGCCACCACCAAAGTGGCACACTAATGTCATCAAAAAGGTACACGCAGGCACTACAACTAATTTCTTCAAATAGAAATAAGCAATGCATCATCGTTAAAATAACTGAGATTAAAGAAACAACACGTTATGTTAAAGGGTCAAATGGAATAATGCCTAATTCTTGAATTTTTCTCCTGCTGAGCTCTGCTTCATTTGTCAACTCAAAGATGGATGATCTTCTGAACACCTACTCACAATCGTCCAATAATATAAGCCCCTGAGACTTCTAAACAGTTACTCAGGATAGAGAACAGTTGGAGTAACTGTATAGGAGGGAATAGATAGAGAATGAGTCTAGGGTAGGGCTATGCATGATACTGATAAGAGTATTCTCTTCAAGATGCATCAACTGATGAATATAAATGGGCTGATTATATATAAAGTTAGTTACTAATACAAATATATATTTTTACTAAATTTCTTAAAATTGGTAATTATACTTTATAACTGTAAATCAATATCCTTAAATTATCTCTTTTTATAATCAAATGAATTAGCACTTTTGTTTATAATCAACTGTTACAAAAATTATTTCAACTGAACGACCAGAAAAAAAGTTTTTTTTTTCTTTTGGGTTAATAGTATAACTTTTTTTTAATGATTAATTCACCAAATTGTTTAGGCATGGTGATATGGAGTGAACATTTTGTGGCATATGAAAGAAAGATGACATGCCTGACTGGGATTCAAAATCAGGACCCTCCTGATGAAAGGTGATGTGCTACTACTACTTATTAAGAATGATAAATTAATTACTCCATCATAAGCTGTAACCAATGATAATAGTATGTATAACCTTTAACATGCACAGGAAGTACTTTTATAAAACAATGATTATATTTGAATGGTTTTTTCTTCTTGCAGAGTATAGAAAGTGGTGATTACCCCCCTTGTTCAACTTTTCTTAAATTCATACTTTTAACTAAGAATATTTCATAGATAAAACTGTCAGATTCTGCCTGTCAACAGCTGTTGATTTTGGTTTAGAAATCACCTTAGTTAAATATTCAACTTTTTCAGTTTAACCTCCAGAACCACCACAAGGTATTACTTCAGAGGATGAATGAGGATGATATGTATGAATGTTAATGAAGTGTAGTCTTGTACAATTTCAGGTCGACCGTTCCTGAGATGTGTGGTTAATTGAAACCCCACCACTAAGGAATACCGGTATCCACGATCTAGTATTCAAATCCATATAAAAGTAACTTTACTAAGATTTATTTATTTAGCCTTTATTAGGATTTGAACCTTATAACTCTCGATTTTGAAATCAGCTAATTTGCAATGACGAGTTTACCACTTGACCGACCTAGTGGGTATGGTTTAAATTCTCTGGGTTGGACAAAGAGCTGAATTAGTGGATGAAGTACTTACCCATATACATTTAGTCCCTCTAATCCTTCTAAAAACTAAAAAAAAAACTTAGGCCAAAAATTTATAAGGTATATATGAGGAGACTGGATAAAGTGACTTGGCTCAAGAAATTGTTGAAAATATCTTGCATTTTTCTTTCATCTATTTCAGCATTCATCTCTTAACAGTATTTTTATTCCCATTATTTTTTAATGTAATGCAAAAAGGCAAATCGCCACCATTCATTGTTGTAGATGAAATAATTGTTTTATGGATTCTATTATTTACCAAAAAATGTATTAACAGGTACTACAATGAATGTATCAAAATGGTTGAGATAAATATAGAGGAGCACATATACTATCTCAAGAAAGGCTGAATGACTCCTGTACATCAATTAATTATGACAACATGCTGCAGCTGACCTGTTATCCTCCCTCAATACAACACTAATGTGGGACTGAGAGTTATTATACAGCTGGTGTTTAACTGTAGGAGATTAATTGCACTAACAATACCTCATTGGTAAATTTCTACAAATATCACAAAGGAAGAATTATTCAAATAATATTTTCAAGAAAAACAAATTGAAAATTTAGAAAAATTATTCCAACTTGGAATGGTAAAGAATTATTGTGTTGTTTCATAATAAAATCCAGTAATACTGCTTTTAAAAAATGAATAAAGGTGATATCAACATAGAATTAATATTTTTCAAAATAATATTTTCTAAGATTAATTACAAAAACAGTTATTGGCAAAGTAATAAACAACGTAAACTGTGTACCTTTTTGATGCATATGTCTGCTTAACACATTCCAAGCAAATCATTTAAAATTAACCAACTTCCAAAATACCAGTAAAAAGAATACAATAATTCTATGTTAACATATAATAAACAAGCTTAGCTAATAAGTAAGAATACATGCTAGAAATTATAATAATTACCATTAGTACCATTATCCAAGCACTGAAAACTAACAACTACTGGCAACATAAATATATCTTAAAATTACTTGATTAATAAAACAAGCACTTTATTCATTAAACATATTATGTTTCCAAAAGAATTTTAAAACTGATTTAGAAATTTTAATATTTCAATCAGTTAATAAAGTAGAATAGGTGAAAATATTAGGTTAGTAACTACAAATGAAAAAAGAAATCAATCATCTGCTGTATAATACAAAGTAAATATATTACCTCTTCTACAAGAAATTTTACTTCCATGTTTATACACAAAATACAATCTCATAAAAAAATATACAACATAAATAAGAAAATCACATGTAAACATTTTTAATAGTTAAACATCATAGAACCCACATACATATGCAAACAATATTAATATAATTCTAAATAGTTTTTGTTTTACAAAATCCTGAAAAATATATTTAAGATGGAGGTCAATTGCTTTTCACCAAACAGAATTAAAATCATAATTACACTGTGTAAAAGCAAAAATAGTTAAGTTATTGTCATTAATTAAATAAAGGAGTACACAAATCTTCATTCAAAGATAAAATATGTTTCATGAAGAAAACTCTCAGATGAGGGTCTGAACAGTTCATGCCAAATTTTATGCTAACTTAATTGGATCCCTTACATTTTGGGATTGGTTGAAAGTGTTCCATAAGGAAGTAATATTTTTTGTTAAAATAAATATTTTAAGCTGGTCAGTGCAAAAATCTCATTCAATAATTAAAACATCCAATACCAAGTAAAAATGTCTCAACATACCAAGTAGTACTACACACCATGGAAACCTTTGAAAGTACCTCCTTGGATAGGATTGTATTGTTTTGTTTTATTCTATAGTTCCTTTGTGCATAGACTATAAGGATAATTAAAAAAGGGGTTGGAAGTATGCCTTTTACTTGTCCTAAATTCCTTCTTTTCGCTTGAATTCTAGAGCTGTAAATGAGAGTCACAGACCTACGGTGAAAATGCCAGGATCTGTGTAGAGCCAGTATATTGTCAGTATATTCTGGTGTGTAATGGCTTACTATAACCTCTATCCATAAGTCTTATCTGAAGGCTGCACAACATTTCTTCTGAATTAAGCATCCATCAGATAAAATCAGTCTTCCTAAACCTTGCTAGAATACTGGTGCTTTCACAAATTATATAGGAAAATTTTTTTTGTGCTTCAATTAAATTTATTTTTTACATAGTTTTGGCCTGCATTAACAATTTTTATCTAATAGCCAACTGCAAATAAAAACTAGAATTCTGCTTGGAAGCAGTTTATATTTTTTGTTATAATTACTTTATTTGCATAATCACAAGTAAGATATTTAGCATATTATTGTTATCATAAACAAACACTTCTGTCTATTTTTAAACTTTATAAGTTCTTCCTTTTTTATAACAGTGAAATCATTTTTTCTGGAAAATTACTTAAGATATCTTACCATCTAATACAAATTTCCTTAAAAGTTTTTGTTAACTCGGAACTATAAATTTCATAATAAAATTATGCAAAATCTGAAGCATTATTATAACTACAGAAGGATTTATGTTACAATTTGAGATACATATTTTAGAACACAGCACAAGAAAAGTATTCTCAAATCTATCAATGTATGTATTCTTTTTTATCACTACACATTTCTATTCTTATTATTTTATAATAAAACCTATATATAGATACAAGTGCAGTTTTTCCCAATATTATGTTCAGGTCAACCTGACAGAAACTTACTGATTATACACAAAAGTAACATTTAAATGTTATGAAAGATAAAACAACTGTACTATAAAACTAATAACTTTCACAATTAAAAAACAGTTTTAATTATTTATATGCATTAAAATTATGTGTCGAATTTTGTTGTTTTTCAGTTAATAAAGAAAATATATAACGGATAGAAATATCTTTAGGAAATTTACCGTTTTGGATAGAAATGTCTTTAGGAAATTTACTGTATTATTTTATTAATAAAATATGCTAAACTAATATTCATACAACACCCTAAAAAAAAATAAATCTGACTGTCTGAAAAAACCATCTGCATTTATATACATTAGATTTTCCAGAAAAAAAATTTAACTTGATACAATAAAGAAATTAATAACAAAACAGGATGAAAAATTTATGACTATAATGTAACAAAATTAGTAACAAATACAACACACAGTACTAAAACGATAAATGTGAAACAACCCTTATTTGTATGAGCAAACAATACTGAAATTCTACATTCAATCAGAAAATTGAAAGATGAATTTGCATATCCATTTTCATAGAATGCTCATACATAATTTTTAATAAGCATTGCATTTAATGACATAATTTTATTATTATTGCAACTTACATATGTAAATAAATGTTTACAGGTTTCCCAGCTTTTATAATAATTACGCTGTAATTTTCATGATAAGAAAAAAAGGTATAAAAGATAAATATTTATTCATACCAATCACTTTATAAATCTCTCCATTTTGTAATCCTCCAATTTATAATCACCTTTTTTGATAGCAATATTTGTACAATGTTCACACTGTATCATTGATTACCACGATAATAAATTCTGAATTCCGTAATGAAAACTTAACTACTGAATAAGTATCGAGATGATCTCATTTCACAATCAATGTTACGCAAGGGATTGTGATGCAGCTAACAGTATGCCCAACATTTTTCTGAGCTCCCAAATTCAAGGAGATGAACACTAGCAAAACAAAATTATTTTGAATCTAAATTGTAGTTTTGGATCATTCTAAACAAAGCTTAAGAAACAAAACATATCAATATTATGCAAGGCCTTACTAGTTCACCAGCTATTAGCTGAGACTTAACTCAGCGCTTTTCTTCATATGGCCTTTTGATAGATCAAAATATTTTTTTTAATATTATTTGTTTTTTTACATAATTAAAATTTAAGAATTTGCATAAGGGATGAACTAAGAATTAAAAAAAATATTGTAGTTTCACTAAACACAAAATTTAAAAAAAAAATGAATGCAATAAGCAAACTATCAATACTTAACTAGCAAAAAATAACTATTGTTTAGAAAAGTTAAAACACAGATTTAGGAATACATCTATATTAACTATTAGTCTACATTTAATACTTCAATTTATAACACCTCAAAGTAATTAAATAATAACAAGAAGTAAAAAAAAATTGTGAAATCTAGTTTTCAGGAGGATGTTAAAAATAAGATGGGTCAGATAAACTGACAAGAACAGATTTTAAGAGATACTGTAAAAAAAGAAGAGATTTGCATTAAAATATTATAAAACAATTATAAAATATTAATTGGGGATCAGAGCTTTTCTGATAATAAAGTAAGTGAAAAAGGTGAAAACCGCAAAGAAAATCAATATAAATAATGCTTGTAATTGAGATACAGAAATGTTTTTGAGGTCCAAAGTTTTCTTCAAAAGAGGAAATCAAACAACATTTTTAAAAAATCATTCGGATAAATAATTTAAAAATAAAAATGAATACACTTTGAGTGATTGTAAACGGATTATTTTAAAAATTTTGGCAGAAAAACTAATAAATCCCTACCAATTACAAAGTGCAATGTCTGTTCATCAGAGTAAAAACACAAATTCTTAAGTTTTTTATAAATTTAATAGAAACAATAAAAATCAAAATACTTTGTATTAATAATTAAAAAAAAATAAAAAATAAAAATCAAGATATCAATAAAATTTTAACATGAAATTTCATTCATTGAACAAACAGAAAAATCGGGACAGAAAAACAGAAAGTAACGCTTTCCCTGGCTCAGTGGGTCATCCTTCAATGAGCATCTGTGACGTCACCTTGTATTATGCTAATGCAATAAAAAAATTCTGATTTCCTTCTATTAAATTGTTGAAAAAAATTGAAATCAATGAATGATCAGCATGTATATGCTTTATATATAAAGCATATTAACAAGCAAATTTCTATAATATACAAATTACAGGCAACTATTAATCATATTGAAAAAAATTCTCTACAAACCAAACGTGTAATAATAATAATGTCATAAAATGATACTGAATGTGGAATAAATTCAGATTCAGTGATGTTTTTCAGGACTGTTTACAAAATGAGAAGCAAAATTAAAAAAATCCTTTCAAAATGTACCAAGTAATGTAGTAGTTCTTTTGTATTTTATACAATCATATAACTCAAACGTAATTAATGGAATAAAATGTATGAATAAAACCTTATTAATATAGATTCTGCTCAGCTAGGTTACTGAATTAATTTTTTTCTCCAAAAAATAACCCACTAATGAAATTACTAACGTGATGAGCATCATTTTAAAATGCTTTTTATCAATCAAATTTTATGACAAAATCCTCTTTTTCTAGTAGGTAATAATGCGATTAAAAATAATCTGACATAATGTGAATTGTTGGGATTAAATGACCATATCTCCTACGAACAGCATACGATATTATATTGATAAAGACAAAATGTGCAATAGATTTTTATTAAGTACAATGAAACCCCTATTAATATACAATCAATTAATTAAGAATTTCATAAATTTGAAGTATTACTTTTCTCTGTCAGTTTCCTGAATTATAAAAGCTTGTAATTCAAAATGTACAAATATACATATAATCATAAAGAATTATTTATATAAAATCCTATATCTGTTTGTTTACTAGGGTTTATGTCAAAAGAAACATAAATTCTGTATGTGTAATCAAATAAGAATGTAAATAATCTGATAGAATTCTAGTTAAGTAGATGATTATGTATTTTAAACGCACAGAAAGAATTATAATATGAATTATGTAAATGTAAATGTTTGAAGAAGGTCAGCTGCAATTAGTGAGACCAGATGCTGAAATATGAAAATTAATGTAACAGAAATATCATCCCAGTGCCCCATATAATGTTGAACAGTTCAATAATTCAACTGGATACTTACACACATAAATATTCTGGAGGTCAGATGAAAGTTTTCCTTACGGAAACTTGAACTTGTTTTCAGCTTTAATTTCAGTTTTAGCTTTGTTTTAAGGAAGATTTGGTGTAGCATGTATTTAAGCAGATCTATGGAAAATGACTGCTCAGTAATGTCTCTTACCAGGGTAGGAAAAATAACCTAATATTGCAAAGGACTGTGAGCTGGATGAATGTGCTCTTTGCCTCAGAGAGCAAGGATACTCTTTCAGGTGGAGTTGATTCTTATTACTTTGTAGGTAAACTACCCTTTTATAAACATTCACCTCTTTTCCTTTACTGTAAAGGGAAAGGGGATTTTTCCTCCCTAGCTGTTTCCTGTACATTTTTCTAAGGAACTCACTGGATTCATTTTAAAGATATGGAAACCTCTCAAAGTTGTTTGTATTTGTGCGGTTTGATGGGTATCTGTTACAGACCAGTCCACGGATTCTGTTTCCTACCTGGAGACTACACAAAAAATCTACTCAGAGCTGAAATGCTTGTCTGGTAAAGTTGAGTCTTCTAATCCTTCCAAATAATGTAATACAAAACAAGTAAATGATGTTGAAAACTGAAACTAATTCACCACCAAAATCTTTTCTATTTGGTTAGTGAAGATGGCAATGTAATCTTACTGCTAGATAAGGTAATAGAACATCTTTTTTGTGAAGTATAAAATATGGCCTCATCATGAAAAATTACGGGAATAACGTCTTTCTTTATAGAAATTATAATAGCATACTTATAATATTGTGTTACTTGAATTTAAAAAATCTGAGGAAGCTATTTTAATTTCATATGACCGTAGTGGTCATAATTAATTCAATGAAATATAACTGATCGTAGTGATCAGTTATATTTCAGATAGATCCTTAGAATTGTACCAATCAATCTAAAGAAACACAAAAAATGCAATAATCTGAAGGTCTTCAGATTCTTGGGATGGATCCAGAGGTTGTTCAACAAAACCCACAAAAACTATTCATATGTTAAGGGACCAAGGTAATGTGAGAAGGATACTTTGTAAAAGAAGGGGAAGTAGGGTTTACCCACAAACAGAATGCTAAATGAAACAACTAACCTATCCAAGAAAAACAACTAAACCCTCTTTGAAACAGACATCCATACTGCCCAAAATTTCTCAAGATAAACTCATCTTTTTAGAGAAAGAATACAAAAAAAAACCATTACTAATGATTTTGTATTGACCGAAACAAATGTATGTTACAATAAACTGCTTTTCTTCAGGATATAAAGAAATTCAATTAAGTACAATCACAGAACTGAGTGAGTATAAATATCAAACTGAAAAATACACTCTTCGAGGCTCCTTAGAAGGGTAATGGTAGTCTTGTTTTTTTTTTTTTTTAACTAACACAAAAAATACCTATATTTAGCCAAAGATAAATAAAATTTTTTAACTCATAATTTCAGAAAGTGAAAAATGAAGTAATGAAAAGAACGAATAATAATTCTAAAATTAAGAATAAGAAAGCTACCTGGCTAAGAGGAAAGAGCTATTAAAACAAAACTAGAAGGATCAATTAAAGGTGCAAAGAAGGCAGGCTAGAAAAGTTTACAAATTATACATAAAAGGAATTGGGAACTATCCAGAACTCATATGTTAATGGAAATAGAGGAGAATGGAAGCTAAACAACATGTCGATGATTGTAAAGTATAGTAATTAAATTTTCTCCTAGCATCCTCCTTTGTTTTGAATTAATAAGGACTAAACTTAGTTACAATCATGATATTATTATTTCTAATAAATTAAGAATCCAAGAACTACAACATATATTGGCAGTCTTCTAAAACTGCCATATTTTGACAGATATTAACTTAAGTTATGGGAAAAGGAATTAACAAAAAAAACCCTATCACATAACTGAATCATATTACACATTTCTAATATATATTATTATACTACTATAATTTTTTTTTAGCAGTTTAAAAATCTATAATGAGAGGAAATGAGATTATCCACAAGTTAAAATTTCTCCAAAAGATATAGTTTATGGGATCTTCCACTAATAAAAAACTCATTTTATAATAAGTATTTTTGAAGGACCTCCTTACTTCGGTAAAACTAAACTAATTCAATCTAATCTCCTTGTCAATGCCAAAAAAAGACAAACCATTTGAAAAGTTTTGGTATACAAATCAAACTGCTCTTAGAAGCATGGTAATAGCTTTCCAACCTGTCTGAAAGCATCATTAGCATATGAAAAAAGTTTCCTAACATATGACAACCGAACATAGTACATTTAAGAATGAACCAATTTTACAACAACTTAAATGACTTTCAACAGTAGATAATGTGTTTTTTATTATAAAATTTTGCCTGCTGACCAACTAGCATTGATTATTTGTGAACAACCCCTAGCATGTCAGTGTTTCTTCATAATGAGTACGGGTGGTTTTGCTTATCCGTATTAAATTGCCATACACATTTCAGATTGTTAATATTATTTCAATTTCATGGCACCTTTTTGTTATCATATGTAAATCATAACCCTATGAAATTTATTAATTAAGAAAGTAATAAAGAAGAAATGATATTCTCTCTTGTGTCACTAAACATACTTGTAACTATAATTAGTAAAAATGTGACTATAGTTTATACACAGGTCAAAAATTTAAAATTTTAAAAGTGTTAACAAAAATAATAATATTACTTTGTTAAGCAATGCTTCCCATCTGCTCCAAGGTTTTCAAACTGTCAAATACGCTTTCAAACATTAGTTATAATAATTTCATCTTTAAAACTGTACTGTAATTATTTACATATGTTTAGAAAAGAAAAAGATGTAACATTAAAAAATGTAACTACAAAAATCGCTGTATGTGCATTAAATTTATTTTCTGTAAAGCTGACCACAAAATGCTGCAGTTTTCATGACACCCTTTAAATTCATAATGATGTAAAAATATAGAAATATGAATCTATAATTCAGGATATTTGAACATCTAATAAATTAATTATAATAAAAAAGTATTGTGTGTGTGTGTATGTATATATTATATTTATATATATATATATATATATATATATATATATATATATATGTATGCGTGTGTGTGTGTGATATCATCATCTACCTGATCACTTATAAAGAGAAAAAGACACACAAATCTAGGTTATAAATCCATTATGGGCAAACTAACAGTAAATGTATGACTTTATTAAATGTAAATTTACTGTAAAAAATTGTATTAGTAATGTAACAAAAAATATCAAACCATAAAAGGCAAAGAAAAACTTTAAAACTATGAGATTCAGCCACCAAACAGTCTCAATATCTTGGCAGCTTTCAGTCCTACTCATGAACTCCTGAACCATTATAAAATAATTTAAAATAGAGACACCTTTTGTACGAGATGGCAAATGCACTAATAAAATATCTGATATTTAATTTTTTAGATGGGTCATTTAATTTAATAAAAATTGTGTGGCAGCCTAGCATTGTGTAACTTCAATCTGATTGCCAAAAGTAAAATTTGGTAAAAAGGAAACTGCTGATTCTGTTGTTTCAACAAGCAAATCCTGTTAATAAGTTGCTTCACCATTGTGAGAAATAAGTTCTGAGTGTATACAATTACTCCTGGTTTTTTTTATAAAGCAACACAAATCTTTTTATAATCAATGATTGTTTTATATAGAGAACTACCGACTATCATCATACCTAAGTGCAAATATTTGTTTTTGTTGACATTTTAAACATTTTCAACGTGAACTAAACCTATACAAATGTACATGTTTTAATAATATTTAATACTTTAAGTAATAATATATGCTGTTTTTTTCATCATATATTACTGTATTTAGTGAGCCTTAACTTGTATAACCTTTTCATGATGTATTGCCACAGATATAGGATGTAACATTTAACATAATTCACTTCGCCATTAAGCCGTAAATATCATGTCACAGAAAGATAAATAAGATAAGTGCTGAATACACTTTCACAATTCTTATTTCATATTTTGCTACAACAAGAGGTAATGCGTAAGAAAACAAAGGATATCTGCTATCAAATAGTAACAAAAAAGAAAACCAAAAACTGTTAAACTGTAATAAATTGGCAATAAAATCAGAGAACAGAATTAAATTGATTATCTTGTTCTTCTACAAAATACAGACTTCAAATAAAAAAGATTTTAAAAAAAGTCAAAAAGAAAATCACACAGAATGTATGTGATAAATAAACACCATACCAAACAAAAAACACAGGTATTAATTAATGAACATTAAGTTATACATATTTCTTTTAGCAAGGGTCATAAAAACCATGTTACACAAGACATACACAAAATGAAAACCAAAAATAAAAAGATATCTCTAGTTGCCAAAGCCAATTTGTAAACAAAAGATTGGCTGATAAAACAACACAATGCTTCACTTTCATTGAAAAAAAAAAATTGCTAATGAAGTTTACTCACCCGAGGCAATTTATTATTTGGCACAGCATTTTGGTTGTTATAATGAGAAGTCAGTAAGTTCGTATTAAGAGCTAAGACTTCATCAATATCAATCTGAAACAGACAAATCATAAAATGTTAAGAAATTTGTTTTTACAAATACCTTTCAACAGCTAACACTATTTTCATCTCTTCACATACTTCTATAAAAAATAATATTCAATGACGAAACAGTATTTTTTTCTTTAAGTAATACAATAAAAATAATAAATATATGTTTTCTTAACAGCTGAAAGATTATAAATTAATACAATTCACTTCACTGAATAATTAACATAAATTTATTACATAAAAAAATGCCAAAATTAGAAAAACTGTTATAGGTTTTTAAATGTTATTTAAATAATAAAACTAATATTTTTAAATCTTTAAATCTAATATCAATTACATAATATTTTCACAAATGTGAAAATACAAATGCATTTTTAATAACTATGAATCCACACCTATGCTTATGAAGTAACTGAGGAATGAAGCAATCATCTGTTGCCTTCTTCATAGAGATGATATTCTATTGGGCAACAACATCCTACGTCCACCAAAAAGCAGATGATGTATTTCAACGCTAAAGAGGACAGAGAAAAATTGGGACACAACAAAAAAGCTCCAAATGAACTCTGTCAGAAAGAACAAATATTATACAGTGGGATGACAATTATCTGAATGACTGTTTGCAATTCATAAAGCACAAAACACATGCAATAAATTTAGACCTGTGTTAAAACTAATTATAAAATTAACTTCTGAAAAGATTGATGGAAACATATTAGTAGGTCAAGCATGTTGTGTGATGTAACAATATTTGTTTTTATTCTGCTGTATATACAACAACAGATCAAAATAAATGACATCACATTACTGTATTTGCTTTATCAACATATCAAAACCTGTACTGTTTACTTCTATAAATTTACTGATATTAAGAGTCCTGTATGCATAATTAATTTAACTTTAGTGCTGATAACATATGTATTGATATCATTATGGTTCACTGACATCATTCCTACAACAAAACGAAAGAGTTGTTTTATCAATGAAAGTAAAATTTAAAAATAGCATATCGGAAAAATTGTTAACAGAAGAATAAAATTTAAGAACATGAATATTTCAGACATAAAGGGAAGTGGAAACATCATTATGAATTTTGTGTTGCAACTTGTAAAAGAAGAACCAAGTTTTTCCATGAAGACAATCAAGTATCAAACAAAGAGGTGGATCAGATTCATTTCTGGTTTGTTCAAAAGCAATCCCTTGATGAGCCAATATCTGGACCAATTCTAACAGAGAATTAGTTTCTCATTAAAAATAATGGCTAAGTGAAGAAGAAAATCTTAAAGCAAGTACAGAGTGGCTTTAAATTTTTAAACAGTATCATGGAATTCAGCAAATTGAAATTCAAGAATAAAAATTATCAACAAATATCCCAACAGCAAATTAATTTAATCCCCAATTTAATGATTTTTTTTGAAAAATTATATGAACACTTTTTTTATATTGACAAAATATACTTTGTGTAACATTGACAAATTGGGTCTTGAATATAAAGCTCTTCCTAAGAAAAACTTTAATTTCCGGCAAAGAAGAATCATCTCCAGAATAAAAATGTCTAGAGAATGTGTGATATTGTTGGTTGATGGTAATGTAACTGGAGACCACCTTATGCTGATTGGCAAATAAAATAGACCACATGCTCTTAAGGGTGTATGAAATCTTCCAGTTATTCACAAAAACCAAAAGAATAACTTGCAACATTTATTGAAATTGTTATGATAATTACTTCACAACAGAAGTTAAAAATACGAGCAGGTTATAGGTAAAAATGGAATATTATTTTAATATGAAACAATGGACCTACTCATCCTTCGGCAAATTGTTTAGAAGGAGAGGACAGAACATTCAAAGTTCAGAAGTTTAGTTTCTACCTCCAAATAGTTACACCTACCTTTACCATAAAAATAAAAATATTCTTTAGGCTGATAATGATGAAGTAAGCAGCATGATTAAGATGATGAAAGGAATTAATTTGAAAAAGACTGCTGTTATATGGCAGCTAATGCATGAATTTGATTAAAAGCATTACATCTGCAAAAGCTTGAAGTCAAATTTTAAATAAAAAAATGTCTATACACAGTAAACTTAACTTAATTTCACTTCAATGTGTTTTTTCCTATCAGTTTTTTAAGTAAAATTTTTTATAAAACAATAGAGTAGTGAATTTTTAATTTACTTCAAATGATTTTTGTAGATTTTGACTCTTTTGTTATAAAATTTTTATTTACTGGATTTTTTTGTAATGTATTGTTGCATCTGTTTTTATTACACTTATGTTCTGCGCATCTTTTTAATTTTACTGAAATAACATTTCATTGGTTTTTTTATTAAGTATGATAACATTACAATGTACTGATCATAATAACATGTATGATAAATCTTTTTTAGTTTTCCACTTATCCGGATTCTGCTTTGGAAAAGTGAACCCATGTAACCAGTGTTCCAATGTACACAGCAACACCCATTTAAATTGCTAAAAATAATTGACTAACAGGCAACAAAAAAGGCAGATTTTTATTGCTGTCTTTTTTACTTTTCTTCTTATCGCATTACAATACATTTTCCATTATTTCTCTTTGCCCAAAACTTTCCCCTTTCTTCAAATTGTATTTCTTACATAACATTGCTTGAAGAATTTAAGTGCTCATTTTTTTGTACATCAAATACACCACTTTTTTTGGCATGAATCATTTTTTTATCAAAAAATAATTATGGTTTTTCCTCCATTTTCTTCAACATTGGTAGATTACTAATTTTGTAAATACTCCTTATTTGTTAATTAGTTATTATCTGTTCATCATTGTGTTTCATTTATCTACTTGTATATTAATTCTTGAGTATCTCTATTAATACACTATTTAACAATCAAAAAGTTTTTTTGTTAAACAGTTTCTGAACACATTCTCATTTTCCAACTTATTTCAGTAACTGATTAGCTTATGTTTTATCTGTATACAATTAAAATATCTTCTCTCAGAGGTGTATAAGTTAATATAATATATAATGAGAAAAAAGTAATCTTTTGAAAAATCAAGGGAAATCAATTACGAGTGTGTTTGACGTAAAATACATAGTAATGTGAAAAGCCATAAAATCTAAATTATAATAACTAATTATATGTAATATTAGAAAAAAGGGTGAAATTATATGAAAGTAAAAAATATATCAATGTACGAAAAGAAAAAAATTATTTCAACAAGATGCATTAACACAATCAGCCTCCTTCTCAAGGAGAAATGTGGACAGGAGGCTGATTGTGAATGAGAAAAATTTAGGAGAATATGTTTTGCAAAGGCATTGTTAAAATTTCAGTTATCAAATAACAGTGATATAAAAATGAGCAAATGTTCATCATCAAAGGGTGGTTTGATAAATTTGGAAGAATTCAACTTCAGAAAATACTTCAAGATAAAAGTACTGATGTTTCAGCTGCTGAAGACTATTCAAACATGTTACAAACTAAAGGAGAAAATATTATGCCTATTTTTAAGGTCAAGATAGGCTGCGATTATCACTACATAGTGCAAAACAGTATCAGATTGTTTCATCAAATACTGTTTTTTAATTTCACACAAAAAAATATTCATAAAAATGTTTTTAGAACAAATTAAAGGACAAGATTAGTTACTAATCTTGAATTTTATTAATTTGGAAAGAATGGAAAACAAAAAGTATAGCAAAATGTAGTACTGAAATAAATTGCTACAAAATTAAATAAATATTGTTTAAGAAGTTAATGTTTGCATCTTAAACGCAATCTGAATTAAAGAATAAAAAATTATACATACGAAACTTTGTTCATGGTTTTCCATTAATATGGTTAACATTACCACAAAACTCTGTTGTAGAGAAGACAATACATAATGATTTTTTTGTTTAAAAAAAAATTCATTATATTTTGTATCAGAATACAGAAAACCATGCTTTCTTCATCTGCATAAATATTGTAGACATTTAAAACCATAATGTAAAAATGCAATGAAGTGTTAAATTGTAGAAATTTTGGCAACACTCCAAACTATATTGTAATTTATAAAATACTTGGCCTTAAAATTTAATCACAAATTATTTTCAGTCATAGTAAGATCAAGTTTATGATCTAAAAAAATGTAGTAATGAGTAATGTTGAAATGAGATTTACGAAATAAGAAAAACAGACCTCCAAATAACTGGCTCAAAAACTCTAGAATACTGGTTCTATTAATGGAAAAAGTTAAATCAAAACATTTAATAAATTTAAAATTAACACATCATGAATAGTAAACATGCAATAAATTTTGTGAATTTTTAAGCCAAAAAAAATCTGTTATGATTTAATAGCAATAATTCAAAAAATAGTATATAAATTTTAAAGTGATTTTTTTTATTTCAATCTGAATGAAATAGTCATAAACAAATAAACAAATTTTGAAAAAATTTATATGAAATATTGCTCCATTATTAAGTTATTAGATTTCAATTATTGGATATTTGGTTTGTCTAGTATTCATAAAAAGTTATTTTGTAACCTTATCTATGTACATTTCACAAGACTAAAACATATCATGTTTGGAATGCAATTACGTTAATAAAAGCACATAATCTTTTTCTTGTAGCTAAGCACTGTTGTCAGTGTAGACCTTGGCTTTTTCTCACATGTCTCCATTTTTCTTCATTTTGTGCTGCAATCCACTACTGCTGGACACCTATCACCTACCGATCCTCCACATCTTCCTTCTATTTCTTCATAATTTAAATAACAATATTTTAAATTATCTTAATACCAGTAACATTATTTAAAAAAAATATTATTAACAATTTGACTCACAATATATAGAAGCCATTCTTCTATTATGAATTTCAAAATCTGATCATAGCATTCAAACTAGATATACAAAATGATACTTAGACAATCAGAAAGAACATAAACATTCATTTCAGTATAACAACAAACATAGATTCTTTTTAATTCTGAATGGAATCTGATTTTTTTAAATTTAAAATGTACGACAGATTACTACAAAAAAATAATAATGCAGTAAAAATGTACTTACTTCTTTTCCCTTAGTTTCTGTCTGTTCATACCATTCTACAGTGACTGTCCGAGTTTGTGGATTGACTCCTGATACAATAGCAGCATGTACCCTACCTAAAAAATAAATAAAAGTCTTTTATTAGAAAATGATTATGTAATAATAAATTTATAATTTAAAGTGCTTTTAAAAGTTCATTAGCAACTTCTAGATACCACATCAAACACCAATTAATCAACAAAAACAAATAAAACAATTGAATGAATATACAATTAACAATTTTCTTCTAAAAACTTATTTCTCTTCAATAAATGGTCATAGAAAGGGAATGATTCTTTCTGCAGTTCCCAGTAAATTTTCATTATTTTATTTCAGGTGATATGAACAACTAGCAGAAGTTTATATAATTACAGCTTTTGTTAATTCATACATAAGAAATACAATACTTTTATATTGATGAATTCAAGACAAAATATATTAAGGAATATCATACAAGATTTATTAATTAATAACTGAAGAATTTGATTTATTCCTTAAAAGTAGGACATGATCAGAAACCAATCTTCTTTTCCTGCTGCAGAGGTTTATTTAGGATAGCCATAAAAATAAATTTTACAAATCTGTTGCTTATTTCTATGAATTTCCCCTCCGCAAAAAAAAAAATCATGTCAGGTTAATGTGGCAGTTAAACTAGTGGTAAAATTTAGAGCTAGTGTGGACTGCATTTTTGATGAGATGGTAGATAATGAAATGAAGCAACACTATGTTCTTCTTGAATCATTATATTTAATTTCTTGTCACCTTTGATATTTTGATTGAATTATATAGTAGTTACATTAAACTTAAGAATGTGTATCACTTTAGTCATAATTGAACTTGAACATTATCAAGAAACTATGAGTCCCCTTGGACTGAAATGAAAACACGACCGCACTGTGTGGGATTCTTACGTAGAATGGTCATATTAGATTAACTCGGCAGCCAGCACTAGTAAATGCTAGAGTGCAACACTAACCGGTTCAACATGGAACGGAACAACTAGTCATCACAAAATCAGCTGTTTTTCAAAGTTGACAGTTCTAAGTTTCAAGTCCTTGTAAAGACAGTTGTTTTTATATTGATTTGAATACTAGATTGTGGATATAGTTTTTTTTTATGGTTAGTTTTCAATTATCCACACATCTGAGGAGTGGTCGACCTGAATCTGTTTACAGACTACAAATTTACTGATACATTTTACACTTACATTGTAGAACGTCTGTTAACTACATCAGGCCTGGCATGCCATTAGCGGTAATCGCAGTTGCTAATCTACACACACACACACACACACACACACACACACACACACACACACACACAGATTGGCAATAATTGGAAAACTTGTTGGAGAAAGCAAAACAATTTTTTTTTAACTCTGAAATAGTATATCAATAATGTTATCTGTGATCTCCATGGTAGAAGCAGAATTAGAAATATGAACAAAATTTTGTCCTTCGCAAGAGCCTAACCAAAGCAACACATGAGATTGATTGGATAACAACAAAACAGCACACATTGAAGTGATGCAAATTTCTTTTTACTAGAAGTACTTTAAACTGATTCATTGTCTTTTGTCCAAGTTTACAAGAATATTGTAGTAATCTTCCTCTGTTAATGATGGATTAGCATATTTAACAGATAAATTAACAATGATATCAGAAAATGGTGCAATCGAATTTGAAGGAAATAACTGAGGTGGGTAGGTTTAGTGGTTTTAAAAAACTTGTATCCTGAGAGATTTCAAGAATATTTATTGAATATGCCGGCAAACATTTGATTTTATTCCACACACTCCTTTTCCTATAACTAGAGCTTATATAATCATAATAATTTGCTTTTCTACTAAATATTCGAGTAAATATAATAATAAATTCTGGATTATCTTTTATTCTATTAGATGCAGTACCTTATTATTAACTACACCATAATAATTAAATAACTCAAATCATTGGATGCATAGAAAAATTACTTATAGAAAAGGGAGTATACAACAAAAAAGTCTATATATTCAGTAACTGTACAAAAAACATGCTAGAGTCAACCAACATAAAATGGAAGAACATGCTGCACTCTTTATGACAGATGATATGATTGTTGCTTGTCTTTCACATTCTGTCATGTTGGTGAGTACTGACTCGCACGTTAACTTTCATTCAACTTCTAAATGACATCATATTAAAAATATATTTCATATCTCAATTGTTCTGTCATCAGATCATTACAGTAGTCACTTGACCTACCAAAAAACACCTGGAAAGTTATGGAGTATTTAGTCATTGCTATACAAGTTGAACTTTCATACCAAGAGGGACCTAAGACAAATAACTTATTTATCATTCATGTAACACATTAAATACCATAAACCACCGGCCAGTTTCAATTACCATTTTTATCGGTCCTGCTGTTATCACCAGAGCTGGTAGGAACAGAAGATTTTAATGTAGATTCATCATGATGCTTTGTGTAAGTTAAACTTTCAGGAAGTTGACAAATAGGATCTTTGGCTACTTTTGTAGGTTTCCAACATGTTTTAAACCATGCAGCCATTCTTCAATTAAAAGTACAATTCAACATAAGTATAAAATATAATTATAATATTTCACATCTTATTAACATAAAACACTTTTAAAAATAAACTTCAATAAAGAAACTGTATGAAATAAATCAATACTTTCAAATAAATTAACTGGCTCTCATTAATAAAAGACTCTGTAATAAAGCCAGTTTAGTAACTGTATTATTCGTATCTTCCGTGAGTTGCTGATTAACAAAAGTTTCAGATTTCTGGTGTGTCGTATAAATAAAAGTTAATAACAATTAAATTATTCTGTTTAGTAAATCCCTGTATATTGGCTACAAATGTTAATTTTGACCTTACAGTGTAAATATTCAGTTTTTATTATTGGATTATTTGATAAAAAATCAAAAATGAAAAAGAAACAATCATACAGGAAAAATAAGATAACACGAAGAAATAGATCTCTAAAAAACAAGATGAATATGAAGAGAAAGAAAATGTTAAAACCAAAGTAAGAATAAAAAGGAAGAAAATGATGCAAACCAAAATAAATAATAAAGAAGAAAATGTTAAAAATAAGGAAAAAATATAAAGATTAAAAGAGGATGATAAATGTAAAGAGAGAAAATTTGAATACTAGAGAAGGTGTACACAAATTAAGATCAGAAAAATTATATCAAACCAAAGAACGATTAAATGATTGGTAACAAAAACAAATAAACAAAATGATGATCAACTCTAAATTAGGGAGAATACTGTCCGACAATATCAGAGGAGTAATAAACTAAAAGATAGGAATTTTTTTGCAATTTATTAAAGATCAGGTATGTATGCCTCAGTGAATATGTTGTTCTTATGAGGGTCATTTTTAAACAACAATTTCTTCTTCAACTTTTAAAGATTGTTTCTAATTAGTTTTTTTCCATTAGAATTGATTTACAAATAAAACAAACATTATTCAATTTTTTTTTACACAGAAATCCATTTTTCAGCATTATTAGCAGTCAAATACACAATTTTGAGGACAATAATTTTTAATGGAGTAATAAAATTAATTTTATAAAAAAATTTAGATTTAAATACTATAACTTTTTATACTTTCTTTGTGGAGCAAGTCAAGAGTGCTTTATTATTATTTTAGTGGAATTGTATGGCAGTGTAGTATACTGAAGTCAGTGAAGCAGACATGGAAAAATGTTTCTTGGGTCAGTCATTCCATGTAAAGAACAAAGAATCCCCCCTCCCGACAGTCTACCATCTGCAAACTTCATCAAATTTTGTGTGGACATTCGATGTGGTCTTAAATGCCATTTTACCAAATTGTAGCTTTATATCTGCTATTGCTGATTTTCTGTGATCTCTTTAAAAAAAGGGTACTTACTGGTAGTTCGTACATACATGAAAAAAATGTTAACTTTGACATAAATTTTGAAGGCAATAATAAGGCTATGAGTTTTAATACTTTCAGTTAACATATTTTATGCTAAATTCAAAAATATTATTCACAAGTTTCTTTTAGCACCTGGTTTTGAGATATACCAGCTGAAATTCAGCTAAAAAGTTGTTGCGATATTTTGTAAGTCAAAGTTTGAGCTTATATAATTCCTTAACTAGTACTTTAATCGGAACAAGACTTTGTAACCTGAAAAAGAGCATAACTGTGTGTAAAAACTTAAAGTTTCAAACTAACTGGAGGCTTATGTCAGGAGATATTCATCATCAAATTTAGTCTAAAACATTTAGCTGGATTTTTTATCTACCTTTGAAAGCTTATATCTCAGGTATACCATCTTAGATTTTGTTAGTTTTATAAGAGTTAGAAAGATAAAAGTTTCTCTTTTATGTACAAAAATCCATGCAGTTTGTTTTTTGACCTGTAGTTTATAAGTAGCAGAAAAGATAATGCATCTTTTACACAGGGAGCAAGTTCTAGTAGAAAGCAATTTTTTATTAATTAGTAATCAACCTTTTTTCTGCCTGTTAATTCAAAGTTGTTAATTGTATTAGCTGTACCTTACCTCCTAGGAGACAGTTTCAACTAACTATATCTGTTATGGCAAGCATATTTTTTAAAAATATTTATTACACATGCACAAAAATACTAAAATCATTAAAAAAAAGAAATATAGTCGTAGAGTGCAATAAAGTATTACAATATTTCACAGTAGCTTCAAAATAAAATAAAAATCTAAAGTAATTAAAAAACCTTTTAGCACAATACTTTTAATTCACTTCAGCTTAAATTGTTTCTCAATCATAGACTGGATGTATTCTGGATACATATATTGTCTTCCTGATACATATATGGTGCTTCAAGAGTAGCAAAAATGTGCTGTTCTGGAATCCAGCAAGTGTCCTTTCTAGGGGCAAATGATAAGAACAAGCTGTACCACGAGGGTGCATAAAACTAATAGAGCATCATGTACATCAAAAGAAATATCACATTTATTTCCAATCCACCAAGCGTTATCATACATGCAAGACACTTATTGGTCTGGTTGCAAGCTGGCTAATTGATATGCCTTAAGTAGGTTGATCAGTTTCATAAACATCAGCTTCAACTACTGCAGTATCAATTGAGACTCTGCTGATAATGATTTTGGCTTTACTAACTGGCTTAAAATGGTGGTTCTCTTTTGTGTGATGGATATTGCAGTTATCATGAGCTTAAAATTTTGATAAATTGTACAAACACAAAGTGAATGTGTGCCAACAGCAACTGTAATGTGCACCACTTTGGCCTAAGCTCACAAAATTTTGAAAAGCCAATTTCACAGCCACAATGTCACAGTAAGCTACGAATATCCCTCCTTTAAATTGCACAGAAGTAATGTTTCTGCATATGGACTTTTTCGCCATTCATCCTAACTAAAACAAAATCTTTCTTTCCTGGATAGATTTGGGAAAATTCATCAACTAGAAAAATTTATCATGTTCAAAAAATTTGAGGAACTATTGTCTAATATCATCCTTCAATTTATTCCTCCTTTTTTTCTGGTTTCACCAAAATACCAACTTCAGATTATTCACCAAAATACCAACTTCTAGCCTGCTTCAACATTCACATTGAAACCTGGAATTCATCAGCTGTTTTCTCAATATGCCAGCTACTGGGTGCCAATGTTAAGATCTGAACTTGTGGGCAAGCTGAGATGAGATAAAAAATTTGGCTTTGAACTCTTCAATCAGGATATTCAAATCTTTACATTCTTGAAACTGCTTACACTTTAATGTTTGCATTACATTAGTAACATTCCAGCCAGCCGCTGCTGATTCTGCTGTAGTAGCAATAGCATCTTGTGCTATTCTTATCTTCTGCTTCAGGTACCTATTGAATCCAGTATACTAACATATTTAAGCTTCAAAAGAGAAATTCTAAGTGCTGATAGTGAGGCATCCATTCTTCGAGAAGCCTCTAGATTCGAGAAGCCACATCCCTAGATTCTCATTCTAGTCGATCATCCATTGGCTGAATCTCTCTTTCACCCAATTCTTGCCTGCAACATTGGCATAACTTTTGATCTGGCTTGAAGTCATAACTTGTTAAAAGCTTTTTATTGGTCAGCAGAATCAATATCAACAGGCCACAATCCTTTTCTGGCTCTTAATTCTTTTCCAAATGGATTATAGCAGTCTTTCTATAGGAACTCAAAATTTAACAGCAAAACAGCTTTACGATAACTTATGTTAGCATCTTCATTAAAGCTAATTGCTCCTGTAAAGGTTCTTTGTCCTTTGCTGATAGTTGTTTCACAGGCAACAAAAATGCTTTTCCATAATTAAATGTTAAAGACTTGTGGCATTTTAAGCAATCAGGCTTGCCAAAATGGCAGGGGCCAAGAACTTCACTCATTTTAAAACAATTAAAAGCAGTTGGAGATAACCATAAATGTCAACTTATTGTAGAAGTTATTCACTAACAACTATGCTAATTCACAAAAAGCTGATGCTTTTCCTTTCTTCAAAATAAGGAGCATTCCAATAAAGAATATCCCAGAAATCTCTAGGATGTTTAGGAGAATCTCTAGAATGTTCCATAGAATAGTTTCCCCAAGATTCGAGAAATTTCTGGAACATTTTAGAAAACTGTTTTTTTCAGATCAGCCTAGAAAGTTTTGAAAGTTTCCAGAAAATTTTGTACTACTTTAAAATAGTACAAAATTTTCTGGAACAATGCAAATTTTTTTAAAGATATTGTAAATTTTAGAACATTCTTTAAAAAATGTAATAATATTCTGAAACACTGAATGTTTTTCCACCTTCAGCTGTTTTAATTAACTATAAGCTGTTTTAACCACAGATTAAAAATCTTTGAAAAGCTTTCTTACCTATTACAATATAAGAAAACAAAATGCATGTATTATGTTGTTTAAAAGCTGCCCTTTCCACCCATTATAAAACTAACAAAATCTGAGTAGGTATACCTGAGATATAAGCCTTCGAAGATGGGCACAAAATCATGATGAAAAAGTTTTGACCAACTTTGGTGACAGATTTCTCCTGACATAAGATCCCAATTGCTTTCAAACTGCAGGATCCTACATATAATTATTCCCTTTTTCAAATTGCAAAGTCTCATTATGATTAAAGAATTAGATAAGGAAATATATAACCTCAAACTTCGACTTCCAAAATGTCGCAACAAATGTTTGGCTGAATTTCAGCTGCTATATCTCAAAACCTGGTTCCAAAAGAAATTTGTGACTAACATATTCGGATATAGCATAAAAGGTTAACCTACAGTCCAAAATTCGAAACTGTATCTTTATTATTGCCATCAAAATGGTTAGTCAAAGATAACAATTTTATAAGTACTCCTATATATACCTTCTATAAGTAAGTACTCCTTTTTCAAGAGGCCAAAAAAAAATCAGCCATAGCAGATAAGGAGCTGCAATTTGGTAAAATGGCATTTTAACCATGGGGGGAACCTCAACCAAAATTTGAAGATGGTCACTGGGGACGATTTTCAAAACTGGACCACTTGACATGAAATGACCCTCTTTTTATTTTGTGTGAAATTAAGACCAAGCTTAATCGAATCTAAAAAATTACTACTAATTGCAATTTTTTATGTTATAACATTTAACAAAATCAATAAAAAAATTAAGGTTTTCTCTCTTTTGGCACCCCACTAGTGGATCTGCAGTTATTATCATTCGTGGTAGTTTTAAAATGACTACTGTAATAATAAAACTAAAAAAAAAAGATTTTTTAGGTACGAACTCAGTAAAATAATATTAATTTTGACAAAAGCAGACAGGCTGCAATCTTCTTTTGTCACAATATTAAATGTGATAAATACTCAACAACACTGCTTGGAATGATTATTGTCTCTATGTCGACAAACATAACTAACTACCTGACTAACTGCCCAACCAAAACTGCTAGGGACGATTTAAAAAACAAATAATTTCTTTCAAATAAGATAAACAAAACAATACTTCTGAGCAAAATTACACTATCCTTGATCAGAGTACTGTAGTCTGATCGTCTCCTTTTTCTACCCTCCATTTTAGCATGTACTTTGTGATTTCCTCCTTATAAAGTATTGTGGGAATTTTGTCAGGTACCACGCTGGTTACATTTGTGGTGCCATGTTGGCACTTCATAATAGCTGATAAGGCAACCACTTCTTTAGTGATTCATTGTTAGATCCTGAATTGCCTACAAGACCTTGTAGGCAATCAGTATCATTAGTGAAAGCAGTCAAGGAGTTTTATGGCAGTCACGGGAATCTAAACAAGGGGATTTATGAAAGGATAACTAGCTAATGAAGTTTCTATTTAACAAACCTCCTAAAATCCAAAAATCTTAAAGGAAACTCTAGAAAATAAAAGCTTTTTCAAAAGCATATTACAATAATACACTACAGAACATGAGAAATAAATAAACTTTGTGCACAACAGAGTACATGGATGCAACAGATGCATGGTATAATTTACATAAACACCTGAAACTGAGTTAAGATTACTAATTTTGAATACAGAAGCTTAGCTTAACTTAGTCCCAAGAGCTGTTATTGAAAATGAAGGCATAAAGAAACATGAGGTAGTAGATTTCTCTGTAATCAATCCTGTATGGTACTCGAGAGGTTCTAAATGAATTACATTATAAGAAATATAAAGTTTTGCATTGTTTGAACTTCTGGCCCAAAGTTTTAGGTTTACAGGAGATAGCCAAAGACCCGCGGTTGATCTGCCAGAATACTGCTTAAGAGTGCTGATTGAAGTGGTTTTCTGAAAGTCACAACAGAGTTCAACTCTCGAGTTTTTGCTTGTCTAACTGTATTGTTAATAATAATATTAATCAGCACGCAATTGTGGACAATTCTAGCATACCTAATTACTTGGATGTAGTTTGCATCAGTAAACTTTACACAGCCTCTGCACTCTTAAGTAAATTATTTAAAATTGATATGTATATTAAACAGTTTACAATAATATATTATAAACTCAGTTTCCACTTCGCAATTAATGGTATAACAAGTTAATCGACTTTAAAAAGGATACTTCACAATTTAACTATTCATTTCTCAAAGTCTGTTTATAATGTTCTCAAACATTAGCAGACATTAGGAGATAACTTTTAGTAAACTACAGTGGGGTTTTATGCTGGGATTCTCTCAGCTAACTCTTTCAGATCAAACAACTGGCTACATTAAGTTAGTGTTGGCTCAATGAAAAGTTATGTGATTAATTAAAAATTCTTGTTTATTAACTGATTAAAACAGAAATAGGTGTAATCTATAAAAAAGCTTTTTTTAATGCTAATGAAATAATCTAATTATGTACAAATCTATTCTGTATTATTCCAGCATATCTTTAAAAAAGAGGAAAAGATGTAAATAAGATTCTGGGTTTACGATATCTGGTTATTCAAAAAGACTATTTGTAAATTTTCTGTGACAATAAAACATTTGACTTTCATCACAGTAAGGAAATATCCCATGAGAATAACATAAAAAAGGAAAACAATGTAAGAAGGAAAAATTTATAATAAAAACAATTAACTATTTTCCATTGAAAATTTAGATTTCAATAAATGCATATTACTGTGATTACAACATCAATGTTAACATTTATAAATATTTTGAGGTTATGAAATGATCTGTTTAAATGCTGTTATTTTTTCCTCCCAGGAACTGACAGGAAAACTGTAAATGTTAAATAAACAGCCACTCTTGCTTGATGAAATAAATTTAAAAATGGTTTTAAATAAAATGACTTTTAACCATTTTAAATAAATAATTCAACTATTTTTTTAAATTTAATTTCAAAAACTCAGGATGGAGTAATTACCCACACTTATATATATATATATATATATATATATATATATATAGATAAATAGAGAGAGAGTGGAGAGGAAGAGATATTTTAAGATTATAATACATAACTATATAAATTCAGTTATAATAGAAATCGCTATCATGGACTTTGCTTGATAATCTGTAGAACAGTATAAAATATGTCAGGATAGTGCCAAAACTAAAATGTGACAATATAAAATTATTACAGCTAATTTCAGTAGGTTTACTTAAGCACGTATTATTCCATTTACGCTAGTCTACAATCTATGAGAAAAAAATTCATAAGAGATGAACTCAAATATAAGTTTATTATCGCTAAAAACTGACGGATTATTCACAACTGGTAAAAAAAAAGAAAAAACCCAAATATGTAATAAATCAATTCGTGATTTTTTAAACACAATAATTACTGTCAAATCAAAGTATACGTATTTCTTAAGCACCGAATAGTTATCCGAAACTGTATTTTCAGTAATATACAGTAATGTAGAATAATATTACATACACAATACAACCAGTATACATTTGACGCGTTAAGATCCTTGGAACTCAAACGGGTAACAACAATACAATAAATTAATATAGCAATAGAATTAATATTGTATTGAATACATTCAATTCTTTATAAACCATTCGTCATGAATCTCTGTATGCAACTAAAATTAAAAATGCACAACGAAAAAAAATGGAAAATCTCCGAGATAATATCTTATAATAATATTGCGAATTTAACAAAGTTCAATGCGTGTAAATTAAAAATACTATAAAAAAATTATATATCACACACATACGAGCGCGCACGAATTCGAGGCAAAAAACAAGCACCTAAAAAAACCCATAATAGTAATATGATTAAAACTGGCATCTCTGTTAATTATATTACAAAAGAAAAAACATAACATTTTAATACACACACAAAAAAATATGTAACAACGAATTTAAAGACAAATAAATACACAACACAGCAAACATAATATATAACTGAAAATAATAAAAAACAACACCACACCAAGCTTAACTAAACGTGAGATGCAAGTGAAAGATTGCAACGCCTGTTTGCTATTTAGTCCCCCCACCGCCAGAAGGTCACAAACTACTGCTGCAGGCGGAAAACAGACAAGAAAATGGTTCATTACACAATTACTTGATTCTATACACTAAGGCAAAGCGAATGATCGCTAAAAATAGTATGTATGTATGTATGTGTGTGTATGTATGTATGTATGTATGTGTGTATGTGTATGTGTATGTGTATGTGTGTGTGTGTGTTTTACCGGGAGAGAGACAAAGAACTACGCGTAAAATCAGTAACCTAGATAACTGATCACTAACTAGAAAACTATCTAAAGATTAAATAGCAGTAATAACGAAGAAAACTTCTAACAGTGGGCGTTTACAGTTAAAAAATGACACGAAACTTTTAATCGTTCTTTGTTTAAGTAAAAATAAACTCACTAATCCGAACCTTACCTCCGTAGAAATTCGATTTAACCAAATAACCGGTAAAACGTATACAACATGTTATATCCATTCTAAACTATAACGTTGAACGATTCGAAACTGAAAACAATTTCGCAGTTAACCGCTTCTCTGACCGAAGAAACACAAACCCGATGCCGTGAGCAAAACTAAAAGCATAAAGAAAAAAAGAGCGTTCAAATCCGATTAAGCGTCGAACTATCAATATTTGATTTGAATTCAGTTACTTCAGTTATAATGGTTATCAAAACAGCTTATCAATGTTCTAAAGAGAAAGATGTGTATTATTTCAATAGGTTAACTTAAAAAGAAGTAAAATAGGTATAAATAATTTTTATTTAAACGAAAACACTAAAATTTCTATCTTTTTGTTTATATGCTCGACAGCAATAAACGTACAAAAACTCAACACTGAATAAGAATGTTAATAATTTTCAATCGTCAAAAATCCCGCAATCAAGTTCAAAGTATTTATATTAATAATTCCATTCATTAACATAACATTTAAAAATCTGATATAGACACCACATAACTCCCATGCACCCAATTAAATTTACATACACTTTTCTTTTTTTTTTTAATGAAAAGTATTTTATGATTTTATTATTATTAACTTATTAATTGTTATTACTGAATTACTATTTATCGTAATTTTTTTACAATCAGACGTTAATAATTATTAATAAATCAATATATTTAAATTTAAAAAAAATAAATAGATTAAATCTGATTTGAACCGACGTGCCTTCCCCTTGTAACATCCAAATGTTTCCTTAATTAAAATATTATACGGCTATAACTATGGAACCAACGAAAATAAGTACCACTTATGATATATCGTTGAAAAGCTCTCACAATTAGGGCTTATTACTGCACTTAAAAAAAACCCAAAATCCAATTTTTGGGGGATTTTGGGCTTTTTTGGTTCAGTTGAGTGCAATCAAAAGGGGAGGTGCACAACTAGGTGTTACAACAGTCCTAAATCCAAAATTTCAACATCCGTCGGCTAATAGTTTGAGTTATGCGACATACGTACGTACAGACGTCACGCCGAAACTAATCTAAATGGATATTTCCCTTGAAATCAGAAATTTTTCGCGATCACAATACTTCCTTTACTTAGTACAAGGAAGTAAAATGCGAATATAAGGAAGTTGCTCGTCAACTCAATTCATATAAGAAGTATAAGTACTGCAGTATAATTTTCTTCAGGACAACAGAAATACAATAAACAAATGCGTTCCGTTTTATATATAAAACAGACGTAGGGCTCATTTTATGCGAGTAGCATCCCACAATAGTCGTCCGACTAAATTTTATCGAACGACATATACGAGGCACAGGCTGAATTGTTTTTATGCACTTCGCGTAAACTAAAAATTTAACCCTACGGTTAACAGTCCGATAAAATTCCACGTGTCAAACAAAAATCGCAGATATAAAACTGTACTAAAAAAATTCTAAGAGAGTACATATTTCTATTAATAATTATAATAAAACAATGAATATAAACTTTTAAAACATCCGTTAAATAAAATGAAATTATGTACAAAATTAAATTCATAATATAAAATATTTTAGAAGAAATTCAGTTAATATTATAACAAATAACATACAGGAAAGCGGACTCAAACAGGGAGAAAATAAAATAATTAACTATATATTTTATGTAATTAAATTAAATGAAGTAGTAATAACAACAAAAACCGGTTCACAAACACTAAAAAATGCCGATAGCAAATATCACCACCACAACTAAGAATAAAATGTAACCGTCACAATCATCGTAGCTTTACTGAAATCTGTAGCAGAGTCGATCTTTAACAGCACATGTGACTTGTAGTAAAGCATATCCATTACAGGAAACGCATCATAAACATCTATTATGTATACTCGTATAATGGTAATGGCCTACTTGAGAATACCAGTTCTTTCTACCATAAAAGGCAACCTTTTTACAGATCTTATAATTCTTATAACCTTCAAAACGATAATCACCACCACCGCCGGTAATACAAACACAAACAAAAATAAATGTAAGCTATCGCTGTGTATTACATAAAGGGAGTGGACAAAAAATAAAGTCAAAGCACTATGAATGTATAATTTAACACTTATGATGCTCATGTTTGCTATAACAGGTCTAGATAACACCACATTAAAAAAGTATCCTTTACAAAGAATCATAGGGGACGTGGCCGGTTACTTTAATAAGCTTAAATTAAAGACTGACGTACGTTTAATACGCAGTTTAGACATCTGGTAACAATCTGAAGTTCCCCGGAATATGCATACAGAATTTAAAAATATCCTTTCCTCATCGATAGAATGACTATAAATGATAAAAATTCAACTCTGCTACCATATCTGTCTTACTGATCGTAAAAACATTAACCTCAAAGTTAAACCCCAACTCTAGTGAAATTGGAATGGGGGGAGGGATTTAAAAATGTTCACCATCTTTAAAGAAAAGTTATTAAAATACGCCTGGTCCTCGATAAACCGCAACCAAAATCAGATGGTTCCGCAACATCAAGGCATCCAGAGGCGTAACATCTTAAAAAAATCTGATGTGTTCACCACGTGACTTCCTTATACGCCTATTAAATTACATATACACATTTTTTTTAAAAATGAAAAAGTACATAAAATTTTAATGCGATTTTAAATTATAATTTTCAATTAATATTAAATAATCATAAGTTTCACCAAATCTGATGTGGACACAATGACTTCGTTGAACGCCTATTACATTAAATTACATTACACATTTTTAAAAGTACATAAAATTTTATTTCACTAATGCTTCTGATTTTTTTTTATTGTTATTAATTATTGTAAAACTTACAATCACAGGTTAATAATTATGAATAAATCAGTATATTTAAATTAAAAAAGTTAAAAAAAATTAAGCTAAAAGTAAAATTAAAAAAAGTTAAAACTTAACGATTAAAAAAAGTAAAAGTTAAATTAAATTTCAAAGTTAAAGGAAATGAAGTTGCATTCGAAACGATATGCCTTCCCCTTGTAAGATCCAAATATTTCATTAATTAAAATTTTATTTGGCTTTAATGTTGGAAACAATCAAAATAAGTAACACTTATGATATATATCGTTAAAAAAATCTCAATGAAGACAATTACTGCGATTAAGAAAAAGTCCAAAATTCAATTTGTTTTAGATTTTGGGCTTCTTTGGACACTTTTGGTCCAGTCGATTGCAATCAAAAGGGGAGGTGCACAACTAGATGTTACAGCAGACCTAAATCCAAAATTTCAATATCCTACGGGTAATTGTTTTTGAGTTATGTGAGATACGTACGTACGTACAGATATCACGCCAAAACTAGTCAAAATGGATGCAGGGAAGGTCAAAATGTATATTTCCGTTAAAATCTGAAAACAAAATTTTTCGCGATAACAATACTTTACTTCGTAAAGGAAGTAAAACGGAAGGTATGAAATAAAAGTAAAATGCTAACGGCCTCATTATTATTATAATAATTGTACCGTCCTTCAACGAAGGTTGGCGACCATCATGAACTTGTATTTTATCCGTTTATTTGTTCGAATTTAAGCCCCACTTTTTTCTCCTCTTTTTGACATTTTGTCTTTCGTAATTTTTGTTGCGTGTATTTAATTATTTTCATTCTTTTTTTCTTCTATTTGATTTTTTTACGTATTGAATTTTTTTATAGCCTATATTTACGTCAATCAATGGCATCAAGAAGAGGTCGCTACGAAACCGATCTAAAAAGGAAGGTGATTTTATACGCGAAAGAAAACGGGAATAGATCAGCAGCGAAAACGTTCGACATGAAGAAACAAATGTTCGTCGATGACGTAAACAAGCGAATTGATTGATTTTTACTTTTTAAATCTACGACAAAGGGTTTCACAACATCAAAAAAAGGATGATTTCTCATTATAAGTAAAGTAGATCATTACATTCCGCAATTTATAAATATTGATCGATCTAAAGAACTACTAGTAACAAGAAAAATATTACAATGGAAGACAAGGGAACCTTCGATAAATTCAAAATTTTAATGCATATATATGTCTGTTGCAGAAAATTTATGAAAACTGAGAGATTTTCTCTGGCAGATTGAGAACTTCTTAAAGAATTTTGAGAAAAGCTCGTCCAGTTTACGCAACACGTCATTAGATTTCGAGCAAAACAAAAAATTTAAGAATATTATAAATGGAGATGAAACCACCCCTTTACTTAGATATGCCGCTTAATTACACAGTAACTCCGAAGGGTGAAAAAGAAGTTAAAATAGTTAGGACAGCATACGAAAAACAACATGTCACTGTAATGCTTTGTATTACGGCAGACGGCCAGAAATTACCATCGTTGTTAATATTATACAGGAAAACAATGTCAAAAATGAAATTTCTCAATTATGTGATAGTGCGGGCCTAAAAGAATTGTGGGATGACTTCCGAAATTATGGAAGACCGGGTAAATGCCGTGGAACAAAGAAAAAGAACTCTTACAAAACCTAAAACATGCTTGTAACGGATGCATTTAAAGGACATTTACCGAATTCAGTGAAAAATAAAGAAAGAAAATCGAGATCTTGTGATCATCCCGAGCGGTATGACTAGCTAGTTCCTGCCACTCTACTTCTGTATTATGAAGCTACTCAAAGATCACGATTCTCTAACTGCTTCCGGAAAAATAAAAATGCAAGTTCTTCAACTACAGCGGAATGGGTTTCTATCTCCTGGAATAAAATTGCGAATGGAAAACCTCGCTCTTTAAAAAATGCAGCATACCACGGATGGAACAGATGACACTAATACGGAATAATGATGACGTTTACATCATTTTCAGAGACGAGAGTGACAGTGAACGTTGAGTGTTTATCTGATTTTAATTACATATATTTTATTTTATTATATTTCTAATGTCTAGTGAACAACAAGTAATCCTACCAAGGCCAAGTGAGATGAGGATGACTGACATTTAAATAAGGTCATCCTCACCTTATTTAAGTGAGGATGACCTCACTTAATCAATACAAGATAACCTGATCAATAACCTGATAACCTAATCAATACAAGATTAGGTTGGCCTAATCTTGTATTGATTAGGCCAACCATTCCTTAGACGTGTGGCTGTAACTGAATCCCAAAGTACACCGGTATCCGCTGTCTGGTATTCAAATACGTATGAAAGCAACTAACTTTCACTAGGATTTGAACCTCACAACTTCCGACTTCGTAAAATCAGCTGTTAAATAACTGATGTGCGACGAGTTACACTAAACCAACCATGTGGGCAATTACTTTTTTCCCCTGCTTAGCCTCCGGGAATCACCGTCAGGTATTACTTCAGAGGATGATATGTATGAGTGTAATTGAAGTGTAGTCTTGTACAGTCTCAGGTTGACCATTTCTGATATGTGTGGTTAATTGAAACCCAACCACCAAAGAACACCGGAATTCACGATCTAGTATTCAAACCCGTATAAAAGTAACTGCCTTTACTAGGATTTGAACGTTGGAATTCTCGACTCGAAATCAGCTGATTTGCGAAGATGCGTTCACCACGAGACCAACAAGGTGGGTTGGTGGGCAATTACCGTATAAAATTATCTATACATTATTATGAATTATAAATACGAGTAACTACCTACCTAATGTAATTGGTTTTATGTATTGCGACTTTTAAATATTAAAATTTATTTTCTGTAAAAGATTCTTGCAATTACCGTTACCGGCATATCAGACCTGACGTAACTGCAGACATATTGCAATGTTATGTGTAAATGAACCAGTTAACACGTAATCTGGAACAGACTCAGGTCGACCATTCCTTAGACGTGTAGTTAATTGAAACCCAACTACCAAAGTATAATGTTTCCACTGCCTAGTATTCAAATCTATTTACAATGACTTACTTTTACAATGACTCTCATTAAAAACTCTCGACTTCAAAAATCAGCTAATTTAGCAATGACAAGTTTAACCATTAGACTAACCCAGCGCGGCGGGTTTGTAAAAGTTTCTTTGTAAATAAATATTATTATTCTTATTTTTTACAATTTTTTTCGAAAAAACTTTAGTTTTTGCCTAAATTTATGGTGCGGCTTAGATTCGAGCAAATACAGTATATATTTTTATTTTATCCGTAGATATTTCCTCGTGTAATTATTGAAGAAGGCTATAATATAGTCCTTTCATCGCCTAACCAAAATAGTTCAATTTTTGCGTTTTATAGTTATTAATTCTCTTTTTTTTGACATTCTACGCAAAAGTTCTGCATTTATGTACCTCTGTATCCCGCCTATCCGTAAAATTCTTCTGAATAAGCGCATTTCAAGAGATTTTTTTTTTGTTTGTTTAGTACACTGTTAAGATTAAAGGTCAATGCTTCTTCTAGTCTATAAAAAAAAATTGAATATACATGTATCATATCATTCTAACCTTGAAAACGAAGTTTTTTCATTTTATGGAATGAATTGCGGGCCATTTCTACCCTTGCGTAATTCTTTAGTAATGACGTCGGTTTTTTGTTAATCCATTTTCCTAGATATATGAATTTATACAATTTATCGATCGATATACATGATATGTATTTTTAGTTAAGTGGTTGTTAATCTTGTAAACATTACCTAGAACGATTGTCTGAAACAATTTTTGATGTGATCAACCCTTACGGCAACGGATGACCAAAATTTTGCCGGAATTCTAAGAAGATGGGGTTTGTAGTATGCTAAATATGTGAAACTTTTTTGACACGCGAACATTGTTGTATTGAGTTAATTTGAAGTTCTTCGTAACTTTAAGGTGTACATCTTTTTTATCCCCTACTTAACACCGGTGCAATCTACCTCCGTCTTACGGCGTGCCGAAAGGGATTTTGTTTTTTACAGGAGGTACGAGTATATTAATCCTTAATTCTCTACGGAGTTGTAAATCGTTATTGCCTTGTTATATTATCACTTTTCAAAAGAGAAAACAAATAATAAAATGAAAAAATCGAAATGCTTGGGAAAAGATATTTTTAATGAAATTTCCAACCATAAAAAACGTAAAATTTTCTTTTATTTCATCTATGAAATACAGCCCACTTTCATTTGATTTTTTTTTTTTTTAATACATATATTCATCTCGTTAATACATTATAGCAACTACGCTTAGTTTAAATCTGATGGATAAAGCCTGTACATTTGTATAATAAAGTAAACAAACAGAATTTTTAACAAAGTTTCTAATAGTTTGGACTCCGGAAGTCCTCAAACGTCGACCGATAAAAAATCTCAGATGATTATCTTTACAAACAGCAAGGTCTATAACACACAATAGAACGAAATACCTCTATTAAATTTAAATTAACAAGTATTAGACAAACCGGTTCATATATGTGGAATGTATAATAGAATAAAACTATTTTATCTTGGAGAAGTAAATACACGTATTAATTCCGGATGTAATTAATTTTAAAAAATGTTCTTTAAGTAAACAAAAAATATATTAATTACGTAAAAAAAATCTTCCTTCTTTTATTATTCTACATTATAATAATATTAATAATACGAAAGAGAGAGAAGAACAGGAGAGAAACACAGATTTAAGAAACTCAGATTAGAAGTGGCCTGTAACAGTTTTTCAACATACTGTTATTTAACTGAAACATGCAACATAAATATACCCGTAGAAAAGTGTTACGTACATGAAACTAGACGATCCGTATACAGAATCGTCTGTGATGTAATGTACTTTTAAGAAAATTGTATTAAGAAAAACAAGACAACGATCTACATTTCTAAGCGCACTATATTTGAATTTTTTCTTCTTCACAGTTGTGCTTTTTCATTCAAAACCGAATCAAATTAGCGTATAATCCCCAATCTTTGTCGAAATAGATTTAAAAAGTAATTATTTCTGTAGGAAAATCTCATGTTTTTTTTTTTTAATTTTTAATGAGAAACTCCAGTAACAGCCACCCATTATGCAATATACCCAATAAATTTAATTTATTAAAATATTTACAGGGAAAAATAATTTTTAAAGAAACACTATTAACAATTATTTCACTATTTATTTTGAACGGATGCATCACACACTCCTTTTCAAGAAAATTGTTTTTTCCTTTCTTTTTTGCGACTCGCTCGAGATTCTTTTGGCAGGAAAATATTTCATGATTAAAAAATTCTTCTTTTTTTTTCGATTAGACCTTTTTAGATTTCTTTGTATTTCCTTTCTTCTTTTAATTTTCTATCCGTTGTTTGCAGTACTTTTTCATTCTTTCAGAGAATGCTTGTTTTCCCCCTTTGTGAATTTTCTGGAGCTGTTCTGTTTTTCCTTTCCCCTGGTTTGAAATTCTCAACTGCTTTTCGAAACTATATGCTATGTGTTAGTTTTCCCAATTTTTATTTCGTTTTTCTAGGTCTTAGTTTATTTCCCGGTATCACCCTGTTTTGTTTTTTATCTTTGTAAAAATTAAGTAATTGTTTTATAAGTCTACCGTCACTCGTTCAACAAATATGGCCAAAAAACTTCTTTCTTCTTTTTCGCACTTCCGTTTCTGAATCTTTTACTTCTTGATAAATTTCTGACAAATTTCAGCGGCCAAAAACTTCTTTTCCGCATTTCCGTTTCTAAATCTTTTACTTCTTCGTAAATCTCTTTGTTAAATTTTTGCTTATAAGCTTACTCTGATCTTTTGGCTTCAGAAATCAATCTTAAGATTCTTCTTCTACAAGAAGGGACAAACGATTAAAATATGAACCAACTTTCGCGGTAAACACTATTCGGAATTCTTACTTCCGAAATAGATAAATAGGTACGATGAGCACTGTAACCCGGAGGAATGTTAGGGGTAGGCAATTCGTATACACTAGTTTACATGAATTTTAATAAACAAATAACTGACCGAACAACATTCCTGTATCAAAATGATTATTCTGTTACATTAAAATCAGAGTAAATTTACAAAGATTGATTGCAAGTTTTTCACCGATCGAAGAAATGAAGATACAAATTTTAGTCACAAATCAGATTAATGTAAAATCAATAATTCTTTTATAATATAAATTACTGGAAAAACTAATCCTTCCTTCCATCGAACAAAAATTACTAAATATAAGTTTAAATTAAGCTTTTTTTTTACTTTGATGTTTCACTGACATTTGGATGTATTCAAGGACCTAGCTTGTTCTATGCAACTATTTAGCCGTAATATTATTAACACTAATGTAAAAATATAAAAAAAATATCTTCAAATATAAAACTATCCGTATTTGAAGAATACAAAACAAAGAAAGGTACCTAAACAGACAACATACAATAAAGTAGAAAGTACTTAAGTTTCATATTTAAATAAACAAAAAATAAAGAGACAGAATAGGAAGATGACTTAAATGAATTTATAATAAACAGAGCAATTTAACTTGGTAAATACTTAAAGCTAAACGATAAAAACTACAACTATACTTAACAGTTTAGTTAACGTTACACCATTAACAACCGACCTTATAAATTAACATTTTCCGAGAAGGAGGGCAATTGATGGAAAGGATTTCTCCTAAATTAAAATTTATACATACACATCCGAAAAAACTATAAAATTAACGTGAATAGAAAAGATTTTCTTACACTCAAAAGTAAGTTAAGTTAGAATTATCTATAAACAAACGCGATTCGATGAAAACAAAAATTTTCTTGTGAAGTAAAGAAATCTTTAAGAATTAACACAACATAAAACATTACAAAAAATTCCTTTCGGCATGCCGGAAGACGGAGGCAAATTTCACCGGTGTTAAGTAGGGGATAAAAAAGATTTTCATCTCTAAGTTAAGAAAAACTTCAAATTTACCAATACCACAATGTTTGCATGTGAAAAAAGTTTCACATATTTAGCATACTACAAGCCCCATCTTCTTAGAATTCCAGCAACATTTTGGTCATCCCTTGCCGTAACGGTTGATCATATCAAAAACTGTTTCAGAAAACGTTTTAGGTAATGTTTACAGGACTAACGGCCACTTTAACCCGACTCGATACCTATTAAGGGAGGTATGATTTTGTCTTCAAAACCCCATTTTTTCCATCCCCTAAGCCAATGGTAGGCGATATCAAAAAACTTTACGTACATAAGTTTTAGGCCCTTATCCAAAGAATAGTAGGAACTTAAACGAATTCGATATTTTACTTAATAAGAAAATAATATTTTGTTTTTTTCGAAAAAGCCCCCCTCATTTCGACCACCTTGATCCGATATTTCCCGTTAACAAACTCGGCCGAGATTTTGGGTCGTTACATTTCACGTATCAATTTAAAACTGATTGGCACAAAATTACGGTAGTTATCCGTAAGTAGTTATATATGCGAAATATATATATATATATATACACACGAGGGGTGAGTCAATTATTATCCGCAATGTAGTTATAAATTTTATTGCAATACAAGCAGGAAACTTACATATACGTCATTTTTCAACATACTCTCCTTGCATTTCAACACACTTGGTCCATTGTTGCACAAGCTTCCTGATGCCCTCATAAAAGAAAATTTTCGGTTGAGCTGCGAGCCAGAAATGCACCGCTTCTTTCATTGTTTCGTCCAAGGGTGTTTTAGCAGTGTGGGTAGCAGTATGTGGACGGGTATTGTCGTGCATCAACACACCTTTTGACAGCAGTCCTCGGCGTTTGCTTTGAATTGCAGGCTTCAGCTTGGCAGTTAACATATCACTGTAACGCTCACTATTTATTGTCGTGCCCCTTTCCTCATAATGTTCCAGAACTGGGCCTTGTGAATCCTAAAAACCGTAAGCAACAGTTTTCCTTCGGATGATTGGGTCCTGAACGTTTTTTTGCAGGGCAAATTTGGATGTTTCCATTCCATGCTGTGCCGTTTACTCTCCCGGCTCGTAATGATGGATCCATGTTTGGTCTCCAGTGATGATTCTATGTAAGAAAATGTCCCGTTCGTTACCACAGCGATCCAAATGTGTTTGGCAGATGTCCAAGCGTGTTTGTTTATGCAACTGTGCGAGTTGTTTTGGGACCCACCTTGCACAGACTTATGAAACCCAAGTCTGTTGTGGATGATTTTATAGACAGAGCCGTGTGACTAATTTGCAGACGATGTGGCACTTCATCAATAGTTACTGGTCTGTCTAAGAAAACCATGTCACATGCACGCTCAATGTTTTCCTCATTTGTGGCGGTAAACGGTCGTCCGGCTCCTTCGTCGTGCGTAACACTTGTGCGACTATTTTTGAATTTTTCAATCCATTCCTAGATACTCCGTTGCGGCAACACACTGTTTCCGTACTGTACCGAAAGTCTTCGATGAATTTCGGCCCCTGATATACCTTCCGACCACAAAAAAACGGATCACTGAACGTTGTTCTTCTTTGGTGCAAACAGAAAGCGGAGCGGCCATGGTTTACGGCATGGCAGCGATAATAGAACTAACCTAGCAGCACCAAACTTGCACAGACATCACAATTAAACCACGCATGCGTCATCTACGCAACACGACAGTACTACCAACATAAACAAAAATATAAGTAAATTGCAGATAATAATTCACTTACCCTCGTATGTATGTGTATATGTGTATATATATAAACTTTTGAACTAACGGTGGTTTTGGGGTCTGGAGGATGTGAAACGGGAAGATATGTCGAAATTTCCCGAAAGTCGAATCATGGTACCCATTACAATACGTAACTTTCCGATGAACTCTACCTAAAAGTGTTTAGGTAGATTCAACACGCTTATATAAAGTAAATCTGAGGAAATTACTAGTAATAATTATCCTTTCATAAAAAATTCAAAATAAAAACGCATAGAAACCAGTTCAAAATTATGGTTGAAAACTAGCTCTTAATAAAAGCCTAGGTTTGTCATCTTTATTAAATATTTATTATACTAAAACATACTCCCGTCTAAAGTATAATATATCTTTTGGAGCACCCTCAAAAAAATCACCGAATTCTTTAAGATACAAAAGTGGCCTGCCAGATCAAATTATCTACACTCCATAAGTAAGAAAGGTAATTAATATATAAAAAATTAAACGTGTTAATTTATCGTTGCGTTTATGAATTTGCAATTTTTGCTAAAAAGAAAAGTCACTTATTCTAAAGAAGATAACAGTATCCGACTCTACAACAGAACTGTGTTCATGTAACAACACAATACTTCGGCTTATGAATCTGCAACCCGTTCAGTGTATATGATAAAGGCGTGGTCAAGAAAGTTTCAATAAGCCTTCTGAATTGTGAATTTTTTGTAGCAATTTTTTTTACGTACTTTTAGTACATTCATGTATTTCAACTTAATATTACTTCATATGTTTATATATTTTAAATAATCCATATGGATTTCAATAACATCTCTGTTTTACCTTATAAATAATTGTATAATATTTGTGATGCTGCTCTGATAAAAGTTTTACTCATTCGGGTAAATGCTAGGGTAGTTTTCCTTTTTATGATCAATGTAGATCTACCTTACTCCTTATGTAATCCACACAGTACATTACATGTACGACCAGAATAAACTACCGATTTATTGATGATGCATAATACTCCTATTTGAATACAAGAATACAGCACTCTTCTTTTATCCAACAAAACAACGAAGCCAATGAGAGAGTAAAATGGGCATAACAGACTATGAAAATAAACAATATAAAAAATTAAAAAATAGTAATGTAAAGAAAAATATAAAGATAAAGAGAGATTTATAAATAAGAAAAAAACAAACAAGTAAAATTTACTATTTCAGATATAAAATTTAATATCAGAGATGAATTAATGAGAAAAGAACAGATAGTAAGGGAAACCTAATAAATACAAGGCCAAGGTTGTAAAACCATACGAATCTACGTATAAATTAATGAAAAAAAAAGAAAAGTTTTCTATTTTAATTTAAGTTTTAAATAAAAAAGTAAATAATTCTACATGAAAAATAAATTTATACTTTTCACCGGTCTTACTTTTTGCCTTCATTAATATTTAAAAAAAGTTAAGCCGTTGTACCTCTCGACTGAATAAAAATAGTTTTGACCTATTTAAATAGACACAGTACAGGGCAAACACGTACAAAAAAAAAACAACTTTTTGTTTTATTATAAATAAACCCATCACGTTTTTATTTATTTTATAAATTTGTATTATTATAATCATGTAATATTTTCTTAATTTTTTAATTAGCTGAACAAAATAAATAAAAAGATGGGATAGAGGACATAAAGGGATAGTTTCGGGTTTAATAAGAAGAGTATACAGAAATTTTATTTTAATTATAAATAAATAAATGAATGCATATATATATATATATATATATATATATATATATATATTTAAACTTTATCTTAATACAGAAATATTAATACTGTAGAATCCAAGGAATTCAATTTGATCAATTTTCAACTTCAAAGGAAAACATTGCATTTTAACAGATTAACTAAAAAAAAGGAGTAACGAAGAATCAATTTTAAATCGTTCAACGTTACAACTATTTATTTATTTTTATTAATCACGACAAATTGATAAAATAATACTACTCAGAATAGTCCACTTTTAATAATAATTTCAGCTATCAAATGAAACATATAACGATTAAAGATAATACGTCAATTCTAATATAATTGATTGATTATCAATAAATTACAACGATATTTGTATAATACTACGGGAAAATGGATGACAAAAAAGCTAACTACGACGCCATCTGTGGAATGTTTTTAGCACTACAATCATAACTTCAACTATAAACAGTATTATATCACCGGCTTACCAAGCAACGTAAACGTCAAAACACCCTCCAGCAATATTTCATTTACATTAGGGTAACTTTGGTGCTTCTATAGTCAGAAACCCCTGTAATATCCCTTTGGATGAAAATAAGATGCAAAGGAAAAAAAACAACAAATAAAATTTAAACAATTATCGTAAACGCTCATTAAGAAAACTTACTACGATAACTTACAATAAAAAATAAATCAATTATCGAATGTAATAGCAATTTACACACTGAAAAATTGCATCAGCAGTTTTTTTTAGATTAAAAGTAAACTGATATTGATTATTTAATATAAATTTTTAAATTCAAGCGTATCTTCAGTAATTAAGTAAATTAAAACCTATTACCAAGAGCGGCAAGCCCGTAAAATAATTTATCTAAAGAGTGTTTATAAAAACAGTTTAAAGGATTCAGGGAATGGTCCCCTACACCGAAATAAAGCTTAGTTTACCGGCTATTTTGAATTTTTAACATTTATTTCTCAAGAATGGTTAATCGTATCAAGATGAAATTTCGTATTCTGTTAGGGTTTAAAATTAATGAACCTGATCTCTCAACCCATTTAAAAATGGCGGCCGTGTAAACTTTTTAATTACAATATCTTGGCAACCGCTAGTTTATTTAAATTTTACATTACTACAAAAAATTTTAAGCGTTTTACGACAAAGAAAACGACACCTTAATTTATTCAAATCCGTTCATAATTAACCAAGTTATAACAAAAGTTCTTGCCATTTTATTATTAAAAATTCTCAAAATAAAGTTAAAAACAAAATTAAGAATGTGTTCTATTTATATTTGATACGAATGGATGGGCCATAAACACAAATCATAAATTAATAAAACATAATAATAACGTTACGACAACGAGAAGAGAAAAATATGAACTTTTTTTTCACTGTGTCTCCATATTGAACATTTTTATAATAATTTTACTAATTATAAAAATTAATAACCTTAAATATAATAAATAATTGATGGTAGTAACGCCTGATTACACTGATCAACAATGATTATGAAATGTGAATGAATAACCGATTCTTATATTATTTTTCATGCTGATTTCAAATATGAAATCAGAATTCTTCTACAGGGCTTAGTTTTTTATGTAAATACCGTTCTTATTTTCAGGTAGTATGAATGAATTCCATAAGCACAGCATTTTCTGTACGTATTTTATTACATTATTTACCAACTAAATAGTTTTTGTTTATTTATTACAGTTCCTTAATTGTTGTCACACTGATTTGTTAAATATTAGCCATCATTATTTACACTGTAATTAAAATGAACAATGTAACTCATTCTTCCTATTTTCATATTACTATAAACGTATCACCCACTCATTAATTATTTCTGTCATTATATTTATTTATAAACTGTCAAGCAGACTAGAGAAATATTTTAATTTTCATTCAAGAGCAAGTTATCGTGTCTGTAAGATTCAGTTTTGTTGCTGGCTTTTGTATTTGTGAGTATATGTTATTCATTCAGTATAGTGAGTGTGTGTTTATTAAATTAATGTGTTTATAAATTGTTTCTTTTTAACCAATATTAGTTATTGTAATGTATTAACAATACCTTGCAGTTGTATTAATCATCCAAACAATTTCTGCTACATCTATGGTGAGCAGAAACGTTGAAGTCTCGGAAAAGAAACATAACTCCACTGATAAAATTGTCGTATAAATTGAATTTTGGATGTAAATTAGGTGATCAGGGCAAATCATGGACTCCTGATATTTGCTGTGCTTCTTGTGTAACACTGTTTGACTGGTTGGCTAATGAATCTCGTCACATGCCGTTTGAAATTGCAATGGTTTGGAGTGAACCGAAGGATCGCACCATATTTATTTTTGTCTAATAAAGATATCTGGGATAAAACTAGACACACTATTAACTAACCTCATATTCCCTCTGCCATGCGGCCAGTGCCACGTAACCAAGAGCTTCCAATTCCAGTACCACCAGAAACATACTTAGATGGAGATGAAAATTTCGAATCTTGTGCCGACTTATCAGGCGATGAAGAAAGAGATCCAAACTTTTTAGAAAGTAAATATACTGAACCCTATTTAATTAATCGGTCAGAATTAAATGATCTCGTTCTGATCTAAATTTATCAAGCAAAAATACTGGCATCAAGACTGAGAGAATGGAATCTTTTACAACGAAACACTAAAACAAGTACTTTCCGTGACAGACAGTCAGTATTTGAACATTTCTTCTTTCAGTACGATAACAGTATATTGTAATGACAAATTTTATTGACTCGTCAAAGCTGAGTTTGAAAGGTGTTCTACTTAACATTGGAAATAAATACCTATCGATACCATTGGCATTCGCTGTTCACATGAAGGAGTCTTATGAAAATATGAAACTTTGAGCAGGATTGAGTATAACAAATATTTATGGCATATTTGCGGAGATCTGAAAGTAAAAGCGCTTTTATTTGGACTGCAACTTGGACACAATAAGTTCTGTTGCTTTTTGTGCGAGTGGGACAGCAGGGATAGAAAAACCAATACATAAAACAACAGTGGCCAAAAACAGAGGTACTGACTGTAGGAGATAAGAATGTTAGTCAGGCATTAGTAGTTGCAACTACACTTAAATTTTATTAAAGTAATGGATTGTAATGCTTCAGGGTTTCAGTTTCTAAAAAACAAATTCTCTAATATAAGCGATACTAAAATTAAGGAAGGTATATTTGATGAACCACAAATAAGAAAACTAATGAGTGATAAGGCGTTTGAATAACTTGGTTGCTGCATGGAAATAATTTCAAAATGTGGTAAACAATCTCCTCAGAAACCATACGGCCAGTAACTACGGAGAACTTGTGAGTGAACTCCTTCAAAACTACAAAGAACTTGGGTGTATAACATGCCACTCAAAATCATTTTCTCACAATCACATTTGGATTTTTACCTAACAATCTCAGCTCTATCAGAAACGAACATGGAGAACGCTTTCACCAGGAGGTATTTACAATGGAAACACAATACCAGGGAAAATGGAAGTCTAAAGCTACCTACAGCATATTAGAGCAGAAAATCCTAAAGAAATAGATTTTAGGCGAGTACAAAATGTGTAATGTATTATCATGTTAAGTTCACCATACATTTTTTTTTTCAAAGGAAATTTCAATAATTTTTTTTAAAAAACTGAGCCCAGTAGAAAAAAATCTATTAACATATATGAAATCAGCATAAAATATACTATAAGAATCAACCATTCACTCTCATTTAACAAAAAAAAAATTAAATTTTGTTGACCAGTGTTATCATTCTATAAGCAGATAAGAACCTTTAAGTAATATTTTTAAAAAAATACATAACTGGGAGCGGGTATTATAAACAGCTGTTTACCAATTTCGGTGAAGCATTAAATTTTTCTCATTTCCTTTTATCCTTGAAATATTTTGTTAATTCTATCCATCCTGACTAAATAAAAAAATTTCCTTTTAAAGATTTAAAAAAATATTAAATATTTTTACCACTTGAAAATTCTAATTAAAATCTCTTTTGAACGTAAATCACAAAAATAAAGAAATAAAAATTGTTTTGCGCAAAGGTATACCATCCAGATCTTAGGGATCTGGGTGGTCTAGATCGCTAAAAATATTTCGTAAAATATGTAGAAATTTTTCACAGGAAATTACGAGCACCAATTAAGTAATAAATGGATTGAATGGATGAAAGTTGGTTGAAAGGGTTGGTTAAAATTTGTCTGAGAACGAAGACTTCGACTATTGCAGCAAAAACATATTTTACTAATTATGGGCAATTTTCCGGATTAAAAAACGGAAATGCGACTAGATTATCCAACCAAAAAGCAAGACTGTGATGCGTGTACAAAACAGTAATTTAGGAGAAAGTTTAGTACGGATAGGACATTCAGGATGCGGAAATATGCCCAAAATAACTAACTCTGGATAAAACCAATAAGTAGGGTTTTTTAACCTACTTAGGTACACGAAAGAAATTCCAGAAGATAATTTTAAAACTTTTGAAGGGAGATAGATATTATTTTATGAAAAGGCGAAAATGATAAAGCTAGAAAACAACGAACATTTTTATTTTAATGCGATAAAATGTGAACGTAACAACATAATTAGTAATTTAACAATCAGTAAACGAAGAAAATATTTACTTAATGCGTACATTTTTATTTATGTTGAACTAAATAACATAGAAACTAAATAATAATAAAGCAATTAGAATTAATTCGTTCTCACGTTACCATTCTAGCATTTTTCTTTGTTTCCTAGCCTTAAACATAGAATGCGCACGTTACACGATTAAATAAGGTATATATATATCGCATTTATAGAGACGACGACCTATCGTCGACTCTTAAATGTAACCAAGAAATTTAGATGAGGATAAAAGTATGAATCATAGGCTATATTGTGTACAACTGAAAATTTCGGTAACCACTCACAAAGCATAATATCTTAGTAGTTCACCGTGTGCAGCAACCATATCCTAAAGATTTCGGGTTCGATATCCTATTGAGCACTTTTACATGGGTCGTCTTTCATCAACGCAAAAACGAAAGTTTATGTAAATTACAAATACAATAACTGCCTTAGGTCATCACCTCACTCCGCAATCCCTTAACCGACCGGTTTAACAAGCAAATTTTTAAATGACGCTCGATCGAAAGGAAATGAACAAATGAAAATAAATACAAATGACAAAGATAAACACCATTACAATAAATAAACGGGATAAGAATTTTCAGTAAAGCAATATTATTCTCATAATTCTTTCTACAGCCCACCCCTACCATTAATTAAATGTATATGATTTATTTTTTAATATCGCTTTCAAAGGACAACTGTCAAATTAAAACTTATTTTTTAAGCAAAACAATATTTCAAGAGAATTAGAAAATTATGTACAGCTAATGAAACTAGTAAAGATAAAATTATAAACAAACTGTTGACTACCGTCGATGCAGCAGACTCATCTCGCCTCTTCAGATAGTTGGTCGCGCTAATTGGAACGGAGCAAATTAGCGAGAAACAACAAATTAAATAAATAACACAATCATCGCAGTCTCTGTAATCAATTTACTGTAATAAATAGAAACGATAAAGAATACAGTAACATTCTACACATACTAGCGTACAAAAAAATTATTACACCCGATTCGGTCTAACTTTACAGTCTACTGGATTCAAGTCGATTATAAAAAGAAAATTTACAGTTTTCAGAATCGATACAATAGCGGCAAAGTACTTAACCTTTAGAGTTTAATAAAAGCACCTCCTTCTTAAATGTCAACTATTTTAAAACAAATAATTTTATAAAGATCAAAGTGCAAATTTAATAAAAATTCTTGTAATTTAATTAAGTTTACACAACTTAATTTCAAAACTATGGATCTTTCCTTTCAACCTTTTTTGCTTTTCTTGAAGCACTTACACCTGCTTCAACCAACTGTTTGGCCTCAGGCGTGTAATGGTGAATCATCTTTTATCTATTGGTAAACGTCGAAAAAACTTTCCGAAAGCAAGCTTGCACACAGTAATTTAATAGAGAATTGTCATTTTTGTGACCAGTTCGTAGGTCGTAGCGGTTTTTGGTTTTTATCGTCAGCGGTAGTTCGTTTTCCAAAAACCGCTATGACGTACGTTCATCTGAACCGTATGACAGAGTTCTTAATTTTGAATGGATATACATTTAAATTAAGTAGCCCGATCTTTTACCGTCGAAAACTAGGAGAAAGAATCCTTTAAAGAGAAATCTGTTTTTTTGTCCTCCGTGGTTAAACCTTTAAACTAAAGTACTTTATAAACTTCAATTTATCAATTTTTTCAGAAAATGTCTTTACTCGAACGCTATAAACCAGAAACAAAACGTACGCGTCTGAAACTTTACAGCACGTCATCTAAAGGATCACGTTTGACAAATTCTTTCCCATTTGATGATACTTCAGCAACCTCTGTTAAAGGCCGAAAACTTTCCGAACGACCCCAGTAGAGTCATTCACTAAGTTAAGCGCACATTAAGTTAATGAACACTAGGTTAAGACAGATGTAACAAAAAATGTCATTACTTACACTGAAAACTCCACACTCTGTAACCTAAAATATAATTTAAAAAATCAAAGGCCAACTTGTATTAGACGTAATCCTATTAAGCCGAATCTCTTAATGCCTTACTCTAAACTAGTTACCGATAATAAAGATTACGCTATAATGGGGCTTCGACGTTTAACGCTGAAAGGGTCAATTTAAATTTACCTTCTTCTAAAAGAATTATAAGTTCGTGATTAACGTCCGAAGCCTTCTATGAAATAAATCATGATTATCACCTTCCAGCACCTGATAAAAAGCACTCGTTTACTTATACATTACGTTATTTCGTTTATCTGTGTTTAGTAAATACTAAGTAAGTGCAATAAGCTCATATTTAAATAATCTTCCTAAGCAACAGTACTGTACTAAGTCATTTTCACCGGTTTTAAAACTCACAAAAACTACCGTTTTTATTAATAAAGAAAATGGATTGAAACGTAACAATACGAGGCATAATCATAAAATAAGGGCCGTTTGACGTTAAAAAAAATTAACTCGTGAGAAAAAGTTTTTACTTACAGTTTTAGTTAACTATATATCTACTTCACTTTTCCACATAATCGCCATTCAGTTCTAAGTCCTTTTCGTAACGCTGCACCGATTTCTTTAACCGCTCTGCGGAGATTCATCAGCCAGAGCATTAATTGTCAATCGCCGATCAAATCGCAGTTTTCGGTTCACTTGTTCAAAGATTTCGTCGGTCTGAATACTGGGCTTGCCACTCCGCTCTTCGTCATGCACATTTGTGTGGCCATTTTTAAAGTCTCGACACCATTGTCTAACCTTTCCTTCATTCATTACTGTATGTCAATATATTAGGCACAACTCCCGATGAATTTCAGCAGCTGAAGATCCTTTTGCACAGAAAAATCGAATCACAGCGCGCATTTCACAAACTGGCGGGAGAAACGATTGTCGCGGACACTGCGATCTGCATTCACCGGAAAGCAAACGACTGTAACATCAAAACAACTGCAGTGCCTGTTGTTACAACAATAATAAATTCAAATGTCCAAATTTTTCAAGATAAATGCATCAAATAGAAATGTTAAAGTCTGTAATAACGGACATCGAATGAAATTGTTACTATTGTTAATGCTACATCCCTGAAGCGATAAATGCAAATCTGTAGAATCGTTCCGAATAATTTAACTTGCACTTATACGGAGGATTTCTCATTAATGCCGTCAAAATGAATTTCGGCAAACATTACGCCAAAATTTTCCTTCATGTTTATTTTATTTTATTTACAAAAATGAAATAATAATGTATACCATAAATTACTTGACTAGAAAATCTCAATTTTTACAAATTCCTTTATTTTTTTTGATCAAAAAGAATGTTTGTTACTTAATTTTAAAAAATAAAAACAATTTACGATGTTAAACTTTTTTTTACAATTCTGGATCCCCACCGAGAACTCACTTTGTTTTAGCATCAATTTCTGAATTAAATGATTTTTTGTACTATATTTTAATCGAGAAATACTAAATTATTGTTCCGTAATCGGTCTTACATCGTGTCTGGTATACATTAGCCGAGACAGTACAGTAAAATGAACACCTAAATTGAAAACGTACAGGAGTGAAAAAGAATTTGAAGTAAAAGTAAATAAGTTTCCTTTGATTTAAATCTGAATTTTGAAACATTACAAAAAACTGATCGGCAATTTTGATTTTTCACAAAAACAAAATTAATTTAGTAAAACAGAATTATTGATAGCTTAACATTATTTGCGTAAAATTATGGACCCTCGGGAAGCCTGAAACCGAACTATTAGGCCCGTCCGGTCCTCAGTAGCAAACATTTCTGCTACTGTGATAATATAAACGAATAATTCACAAAATTGTAAATAAATGTATTGATAATTACGAAAGATGTGACAATTAGTGACTTATATCTGAAATCCATTAGGTATTGGTGACACTTGTACCAAACGGTCTACTTTCATTCAATAAACATTAAGATTTCTACTCAAAGTAGTAGTAGTAGTAGTACTAATAATTATTCTTACTAATTTTCACGACATGCGACAGTGTCTACGTATCACTTTTACGGTTGTATTACCTAATTACAATTTCACGAGTACAAAGATAAGTACTTAGTTTTTAATTGTTATTTAGAACAACTCTTAGTTACTTCAACAACAATTTCTTTTTTATTTAAAGACTTTCTACTAATAAAAGTTAAAATTTATTAGGCCCTGATTACCCCTCATTTAAAGAAAACTAATTTTAAAAACCAGGTAACATGAAATAGAAAAATTATAAAAATTTTGCGCTAAGACTTTTAATGAATTACGACAAAAAAAAGATTTTTTAATTTTATTTTGGATAAAATTACTTTCAGTGGTGTTTGAAGGTATTATTTATTATTATTACTTTTAAAAACGAAATAAAATTAGTATAAGTTCACTTGAAATAGCAACTCAAATATCTCACCACCACCTACAACCCGATGTTTTCAAAAAGATTATAACTCACATACACTGCCAAAACGGATTATATTTCACGACTACAACATAATTTCACAAATCTTCATCAACATACAGAATTTTATTATAAAATAAAGATATTTAGTATTTTTCGGACTATTAAACATCAAGAAATACCAAAATACGAACAGTGTAAACGTGAACAAAAAAATTGGATTATAAAACGTGAGATCCATGAATTTTGCGCGAGAATAATAAGCCAGTCTAATATGAGAAATTAGTTTTACACCAAATTTAAAAAAAAGTAGTGTTATCAAATTTCTAGGTTTTACCTTGATAAAATTTTTACTTCACATACACAATAGATTTGTTTTAGTATAATGATTTAATTTTGTAATATTTAGAGTACAATTGTGAAAAAGATCAAAATGTTCAATAAAAAAATTTGAGTCCGATTTGTACCCCTTGGTCAAATAATATTTTTACCTTAATAATTATGCTAATTGAAGCAAAATGTATTTAAAAGAAAATGTAATGTTTTAATTAAATGTAATTAAAAGAAAATGTAATTAAAAGAAAATGTAATTGAAGAAAAATAGTAAATCATAGTAAAAGTTTTTGTTTTCAGTTGACTAACCTTGATCAAATGACGTTTTTATCACAAAATTACACTCCATTTACAATAAAACAGTTAATATTAATTATTGTAACCATTGTAATGAACAGAAAAATGTCAAATTTTATATATATAAGAAATAATATTTAAAACTCTTAGGTCGGGTCGCATGGGACCGTCTTAGTCATTACCATTAATGCTCTCTTCAGTTGAGTTTTCATTCTTGAAAATTAAAATTAAAAAAATAATATTTTAAGTACGACTCCCCCATTCAACCACCTTATTCGTTGGAGCATAAAAGTTCATTTACTGGAGTAATTATTTACTGCACGTCTTTTCAAAGTGGTACTGTGATTACCCCTTGTCCGAAGAGTCGAAAATCAGGCCAGACCCTGGATATACATTTGTACTGAATTTCAAGTTTTTGAGATATGAATATGAAACGGTTAAAACGGTTGAGTGTCTTCCCACCCCTAAACCCGATTGACTTAAAACGTAGGAATTTTAAATATGTATACATTTTAAAGTCAGTACGTACATATATACCCCTCTTACTGAACATTTAAGTAATTTTTGGGCAAGGGAGTCTTAAAACGTCGACTTTTGCAAAAAAATAAAAAACCCGACACCTAAAATTTTGGCCGATCGCTATATTTTACCTTTCAGAGTTATGCGGTTATAACAGTAATAGAGCTATAGCGAGGAAAATAAAAAGAACACAATCAAACTTTCCTTAAAACTTTTCAACGTCGGACGTAAAAAAAAGCTACGAGACATAAACAAATTCATTCGTCAGTACATTACCTGTACATTTTAAGTACTAAAGTGTATATTTAGTAACCTCAAGCTAGTTAAAGATCAATTAGTTACCCTCATCAAATATGAAAAATTTAACGTTTTTTATTGACGATTTCATTATTGGCAATCGAAACCCATTAAATATTACTTTTAACTCTGTTTAAGAAGAAAGAAAACAACAACCCAGATTAAATTAGTTATACATTAAGAATTCTTATTTAGGCCAATAACTGTTCTACAAGTACCAGCAATGCTAGAGGTAAAAAATAAATATAATAATACTTAAAAAAAAGAAAAAAAGTTGCACTCCAATTTACTAATGACCGATTGTAGTAAATGCAGAAAAAAGTTTGGAAAAATGTTTTATGCTACCAATGTATACTTAAACAAAATTAACTCGCTATATGTATATTTTAGGACGTTTAATCTAACCACAAAATCATAGAATAATTACCTAATCTTAACAATGACACTACTTTTTCTTTTGATGAAATTCCAAAGAATAAAAAATCTAGGTATTATATCGTTAGTTCTTAACAATAACCTATTTTGACTTACTACTTTGAAGTACATAAATAAAACAAGCACAACGTAAAAAAATATATAGTGAAAATAATTCACTTTTTACAGCTCGACTTAACGGACCTAGCGGAATAGCAATAAAATTATTATTATTAAAAAAAGAATCATTCCGATGACGAGATATTGTAGCCTTGATGCTAAAGAGAAAAGAGCTTTCGCAAATACCCTTATATATTATGTGTGATTTATTTTACCTATACTTTTGTTACTTTGTGGTTGTACAAAATCATTTTTTTTTTTTTTTTATTCGATCTGGGTATACCTTTTACTTTTTTCAGTTAACGCACTTGAAACATTTTTTTATACGGAAAAATTACGATGTCTAAATATAAGATGTGAATTTTTTTTATTTTTGTTTTCGTCAGCAATAATAATTGTTTGGACAGTGTAACATGATAAATAGCTTGAACTCATTCTGATATTCAAAGTATTTTCCGCGAAAATTCAATAAAATTTAAGGTAAAGGCGGCTATACGGAAAGCTTAACATCATTTCGCATTTAACTAAGTCTTACCTCTCGCTCGGTAACGGACTCCAAGTTTTTCCTTTGTATCCTTATTTGTTACAATTTACTAGAATACCGAATTAAGAAATATAAAAACTTTAAATAATTCTCTACAACATTCGTTTTTAAGTGCGTTTATTAATTACTTTAATTAGAAAATTTTCATCTTTTCGTTTATTACAGTATATTCTTTCTTTATTTTTGATTCTCTCAATAAGAAATTCAAACAGATCACAATGGCAATCCGGGGCTCGTTTATTTAACAACATATGATCTGCAAATATATGTTTATAGTAGCACATAATTTGTAAAAATAAATGAAGAAAAAACATTATTAGCCATCAAAATAATGTTTGTACTACCAAAAATAAAAGCGTGGGGCGTTCATTTCAAAAACAGAGAGAACGATTTTATATTATTAAGGCCATTTGAACCAAAAAAGACTCCGCGGTTTTTTCTTTTATCACGTAACACAAATATTTTTATTTCTTTAAACAAATGTTACACTTTTTCCGTTTAGTACAGACAATTTGTCATCAAAATAGGCTGTATTTGAAAATCCTTACCTACCGATAGATCGTTTGTCCATGCGTTAGGGGTGATGAGGGAAGCTTAACTCCAGAAACATCCCCCTCCCATAAAGTTTTGAAAAACTCGAAATACTCAAAAAGTTTTTGAAATGCGTTTTTCTCTGAATCTATGCATTTTATAGAAAAGTTTTTCAAACAAAAAATGTAGAGGACATTCTCCTCTACAATTAATGTCTTTGAAGTTATGCCGTATAATTTGAAATTGAAATACTAGGTAGCGCTGAAGTTGGGAAAAACGTTGTAAACGACTAGACCGGTTTCGAACACGTGCCCAATTCACAACATTTTGACACTTTCACAAGCTACAACTCCAAAACGTTAAGTCGTACAAGAAAATTGTTTAAATAAATGGTTTTTGAGATTAACAACTTTTCCAAATGCAATACAGACGAAAAACAATTTTTTCCGGTGAAAAAAACCGAAAAAACACGTTTTTTACAACGCCAGCGCCACCTAGTATTTCAATTTCAAATTATACAGCATAACTTCAAACACATTAATTATAGAGGAGAATGTCCTCTACATTTTTTGTTTGAAAAACTTTTCTCTAAAATACATAGATTCAGAGAAAAACGCATTTCAAAAACTTTTTGAGTTTTTCAAAAATCTATGGGAGGGGGATGTTAAAAATCTGGAGTTAAGCTTCCCTCATCACCACTAACATATGGAAAAAACATCAATCGGTAAGTAAGGGGATTTTCAAATAAAAATATAAATTGACTGTACTAATAGTCTAAATTCAGCTTGTAAAATAGTAAGAAAACCCACACTTTTTCTTACAATTATGTAAAAATACTGGTGGAAGTTAAAAATATAATAAGCATATTCTAGATAATAATAAAGAATATTTTAAAAATTGTTAAAGTTTTTTTTAAAGAAATTCAGCTGGAAAATTATGGTCTTGGCTATTATGCAAAATTATAAAGACAATAAGAAACCCCTTCATTCCTTATCTATTCTGCTAGTAAGCTTGGCATGATTTTCTTATTAATTTTGAAAACAAAAGTATATTTAGGAATGAATTTCAAGAGCAACGACAATTTTACAGACATAATATTAATTCGGTCCAGATAATAAACGAATCGACAGTTTTTGTGATGTTTGGTTTATTAAAATTAAATACGGAAAATAGTATTGGGACATAAAACTTCTAAAATACGGTGCTTATTTGATTTTAGGTGTCGTAAATGTATGTCTACATAGAATTTTAATCGCCTGTAACAAAAAATGGTCTTGTTTTAAAGAACTTAAAATTAGGGAAATCTCTTCTCATTCTTCATTAAAAAAAAAAATCTTGATTCATAACACCAAAATATATTGAAAGTACACACATATTTAAGTATAACGGGGTCAAAAAAGATAAATAGTTATTACAGTACGTAAAATAATACCACCTTTAAAACTGCAATAATACATCCAACGTAAAGACAAAATTCATATCAAATGCAAGACTAGCAACGACTATTTAAGAGTCACCAAGAGGCACTCTGTATGTGGGCGAGCCCACAATCTATAAGAGCCTTATAAGGTCGGCCACCAAGGCGGACTAGCACGACCTCAGCTTCACTACCAAAAACATTCGTTGGACTCGTGCAAGGTCGAAATAAACGTTCTTAAAATACAGCATATGAAAAGAAGATTATCTAAAAATATCAAATAATTTACAATGAGTAATACTTTCAAAAATGCCGTTAACTAAAACCGTAAAGCTAGAATATAGACTAATAGAGCCATAATCCACTCAAAAATCCATAATTAAATCACAGGTTTACAGCTTAATATTTAAAAGTGTATCAGCTATAAATACGACAGGATACATTAACTTGAAATAATAGTAATAAGTAAACTGTAAAAATGTTTTTCAGTTTTGTCATTGCTTTAGAAAATATTTAAAATTTTAATAGTAAAAGACGAAGACTTCTTTGGTCTTAAAAAAAAGAAGAAATTTATCCTTCTCATCAGGAAATAATTTGTACGCAAAATGGAAACACTATTTCTAAAATACAAAAATACGATACAGAATGATTAATTCCATTACTGGAGATGATAAATACAAAAACGATGATCTCACTTGTCCCCCATACATTTGCAGTCTGAATGAGGAATAATTGCAGAAGAAGCAGCTTTGTAGATCCCTTAGATAGAATAGATCATCCCTTTCACGTATTTACACTATTAATTTCCGGAAGAGGGAGTTGTGTGGGTTATGGGGAAATGCTCGTAGGATCCGCGCTAAGGTCGTGGGAAATTAAAGAAATAATGCATAATTACAGCAGCGCGGTTCAATGAGGAAGATTTGTTGAAATATTTGTAGACACTTTTGTTTCGTAACCAGCCGAGACCAACCCGCGGCCGATGTAGTTACGGGGTAAATCCGGACCTCCTAACTTGTACACACATATAAACTGATATTTTGGTTCCTACTTGCCACAGGTATGACACCTTACTGAACTTTTTAGATTAGTATAAATAAAAATATAAAACGATATCGAGGTAAAAATTTGCAGTACAACTTCATACGGTAGATAGGATCTTTAAAGCCGTAATTCAACAAAATCAATACAAAGTCGGAGATATGTTTAAAACTGAACAAAAAAATAGCCGAATTTATATATTTTTTAAATTCAATATAATTCAACATCCGAAAATCTACGCGTAATACTTCGTCGAACACCAGTAACGAAATAATTATGAAGTTTACTACTACTAATAATAACTGAAAAAATAGATGATATTGCGGTCAAAAGAAAAGTTAGCAAGGTTAAAATTGAGCCTACACCAACAGGCTTGTCTTTATAACTATAAATATTAGTTAGCAATCGATATTTTCTCATCATACATGCAACAACCAGAAAATATAGAATACCAAAATACTACGTAATGAATCCGACGTACGTAAACGCAAACTCGTTAGTAGCTAACAACACAATCAAAATTATTATTGTAAAATATTATTTTATTTTTAATAAATTATTTAATATATACTATCTTCTTTTTCAATAATTTATTCATAAAGCGGTATATTTATTACGTGCATAACGTAAAGAAAGAAAAACAGACCATAAATTACATAAACGATGCACTAGGTGTACAAAAAAAATAATAACCCACCGGGTTGGTCTAGTAGTGAACGCGTCTTGTCTTCCTAAATTAATTGATTTGGAAGTCGAGAGTTCCAGCGTTAAGTCCTAGTTACTTTTATACGGATTTGAATACTAGATCGTGGATACCGGTGTTCTTTGGTGGTTGGATTTCAATTAACCACACATCTCAGGAATGGTCGAACTGAGACTGTACAAGACTTACACTGATACATATCATCCTCATTCATCCTCTGAAGTAATACCTGAACGGTAATTCCTGGAGCCTAAACAGGAAAAAGAAAGGTCTTCCTATATAAAATGATTAAGCAAAGGCAACAAGAAATGATCGGTAAAGTTATTAACTAAAACGCATTTCAATCCTCATAAATTGTTCTTTTTTTGTATCATTTTACATAAAAATACAAGTTTTCCGTTGAGATATACAGTAATCATTTATTTTTAAGAAATTAAAGTGTCAATTACTCTAAACTTTCGTATCGTGCAGTTACCTGAGGAGTAAAACCCCATTTAAAGGATATTTGTTGTGAAAAACATACCATATTTCTGTAAATATTTTTTACGATGCGAGAAAGAATTTAATTAATAAATTTTGGATAGGAAAACTGGTACAGTTAAACATACACGTACAAGTATTTGATAATAAAATAATAAATTTAACATCGATTCTTTTTTGCAGTTTTGTAATTAGTTTAAATAATTAACTCTAAGTTTCGTAGAGTGCGAAGCTGAACAACTCCCTTCATAACAAAAAAAAAATTCGACGATGCTCTTAATTTATTTCTCGACTCTTATCTGCATACTAATCGACTTTCATAGTCGATTAGTATTTCTTTACTTTTTTTTACTCAAAAAAGTAAAGAAAAGTACCTTTTTAACAAACTTCTTCCCCTATGAAATGGGCAAAAATTCTAATAATTTCATTATTAATTGCTCATGTTAAATTTTTACATTGTTGGACGGACAAGTTTTTTTTTTATAAGGTCTATTCCAAGCAATAACTAATTATTAGCCGATGTTTATTTTCCAATAACAAAGAGTAATCTATACTATTTTGATGAGCTAAATAAAAATTTGTGCATGATAATGAGGGGGAATTTAAGTTATGAATTTTCGGAAATCAATCATAAATTAAAAAGCTTATGATCATAGAAAGGTCGAAATGTGTAATTAAAATCGATCTGCTTGTTTAACATACAGGTATAATAGAATAATCATGAATTCTCAACAAAAATTACATAAACATATCCCTCTACTAAATCACTTAACAACAAAAAGATTCAATTACATTTAATTTACAGTTTTTAATGGTCGATTTAATCAATAGCTTTAAATATAACGGACAAGAAACTGTAATTAATGTACCATAAAAAAATTATTTTTTAACGCCCTTTACCCCCAATAAATACAAAACTGATATATTAGCATTTCACAAAGAATAGAATAGAAGATCGGAAACTATGGCAACACCACGGAAATATACTTGTATTACAGCGTAATTTTTTGAAGCGTACAAACACTCCGTTCAAGCAGATGCGATAAGAAAAATAATGCAATATTAAAGAACATTTAATTAATTTAATAAACGTTACGAGTCTTTCGCAAAGAAAATTTTTATTTTTGAGATCGATTTAAATAAAACTATCCCTCAATTATTCGGATAAAAAAATGTAACAAAGCGACGACCGCTTTTGAAATGCAGCTTAGTCCATGTTTTGGATAAAGGCCAAAAATCTTGGAAAAAACAATGATTCATACAAACATTATAAAAATCATTGTATAGTATGTTTTGTTGAAAAAGGACAATAAATAATATTCATATCCCGCATATTCTTGAAGGTCGATCGCGAAAAAGACCAGGCGACCTCTATTTTATTCTTTATATAATATACGAGTACTATCGCCTTTCTCATATCAATTTCATTAAATCTAAATATATTACGTTTGTTCTTTCGGTTATCATTTTACAATAATCGCGATGAGAATTGTTTTTAACATAAAAATCCACGCTTCATTTATTAATTTAGTTCATCGTCCAAAGTACAACTAACCTAATTATTGGAATTATCATATAAATTACTAAACTGAATGGTTGAACTCAAAATGGCATAGTAACTTTTGCTTATTGTCAACCTGTAAACGGCCCGTAATAAGAAAAACAAAGATTTTTCATTTATACAATAATGCATATACAATTATCTTAAATATTTTTACTTAAAATGGTATGCGAATAGTAAAATTATACAAAGTACAGAATTAATTCTACAATTAACAGTAAAAATAACAGAAAAGAGACCTTTTTTAATAATTATTTAATTTAAGTTCAGGAATTTTCTTTATTGGGTTCCTTTATACATAAATTTGTTTTAAAATTTGCAGTAACAAAAAACTGATACAAAGAGACTTGAATTTTTAATAATTTAATGTTAAATTAAGAAGAGATTAGGGATTTAATAATTTATTGTTGGCCAAACTAACAAAGAAAAAAAATTACGCGGACTCCCAACTCCACAAAGAAAAACAAATAGTGGTAAAAAAAAACAAATTTTTATTTTTTTAAAATCTTCACCTATGATACATTATTACTTTAGCAATATACAAGGTGAGCAACACAAAACCTAAACCATAATGAAACCGCTACCCTACACTACTTATGAAAGACACAACTAGCCCGACTAGTAGATGTATATGTTACTACTGATTGTTGCTGCCGTTTTTCAGGTGGTTACGTGTCGGTGCCCTATACGTTTTGTTGCAGTGCAGTATTGCGAATGAAGTTGTGTTTGTGTAAAATGCCTTATTCAATATTCAGTCCAGGAGAGGATAGCTATAGTTTAAGACTATTCGTTCTGGATCGTTTGAGGAATCGCATAAAGTATTCGTATAAAAATTTCCGAAAGCCTGTATCCCAGCGAAGAGTCGCATACACGATTTAGTTAAACGGCGTACAAGAGATTCGGTTTCAAATGCAAAACGAAATAGGCAACCTTCCGTTAGGACTCAACAGGCCACTGACGATATTGAAAGGAGAATTACTACCAGTCCAAAAAAATCACTACAAAAGTTATCCCAACAATCTGGTGTTAAATACACATCTTGCCGTAAAATTCTTCATGAATTAGAATTGAAACAGTATCGCGTTACAACTGTGCAGCAACTTAAGGAAACAGACAACAAGCTGTTAGCAGAGGGACGGAGGCCTTCACGTTTCCCAGAGTTGTATACTTGCAATTTTTTCCTTTCGGGCTACTTACAGAAGAGAGTTTATGCGGCATCTAATCCCCACAATATTGATGAACTGAAGCTGAACATTCAACGAAAAATCAACGCGTTGATAACAATGTTTTGCGTCAGATGATTCTCAATATGATCAGTCGAGCACAGAAGTGCATCGATTCCCAGGGTGGTAATTTTGAACATCTTTTGTAACAGTAAGGTAAATAAATGCAACATTTAAATTACGTTTTATGTTTTTATTTAATTTATCGGTAATATTCATAAAATTTCGTTCCAACATAATCTAAAGATTCTGCATAGCGGTTACGTTATGGGTTCGGTTTTATGTTGCTCACCCTATAGTATACGATTTATTCTATAATTATTGTAATTTTATTATTAACCAGCTTGGTTAACCGGCGTATCTCAAAGCTTTTACTGTGAAGTTTGACGGTACACTACGTTTTTCGGTCCGGAGCACAGACAAATAAAATATTTGGTACATATGAGCACGGTACATAATCTTGACGTAGAAGCTCTGATATGCTCCTGCTGTACATGAAGCTTCCGGTGTTCAGGTGTCTCCAACGCACGGATGGCTATTTTTTTGATTGCAGATGTTACCTGACCGATACATTTTTCGGTGGCATTTCGATAGGTTTGAAGGGTACGGAGTCAAAAGTTGAGATGCAAAATTTCCAAAATTATTAATTATCCAACGCAGTTTCACTCAATCTGGAAATCAAGGAACACAGTAAAACGAAAACTTCCTCCTCAAGGCCCAGTGGAGTAAAAAAATAATACTATTTCCGTTATAATAGAGTAAAATAAAAAATAGTCCCGACTAATTATATAAACAAAACACAGCTTAAGTTATATATGAGATTCTATACCCGTATATCAATAAAAGGAAACTGTTTCTCTGACGTATCGTTACTGAATAAAGATTAAGCAAATACAGTAGTAATATGACGTATAAAAAAAAAATTAATACATTTTTAATATTTCAAGTTACTTTATACTTGTTTTATTTTAACTCGCAATGTTTTTCAATTTTTTTTTTCATGTTTGTCCTCAAATCTTGCATCCTTAATTTAACATGCCGATTGATGAAATTTTGCACAGTTATTAAGGTCAGGTGAGAATACCATATTCCACCATAACTTTTGCAAAAATCCTCTCGTACAAAGGTATATTAAAGGTGTAAATTAAGGATGCGGGTGTAAAAAATTATAAAATCGGCAAAACGGCTTTGCGGAGTTTTAAAATCCAAATTAATCTACCAATTAAACTCAAGCAATGTATGATAATAATTTGATTAAAGTATGACTAAAAAGTATAAAGCAATTTTTTTTAAATGTTTGTAATATTACTGAAATCTACTTTTGTATTCTAAAAGTAGGAAGTAACAATGTGAAAGTTGACAGGATGATTTTTTTTTTTTAAGGACTGAATTAGGTATCCAAAAATAAAAATTATCCTATCAGCTTTCAAACGAGGGCCTACTTCAAAAAGAATTTTTTTTTGATCTTAAGCTTTTTTTTTAAGTGGTTGTTTTAAGCTTATTTTATTTTTAGTAAGTACATAGGATGCCTACAAAAATGGCAATCCACATATAAAGAAAAAACAGTTAGCAAGAAAGCGAGGGCAAACATTCGCCCTCTGGAAAACGTAAAACAATTTAGAGTACAATGACTTTACGTAAAAAGATTAGCTAAGGCTTTTCAGAATGCCAGAACACTTATTTTTTAAGCTAAGTTTCTTCAATTGCCGCGAGAACATTTTTTCAACAATCAAAATGAGCTCTAGTAGTGTATTATTTTGCAACAATAATCCAAAACTACAGTATAAAAAAAAAAAAATTAAAAGCCTACAACAACAAATGTCAATGGTTTACGAGCATTCGTGAAAAAATGCTTGCTAGAGGCAACCAGATTTGGCTGTCATGATCGCAAGGAGAGAACTTTCATCAAAATTTATCACGAGATAAACTACTTCAAGCGTTACTCGATTTCGAACCGATTAAAACGAATTATACATTCTATAATAAATTATTAGGATATTTGAAATAAGCATATTTTTATTGCTAGAGATAACAACAAATCATACCGAGAAAACCGCATGGAAATCGGTTCAAAATTTATAGAAGAAGGCGATTTTCTAACCGAAAACATACACTCCTCACGCGCTAGGGCACTGAGGTTAAATAATATAAATAAATGAAGAATTTTTTCGTTCAAAAATCTCTTACTTAAATATATGAAGAAAAAAAATTCAATGGAACCACTTACAAAGTCTACTCGACCAATAAAACAATAAACAAACAAACCCTGACCGGTGTATTTAGTAAAAAGAAAGGCTTAAACACACGTTAAAAATAAATAAATAAATAAAACATCAAAACAAATAAATGTACAGTATTTGAAGACAATATGGTTCAACAATTAGAGTATTTAACAATTATTATGTTGCAACAAATACTAATAATAAAATACAAGTGAAAAGCTATTTTTATATTGTGATCGCGAAAGATCTCGGTTTTAAGATTTCAACGGAAATATCTATTTTGACTAGTTTCTACTTGGAAAAAAACGATTAGCCATAGGATGTTGATATTTTGGATTTAGGACTGTAGTAACATCTGATGTGGACACATGACTTCCTAGTACGCCTCTTAAATTACATATACAAACTATTTTAAAATGAAAAGTACATAAAATTTTATTTCATTACTAACTTTTGATATTTTTCAATATTTCTTTTTCTTTTATTGTTATTATTGAATATTATTATCGTAAATTTTTGTTTTACAATCAGGTTAATAATTAATTTATTTAAATTAAAATAAGTTAAAAAAAAGAAAAGGAGATGAAAGTCTGCTTCGAACCGATGTGCCTTCCCCTGTAAGATCCAAATATATCATTAATTAACATTTTATTTTAGTTACGATACATGAGTAACTCTCAATGAGAAAAGCTCTCAATGAGGGCTTATTACTGCAGTTAAGAAAAAGTCCAAAATACATTTTTTTATTTTTTTTTATTATGGGATTTTTTGAACACTATTTGTCCAGTCGATTGCAATCAAAAGGGAAGGTGCAAAACTAGATGTTACAACAGTCGTAAATCCAAAATTTCAACATCCTACGGCTAATCGTTTTTGAGTTATGCGAGATACACACCTAAGTACACACGTCACGCCGAAACTAGACAAAATGGATTTAGGGATGGTCAAAATGGATATTTTCGTTGAAATTTGAAAACCGAAATTTTTCGCGATCACAATACTTCCATTACTTCGTACAAATAACAATATGTATATGTAATTTAATAGGTGCATAAAGAGAAGTCAAGTGGTGTCCACATATTTTTTTTTTTTAATTTACACATTTAAGAACATACATCAAGCAGCTGTTTCCGAACATTTACGTTGCACAATAATTGAAAAAAGTTTAATTAGTATGCAAACAAAAAGTACAAAATAAACTTATCATAGTTTAAGATGATTTAAATTGTCTCCAGAAGAGATTTATTTATTAAAAAAAAAAAAACTGTTTTCATAAACATTAAAAATTTAATTTGAAAAAACCAAATAGTGAAAATTATATTGCGGAACTTGGCACAGAGTAGCACAGAGAGAGAGAGCTCAATCGTGGGCCGATGTAGTATAGTCGCGGAGGAGATGTGGAGGTGCCAAGGACAATGCAAGAGAACTGCGAAAACCTAACTTAAAGTCTATTTACTTATAAAAATAAAATGATTTTCAATAAACACAGAAGGAATTAGCCTGTCAAAAAAATCCAAACACCGCAGGAACAGCATCCAAATTTCTTTCGAATGGACCGGTCACTTAATCCAGCTACATCCGGACTACTTCCAAGTTAGTTTTCCGTCATGAATCGCACGTCAAGTCGATAAAATAAAAACTGACCCTTCCTACAATAAACTATAAATAAAAGAACCAGAACGAAAAAAAAATCCATTTTTAAAACGCTAGTACCAAGGCGAAATTAAAGAAACAACGCAATCAATGTAAAATAAAATATTTTGTGTCGTGAAACTGTTATGTTAATTATTGCCATTACAAGTACAAGTTTACAAGTTTGCTATTTGTTTCCCCAGTAAAATCTGATCATATAAAAATATACGCCATGTAAACAGTGCGCAAAATTTGCTGGTAACATGGAAATTACCGAATAATTTTAATAAATTATTTACTAACCTTTTTTTCATCGGGTTCATAGTAGTTAAGAATCCAGTAAGAAATCGACCACAAATTTTTGTTTCTTTTTTTACATTAGGCACCATTCATTTACTAGTTAACTATGCAAAGATGGAGAGGGGTTTTTAAAAAATCTTACTTCATCTATGATCCATAATAAATATTTACCTATCTTTGTAGGTAAAAAAAGCAAATCACTAATCAATTTTAAAGGAAACTTATAATTTTAAAATGTAAAATGTAAAAAAAAAATTGTGAATGTAATTGTGAAATTCAGATTTTACTGGGGAAACAAATAGAAAACCAGTACACTAAGGAATGGCAACAATTAACATAAATTCGTTTTCCTTCAATTAGATGAAAAATGTATAACGCAACTCTTAATGTAAATATCACGTCTATAACACATAAACGCCGGAAAAAACTAAAAGCAAATTTGTTATATTTACAAAGAAAGAAAAAATCCAGGAATAAAAGATTTACATTAAAAAAATATCTGATATTTAATAAACCCATTTCAATAGTAGATACTGCTATTACGGCAATACGTAGTTTACCTTTTTTATTTTACAAAATGGGTAAAATGAAAAACAAAAACGTGAACTGTATATATTGAACTATTATCTACTTCCGTTATTAATTTACAGGCTAATTCAAAATTAAAATATCTATGTAAAACCCAACTTACCTTATTTTAAACAAGCAGTTCAAAATTTTTAAATAAAAAAAAAATTGGCTAATATTATTTCTTTGTTTACTTTTTACTTTAACTGCTTGCTATGATAGAACTGTGGGAGAGGTCTTCTAAAACCTGACGTAACCGTTGGGTGGAAGATTAAAAAAAAAATATAATTTTATGTTTATGTAATCTATGGACGGCCCGTTACTTGAAATAGTCTCAGTTGGCTTTACAAGTAAAGAGCAAAAAGTTGGCAATTTTTCAAACATCAATATCTATCTTTTTGTTTCCCTTTTATAATCTACAAGCCTTTCCAACTTAATTATTTATATATATACATACATATAAACACGCGCAGCAAGTACAGTCCCAACAAAATATTTATATATTAATCATATTGTATTTATAATTGTTTCAAATTTCGAATAGATATAAAAATCAATCGCCAAAAATATCACTTATTTTTTTATTTAAAACAAATTGAAACCTTTCACATAAAATTCCCGCTATCAAATAATTTAATCGGTTAATCTATTTTTTCCTTGTAATGTAATCTAAGATTCAATTTAGAGCTGTCCAGCGTACTGCTGCTATATTTACATAAAACATTTAGAATAACTTGCACAATTTCGTTACTTTGCATGAATATCTCCAAAATAATTGAGGTAGTAGATCTAAGATAAAATGTGAAGTGATATTTTACAGATCTATTTACGGATCCTCCATAGTAAAAACTAAAACCACCTAAACCAAATTCGTTAAGAAAAATAAAAATAAACCCAATATCTAAACCCACCGGGTTGGTCTAGTGGTGAACGCGCCTTTCCATATCAGCTGATTTGGAAGTCGAGAGTTCCAGCGTTCAGGTCCTACTACAGGCAGTTACTTTTATAAGGATTTAAATGTTAGATCGTGGATGCCGGTGTTCTTTGGTGGTTGGGTTTCAATTAACCGCACATTTCAGGAATGGTTAAACTAAGACTGTGCAAGACTACACTTCATTTACACTCATATATATCATCTTCTTTCATCCTCTGAAGTTGTACCTTAATGGTAATCCCCGAAGGCTAAACAGGAAGAAGAAAAACCCCCAATATTTAGAGAAAATGTTTGCAAAGAAATAAAAAACTAACTTCACCAAGAACAACCTTTTCCACAGTTTTGTTGAAAGTTATCTTTTTTTTTGGCGAACAAGACAATTATTGACCGAGAAACACAAGGAATATTATGCTGCACTAATTTAAACGTGCCGGAAACGGTAATCTTTTGAAAAAAAATCATTTAAGAGCAGTTCTTAAATACTACGGTACCTAAGAATACCAGGTTCTTGAAAGCCGAGTACTTTTACAATACAAGGTGATCCGAATCAAAAGATTTAGTTCTTGAAACCTCGAACTTCATGAAGCTGATCTATGAATGGCATCTCCGTACTATTTCACGTTTGATAATAAATCATCTGTAATGCACACGTTATCAAAATGCAAATAACGCACTTCCGTTTAAATATTAATCCTTATCGAGGTTCATTTTTATTTTATTTATGATTAAGGATGATACTACAAATTATAATCTTATGATGTATAATTGTTTTGGCGTCAAAGAAAATATATATATAAAAAAACAAACTACAGGGGAATCCATATAAAAATGTTTATAGCTTTATATGTACACATATAGAGAGAAATTCCTAAAAATAAGAATAATACCAGATAATACTCTAAATATTGATAATACATTTCTTCTATTGAATAGATTTCCAATCAAAGTTACTAAATAGTCATAGTTTACAAATATGAGAAAAAATTAATTTACACTAAATGTGATAAAATACAATACAGAAAAAATGTAATCGTAAAATTAAAACCTCTGTGTATCCAAATAAAGAACAAGAACCGTATCGTCAAGAACCGTAATGCTATAAATTGGTACATGAAGTTTTAAATTTTCGCGTAAAAAATGTAGAGAACTGTTTAAGCAAAAAAAAAAATATATATATATATATATAATAATACCAGAGGGGAAAAAAAAAAAAAAAAAAAACAGGGTACGCACACCTTTTAACAACCCAGTCAGTGGTGGCGAGATGGCTATTAGTCAAAACATGATTGGGAAAGGGGTAATGCACTCTCGTAGCGGCATTACACGTCGAAGAAAAAGTACTTCGTAACAGGAGATGAAGTATTCGGTGCGAGTGAGAAAATAGAAGGTGGAGGGGATAAAAAACAACAAGAGACGAGGAGGCGGCGGCTTCACGATGACTCATTCGCTCTGGTCAGCCCGACCAGCGAGTCGACTCGGCCACGCATGTAAGTAGTTGCTCCTCGTGGTTTCTTGTCCTTCACGCGGGACACTACCTTTCTACAACCGCTTACCATTTACCCATTCACAGACATCTTATGTTATGCTTCGTTCATTTAAAATTTCTTCCGATAAATCTACAAAAGCAAAACCTAAATAGAAAATTACATAAAATGATAATGTATCTTCGTTACAGCACGATTAACAAAAAAAAGGAAGAATATTAAATACATTCGGACTCACGGAGATAAAAATACAAAGGAATTCCAAAAAAAGCTATTTTGCGTGAACGGTTCACAGGCGTTACAAACAATACTATGTAATGATTTACAACCCTTTACAACCATTATCAAACGTTACAAAATGTTCAATTAACTTCTTTTTTTTTCTTAAAAAATAATTTTTATACACGAAGAAACCAATTTACTACAAAATTATAATTATTATATACCTTTTTTTCCTGTTTAGTCTCCGGTAACTACAGTTTAGATAATTCTTCAGAGGATGAATGAGGATGATATGTATGAGTGTAGTCTTGTATATTCACAGTTCGACCATTCCTGAGTTCCTGAGATGTGTAGTTAATTGAAACCCAACCACCAAAGAACACCGGTATCCACGACCTAGTATTCAAATCCATGTAAAAACAACTGGCTTTACTAGGACTTGAACGCTGTAACTCTCGACTTTCCAAATCAGCTGATTTGGGAAGACGCGTTAACCACTACACTAACCCGATGAGTTATTTTATTGTCTTAAATTTTTTTTCAACCTCACGTCCGAGAAAAAACATAAAAAATACGACTTATTAACGAGTAATTAAAGTTTTTTTTCATTGCCATCACCCAAAATGGGCGTTCGGAGAAAAGCAGTTTTAAAATTATCGGCAAATGTTCAAGTAATGGCTACTTAAATTATTTTTTTTTTTAAATTAGAAAGACTTTTATGTTCGTTAACTGAATGAAAAAAAATGTTACGTAGAAATTAAAAATATTCATTACACTATGCAACATGATTTTCAATGTTTCTGTAATTTTACATGTTCCTAAAGTATTTTTTGCGCTGATTTCAAATCTGTAATTAGTTTTTTCTATCACGTATAGTTTTTTGCAAATCAAAAAATAGGGACCTTTTGAAAGAGAACCAGAGCGTTTTCACCTTATTGCAGGTTTCACTTAATTTTTAATTTCCCGTCCAGATAGCGCTATAGCAGAAGGTCCAATTTGGTATATATGTTTTTCACCGGATCTTGACATTTTGACACCTAAGGAACCCAAATAAAACCGGATGTCGGATGTTCGTATGTATATGTGTGAAAATAAATCACTGGGCCGATTTTGGCCAAACTTGATCATACTACTTCTATACGCGGCATTGATGCCGTTAAATTTTCAATTTAAACGATCAAGGGGTGAGGCTGTAGAGCAAGGTCACCCTCAGTACCTTGAGATTTCGGCTAATTAAAGGTCATACACTTTTTGCCAATTTTTGATCGCAATTAACTTTTTTGCCGATCGCAATTAACGCGATTCGAAACTTTTACCGGTTTTCCGCTACGATAGAAATCGCAGACACTTGTCCCGATTTAGAAAGTTCGATCCACTTATAAAACCTCCCAAGGTTAATACACTTATTACCGTACAGTACCGTTTTAACATACCCCAATGAATATCGGTCAGTTTTACGCCTTCAGAAAATAAAAATCTTATCACAGAACAATTTTCTTCCACGGTACATGTTTCAAGTTGAGCCGATATTACGAAATAAACAAAAAAGGTTATAGTAATAGAAATTTTTTTGCAACAACTGATATTTTCTGTCAGAAGTGCCTACTTCAACGTCACATAGTTTCAGTTTATTCTATTAAGTAGATTTCCGCTCTTCTTATTTTTTTTTTAATGAATATTCTCGAACCACGTGTATATGTAAAAAAATGTTCCCTTTCCCAAAACAGACATACTTGAAATGGACTTTTGATTTTTAGCCACTGCTTGACACTAGTAATTAACACTTTTAGTTCATATAAAAGTTAGGGGAAATATTGATTACTACAGAAGTCAACGGATAAACTTATTTTTCCCTAAACAACGAGCTCAAGACTTGAATATGATGAATCCTTTCCCATGCACGTCGACGCGTTCAAGCCTAGCAATTTTAATTATTACATTACAATGTTACAATTTTCAGGAGATCATAATTTCAATTCGTCAATTTCAGGACAGAAATAGATATGGAAATTTTATACCGAAACACACGGTCAGCCCGTATTTTTTTATTGCTAAACAAAGATACAAATCAATCTGCTGTTAGTTACAACGAATATAAATAGATAACCACGTAACATCAGCCTAAGATTATATGTCTCGACCAAGGAAAATAAAAATTATACGATTACGTACTACTACATTTTTCAATCTAAGAAAAAAAAAATTACGGAATGAAATGAAAAAAAAAACAAATAGCAAATATAATAAAATAGGATGCAATTACAAACGAGTCAAGACATTTATGAAAAAACCTTGGCCGATAATATTACACGAGCGTAGTGGTAGTCATGTAAGACAAAGAAGGGAGGAACCAGATTATTGACTGTAGTGAAAGTAAGCACAACTAAAAAAAAAAAAAACTAAACAAGAAAACGTTAAGAGTTTCGTGTCGATTTTTTCAAACATGAACTCGTCAGGAACAACATAAAACAATACACATTACCGATATTAAAACTACGCCACAAATTAATTAATTAAAAGAGAACATCGAAGGTAATTATAATACAAGTGGTTTTAAGTTATAAACCGATAGTAAGCAGAAATTCCACAGTAAAAACAAGTTTTACAAAATTAAATCGACTGCTTTATTAGTAAGATTTTTTTTAAATTAAATAACAATTTATCTTCAACTAAGATATCTTAACTTTCAAGATTACATATTTACAACTAGTAAAAGATATACGAATGAAGATAAATGAAACTATGATAAACGCTTTCATGAAATAAAAATAAGTGTAACGCAGAAAGAGTTAAAATACAAGTTAAAATAAAACATCTACAAAAAAAAAATATAACCTAAAATAAAGTAAAGATTTTAAATTACACGCTGAAGACGTAGAAATCAACTTCCCTGTCAAATATACTTAATAAGCTCAAACTAACCTAACTCCTATTCAAGAAAGATGAAACGAAAATACAACATTTAAACAAAAAACACACCATACTATATATTTGAATTCACAGAAGACTAATGATCTGAACAGATAATTTCAGCGACCTACTGAATTTAATAATCCGAGTTATACGTATCTATAAATTCAGATTAAGTTGTAAAGAAAAACTAATGTAAATTAAAACTCAGGAGAATGCATGAAGAGGATATTTCAGAGCGCCGCATTAATTACCTGTTAGTACTAATTACTAGCGCGCGCGTACAACGTTTATCGATCATAACAGAATGGTTTATTATGAATCAAAGACAAACTAAATGCATAAATCGGGTAAATTACATCGAAATGGCAATACCGACGGTATACAAGGAGGTTATGTAACTTACAATAATTATGATCACCTTGTCTCGTATTACAACATATTACAACAGAGTTGGCCATCAAATTATAACAGGTATAAATCGATTGATATTTACTGTAATCGGATTAACCTGTTCGACTCCGTATTATATTTCATTAATAACGATCTAATATTTATTCCATTACTAAACAAAAGAGAACATTTTTTTAAAATATTTAAAATAAATTGTAAAATAATAAGTTCCATGTCAGGAATCGAATTCGGTTGAATCAAGCCTATAAAATACAAGTACGTTATTCACCGATAAACTAAAAACGACATCTTTAGTCTAGAGAAGTTGTGGTGTGAATTAAAAACTTTTTTCAGCGCTACAACGTATTGCACACAGTATAATTTCAAATCGAAAGAAAAATAAGATTATTTAATGACGAATAACATGCATCTTTAATGGTAAAGCGAGCGCAACTATTAAAACGTTTTGGAGAATTGATAAAACTGTCCCTGAAGTAGTCGTTTACTATCGATAGATTTATTTAGTTCACAATAATTCGTCGGCATTATTTTCAATATCACAGCGAGACAATATCATTAGCTTCTAAAATCGATCGCACTGACCTTTCATGTGGAAACGACAGACAAACAAAAAACAACACGCACCATTTGCCTCTAAAAGACCAACCCGTTGAACCGATATTATACTTTATGATACAAAAACTGCGATACAATGCACAATCCATCATTTATAATAGAGTAATCGTTATCTATTTTAATACTACTGTTCTTTAGTTAAATAAGAAGGATTTTTTTTTTTAACAATCAGCTAACGACAAATTCTCTGCAATGCACATCTTTAAACTCAACGCTGAGTAGAGACTTGTTTAATAAACTCCGCATTGTTTTTCAGCAGAGAGAAGATATAATTGTTCCTTCAAGATAATTATTCCAGTCTTTATTATGAATGAGAGACAACAATTACAGTAGCTTTCCCTGGAATAATGATATTCACCTACATTACAATCAGTTTTATCCTCTCAAAAAAAAAGTCATACTTCATATATATAGAGAGAGAGCGAGAGTGAGAGAGAGAGTTCAATATAATTTTTATTTTGGAGGATTCGGTATACAGATTCCAAAACTGTATGACTCGACGAAGATTTTAACAAGACACTGCTCGCTTTCACAAGTAAGACTGGCACGGAGTGCTTGTTAGACCACTACTATTATAGGTCACGACGTTTAATAGATATATCAGATTCAATAAGTTTAACACTTTAAAATAGCGATCGTAATAAGATTATTTCTGGTTTTATGTTGGAGGCATTCATGACTTCACGATGTAGCCACGTTACATGTTCACAGTTTCACATATAACAATACTAAAACTGTTTGTATCGTGTAAGATGCAGTAAACAATATCACAATCGAATACGTAAATTTAAATTTTGCGTATCGCTTAAGAAATCACAGTCGGAGACAATACTGCTTGAACAAGTGTATGGGGAAACGTTGGAAAAAAAAAGAGCTCTTTACGAGCTGCAAAAGCATTTTAGTAATGATCGAATTAATGTTAAAAGATAATGAGCGCCCGTCTACATTGACAAATGAAAAAATTATCGCGCGTGCTGAAAATGTTGTTCGAAGTGACGACAAACGAAAAACTGTCAAGGAAATAACATCAATAGTCGGGATATCAATTGGAGGTCCCAAAGTGTTCTCCATAATTATCAGAACACTTGATGCGTTTATCAATACATCGTTTATCAATACCCATTGATCTACGTTCGTCAGAGAGTACCTGGACGTACAAAGACGTGTAACAACTTTGTAACTCTCCACCAGCTGATGTTCACATGTTTTACATGCTTGAAAAATGCTCTGAAGGGAAAAGATATAAGACCTGACAATCTTATTACAAGATAACCTGATACGACGAATTAACTGAGGAAAATATCTAAAAGAGAGTTTCAGGAATGTTTCCAACAGCTTTATAGAACCGACAAAAGTTTTTAGCTGCTGAATGAAATAAAAACGAAATGTTTTCTTAAATTATTTCATACAATCTTTATTCTTTAACAATACATTTTATACGTAAAACAAATGAGAAATAAATTCCGTTAATAAATGTAAGCTTTAAAACAGAAGATGTATAATTACATAATACAAAAAAGTATTAAGTAATATTTCAAACACTATTCGTAAATAATTCAAACAAAACCAAGATATTTGTACAGCAATAAAAAAGTGAATTTAAAAAAAAAAATAATTTGTGATAAGAATAGCGATAGAAGACAGGCCAATTTTAGTACAAAAATATATACAAAGTTTTAAAAGATGTATTCTAAATGGCAGTAACATTAGTCACATTAAGATGTAGCTATAATTATAACAGAGAGCAACGTATGTTAATAAACAACCGACAAACCGAATAGGGCATCACTGGACTTCCCGATTAGTCCATCCCTTTGGTATCGATTAACATAAAAGTTCAAAAAAGGTCGCTTCACAGCTAACAAAACATCTTCACTAGAAATTTGATTAATTTTATATAAATTTAATATTTTTCTAGTTTCAGGAGAAAAAGATCGTACAGCTTTCCAATCGAGATATAAACTGAACTACACACGTCACTAACTACTAACCGAATTTCAATTACATACCTACCCGGATTAACTTCTGAAACAGCAATGCCGTTAACTGTATCCCAACAATCGTACTCCAACAGAAATAATTATAACTTTACTGGATTTGTATCTGGTAACTGCAGTAGGAAATATCATAAAACAAAAATCTCGGCGAGATCGCCGATGGATGACGAAATAGAAAAAAAAGATGAAGGCAGCCTAAGTGCACATCATCGCATTATTATTTATGAAAAATTACAGAACAGCTGATGTGACAGTTGCTTGAGACTGTATCGAATTATATTTTACAAACACATAAATAAATGAAACCCACTTTAAGAAAAAAAAAAGTAACATATACTTCGACTTTTGATTTTTAATAATGATTTATTAATTAAGAAAGTTTATGAAAAATTGTTTACGTTTTACTGGATAAAAATATGAAAAGAGAAAAACAGTGTGTGAGCCAAAGACTGAATAGAAACAGGGAAGAATATGTATTACTTCTTACTTTAAGTTTGCCAATTTATTTTCCTTAAATCTCGCATAAAAATATTTTGTACATCAAAATGATTGCATGTTGAACATGACTACGTTATTATATGCGATTCTTCCTTTTTCCTGCTTAGCTTCCGGGAATTGCCGTCAGGTATTACTTTAGAGGACGAATGTGTAAGAGTGTAGTCTTGTACAGTCTCAGTTCGACCATTCCTGAGATGTATGATTAATTGAAACCCAACCACCAAAGAACACCGGTATCTTTGATCTAAATCCGTATAAAAGTAACTGCCTTTACTAGGACTTGAACACGCTGAACTCTCGATTCTCAAATCAGCTGATTTGCGAAGACACGTTCACCACTAGACCAACCCGATGGGTTATTATATGCGATTCTGTGAACACTGAAGCTTGTTCATTTCGAACTAAATTTAAATTTACAACGAAATAAATTAATAAAATGAAGATTAAACTACAAAACGTAATTACTTGTGGAAGAATTAACCGATGCAGAAAGTAGTAATCTTATTGCATTAGGGACACCGTAAACCCTGTTTACTAAACACTGACGATTTCTGAGGAAGTTATTTCACCGCATCCAACGTTTTGTTTTGTTTTTTCACACGGGGTTTTAAAAAGAAATAACAGAATGCACAAGTATCAAAAATGAATATTTACGGAGTAATATTTAGAAAAGAGTACTCTTCCCCCAGGCGGTGATTAAGTAAGTGAAGAATAAGACAGCGCTCCTCCAGAAGTTATAACTGCTATTTTGAAACAGAACATTTTATTAAAAATACTTATACTTACGTCTTTCCGCCAAATATCAAGGAATCTTACCCTAAAACCTTATTAAAACTACAACGAAATGTCAAAATATCGAGGACTGGATCTGACTTAGCCGGGAAACAATTCAATATTATAATAATGTAAAAAAAAATTATTAAAATTTTCAAAACTTCATCTAAACAAATTTGACTTCAAAAAAAAATTACCTAATAGTGTTACCTTAAGAAACTTAAACAGCAACACAAAAGTTATTTCTTTTACAAAATAATTTAAGCTTCATCGAAATAATCAGTTCGTTAAGTGGATACAATCCCCCCCCCCAAAACAAGTCGAAATTACAACCTCCTCCACTTTTTTTTAATCTTATTAAAAATGATAACAACTGATTATCATACATTAATGCACGTTATAACCGTTAATGCACGTTAACAAAAAAAAGTACTTGTAAATAGCCTAATTTTTTTAATAAAATCTGAGCAAAATTAATAATTTTTTTAATGATATAGACCAAAATTAGCGAGCGGTTGTTTAATCTAGAAATCAGTAAAAGAAACTCGTAAAATAACAACTTCAGACCGACTGAATAAAAATACTTAAAAACCCCGGTATCAATAACTCAAGACAAAACAATTAAAAATAAACGCACTCACCCACATCCTATTACGAAACTAATCTTGAAATACACGTTTCACAGTAAATCTTTTAGTCTAGAAAACAAAATACCGAATGAAAGCTGTATCGGTAAGCGACACCAAATAAATTCATCATATTGAAACGATGAGATAAAATATTTACCATTCATTTTAAATAATTTCAGCAAGAATGTAACCGTTATCGACAACCACTTATGAAAAAAAAAGTTAAAAATTCCTTAGTTCATTATTCTTTCTTGGAAAAATCGACCTTTAAACAACCATTTAGTAATTGACGATCGATCAGTCGTTTGAGAAGGCAGGCATTTATTTATAAAAACATTATCACATACTGTAGACTTCAATAAAAATTCGAACCCACCTTTATTTGCTATTTCATTATATGAACTACACAAATTCTGGAATCTTACAGGTAACAGAGATCAAAGCCATCTCAATGACATCAATTAAAGATGGGTAAATCTACTAATAAAACTCATATTATCAGTTTCGTAAAATCATGTGGTTCTGATTTTACAAATCGAAATATTTTTTTATAATAGATATCGAATTGGATAAAGAAATTTTTAAGAAGCGTTTGCACACATTATATTTTATTAGACCTTAGTTAGTCCAGTACTAGAGTAATAACGAAAAAACTAAATATATACCGTAATATATTATAGTATTTATTACATCATAATAATATATTAATAATACAAGTATATATATATATATATATATATTTTACAATAACAAAAATAAGAAAATATAATAAAAATAATTCAATAATTGAATTAAAATTTTTAATAAAAAGTTTATACTCCACCCAGTGATCACCAATAATTAAAAAAAAATGAGAAGAAAATCGTACAGTAGCATGGTCGTTTTAATATATGTTTATAGCTAATTAGCCGGTCACAGGGCTCTGCCCCCTGGATTCCCGCTTTCTTCGTTATCCTCGTAGTTCTAAGAATATGATAAATAACAAACTAAAAGCCTGAAAGCACTCTTTTCTCCAACGCTTCCCTCATTCTTGACAAAGAAGCTCGGATACGCTTCTACTGAAGACGAACATATCCCTTTTGGTTCCCCTTTCCATTACCCTAGGTAACCCTATACCTCGAGAAAAGGTCAAAGTAGAGAGCTGAAAATGGGATATGTTATAAAACGCATAATCTACTATTTTTACGTCGAAAAACAAGATAAAAAACGGTTTTACGTCTTCGTCCAAGAGGAGAAACTCATAGCTTCACTCCCAAAGGGGCTAGGGCCGCGACTTATAACTTAAAACCTTCCCCGCTGTAACAAGAATGTATACTGAAAATCTGAAAGCAATCGATCGGTTGGTTCCCGCGTGATGCTGTTGCAAACGGACAGAACCCACAACCTTTCGCATTTATATATTAAATGTTTAATAAACAGCTTTCCTTACTAAATCTGTAGATGCCTATTTAAAACTACTACTCGGACTGGATTTAATGGTGTAATCGATATATTATCGCTAGATTGTCACTAGTCATAGTTCACTGATATGACCATCGATCAAATTGAATCTATCTAGACAATAACTAAGAATATATTACTAAACAGTTAAAAACAAAATTTAAGTTCACTAACCAATTTGTTTTAAAATTAAGTTATAATTAGAATCACGCTACACGGTGTCCGGCTCATTATTATGAATGGTAATGAGTCAAAGTTCGTTTTTTTAAAGGGCCAATACAAATTACAAACGTCTAATTAATTTTTGTCTGTAATTTTTCTTTTTTTTCAGATTCACAGTATCTTTACTCCTGAACAATCCCTATAGCGTCAACCAGAATTTATGAAAAATTCAACAATCTGGACCGAGATTATCTATTTGTTTAAAATATTACTCAATTTTCTTCATTTTATAAGGGGAATACATTCTACTCGGAACACCAGGTGAAGCTCCTCCTCTATTGAACGATGATAGAGCATAGCAAGGGCATTTGCCAAGAAAGGATACACTACTCAATCTGCCTTTATAATGAGTAAAACGCATGGAAAATAACAAAATTACAAAAGACGCAAATCAGATATACTTTCTCGGAGATTAATGATATGTTGTCGATAATACAGCCAGTCAATTTGTTGAACAAAGTGGATTTTACTTGTAGGACTGGATATTACCTGCATTTCGATGGCCTAGAAGTATATCAGTAAATATTTGGTCGATTAAAATGTCTCCGGGAACATCCCTTTAGATCTACGAGTAACTGTTTTATAATAAGTGGGCATAATATGTTCGTTAACACTGTGAATATCTGAATCGTTGATGTCTCCTGTCAAGTCGCCTAAAACTTGTTCGGTTAGAGCACGTAACAAACAATGTGAATCGCTCCAGAGCTTATTAATTTGTTTTCTTTTTTCAAGATATAATACAAAACAAAGAAATCAAATATTAAGATATATTCGTGTCGTTTAATTTTTAAATAATTATCTTTAGAAGCAAATTAGTCTTTTCCTTTTTATTCGAGTTAATTTATAATAAATACGATGAAAAGTTGAACTGCAAGTTATAAAAAAATTGAACTGTTTAAATAGGTCCCGAGATGTAATTTAAGCCAAAAACATTGCAAATAATCTAGCAACTTAAAAAATGTGCAAAAAATGCAATTAAAAACCTAAGAAAAAAGATATAAACTCTTATCTAATCTTTCGCTAAAACGATCGAATATAGTAACAGTACCTCGCTAATAATACTAGCAGATAAAACACAAAGATAATAAAACTACTATTTCCTCACATCAATATTTTAAAATTATTTAATTGCATTACAGCAACTAAATAATTATGGAGTGATAAATAAGAATATTTTACGATAAAAAAAACAACAAAATACTAGAAAAAACATAATAAGGAAAAAAACAGAGAAAATATTATGTAACCTGATGCGATCAGGACTGATATGAATGATATTTTATATCCGGATTTAACTGAAAAGAATAGATCCGAAGTACAGATATATGGTGGGAGGAAGAAATAAGGCCTTGTACAGCGATGCCGGTGGAGGCGTCAAGGTCAGTGGGGCACGGCTAAAGGGGGAGTAACTGGAGTAGGGAGGATGGTGCGCTATCATGTGTAACTAATTTTTATCATCCGTCAGCACCCTATAACATCTGCAACATAAATTAGTTAAAGAATATCGAACAAAAAAAAAATTATAAAAATTAATATGTTATTCAACAATTCTATTCATTACATTTGCTCACGTCAAACTACTTAAAAAAAATACATAGATACCACAGACAAGCATAAAACGTAACTGAAATTGTGTGGTAACGAGTGGTCGATGATTAAGTAGAACTTAAACAGCTGAATGAGAAAGGGGAAGAAACCACTTCATTTGAAACCCCCACCACAGTTTATCAACATAACATATTTCAAAAATGTTCCTAAGTCATAATACTGTTAATTTATCAAAGACACTAAAATGAAATAACTACGCGATATAAATTTACCCGATGTAATCATTAAGAACATATTAAAGTTACGTTTAAAAAACATTCCGAATTAAATTTTTCAATGATACCAAATTATTCCTCACCGATTCTTAGTGCTGATATATTCGCGTACAAAAATGTTCTCTAGATTTTAGAAATAATGTTTTAAAACGATTAAACTGTTGACGTATAAAGGAGTTAATATTTCCTTTGCAATTCGATACATTTGCACCAAAATTTTCCAAGCTCCTAATACCCTTGGTATAATACGATTTGTACAACCCTGCAAAATAAGCGGTTGTATCACCTTAAATCCCACCAGCTGAAGCGAATCTTCGTCCAGCGAGCCATTTCTTCAAGTTCGGGAAGAGGAAATAATCGCTAAGAACCAAATCCGGCGGAATTTTGCAGCATTTGAAAGCATAGGTTGCGTAGTTTTGCAGCAACAACCCGACGTGTAAGCAAGTGTATATCGTAGTAAAAAGAGGGCTTTCTTTTTGGCCAGATGTGGATGTTGAGCCTGAATAGTATCCTTCAATTTGTCCACTAGGTAAACGTAATACTCGCTGGAGACGGTCCTGCCTTATTCCAAGTAGTCTACGAGTACAACACCACGAGAATCCCAAAAAAAAAACCATAGCCATTACTTTTCCTTCAGACGGAAACCGTTCTCCCTTTTTTTGGTGTACTTTTACTTGGTCCCATCCACTGTTTGGACTACTCTTTGGCCTCTAGTGTAATGGTGAATCCATCTTTCATTTACTGTTGTAAAATGTCGAAGAAACTCAGCGGAATCGCGTCCAAATAAGTTTAAAAACCCCGTTGGGAACTGTTAAGTCGAATGTGCTTTTGGTTGACTGTTAACAAACGTGGCCCAAACGAACGAAAGTTTTTTCATACACAAAACATTGTGTAAAGAACAGAGTCTATAAAGATGTTTGCGATATCGGCAAGCTCATTTAATACGGTGCTGTGAAATTTTGTGAGGATTTCTTCGGTCGTAGCGGTTTTTATGCGTCCCGAACGTTCAACAGCTTGAATGGATGTACGACCACGTTTAAATTCCGCAGCCAGTTTTTTTACCGTTGACAAAGAAAGGGGAAGAATCCTTTAAAAAGGGAATAAGGGAGTGTTCTTCGAGGTTAAACCTTGTATTTTAACTCCGTACTGAACTTGAACTTCAATTTTATTAATTTTCAGAAAATGTTAAAACTTGTTTGACATTTACTCGATCGCGACAAACAAGCAATTAAACGCACTCGTTTGAAACTTCACAGTACATCATTTAAAGGATCATACTTAACAAATATCAGTCATCTGGTCATATTAGCGCCATCTATGTGGCAGGTCGAGAACTTTGTGAACAGTAGTATAAGGATAACTTCCAAATTATGTACGTAAAACTTTTCCATAAACTGGAAATATTTAAGTTATAAAGATTTAAGGAACTTCTATCGATAAGCGAGATGTAGCCTTGATGATTTATTTAGCCTTCTTCCCCCTGAAAAAGCTATAAATGAACTGAATACCAATCCTAACCCGGTAACGCCTCATCCAAAAAGAAATATTAAACAATAGACAAAGTGAGAGTCAAAAGGCAAATATTTTTTTGAAAATTGGAACAATTCTCAAGATATAAAATCAAATAAGCTAATCAAGGGCTTAAAACGTTTCTTTTACATTCAGCAGATTCAAACCGTTGAGAAATACAAAAGTCTAGGGGTGGGTGATTTTATGACGTACTTTTTTCTAGTATAAACTAGTGCTCTAACAACGAAGAAAAACCTACAAAAAAACTACACCAATAAATTAAACAAATAATAGAAACGTTATCCTCTACTGGTCAATTCACGACCCACCCAACGAACAAAACCGAGGAAGTTTTACACTCAGCTAATCAAACGTAAACAGGAAGTGGAGGATGAAAGCGAAATTCCCCGAGGTATAATCTACATACTGATAAATTAAATTCAACTCTATAAATATGTCATTCGAGTATTTATAAATTATAGTTAGCTTTTAACACACTGCTAAAATAACAGAAGCAAATAATACTTTTTAATATTTAATTGTAAAATTATGATGAATTTTAACTACTCAGGCTATGGCTGTTAGCTCAAATAGCATTTAACGGCGAAGGTAAACAATAAAAATGAAATACGATTGAAACATTTATTTATCTCAAACTGATATATTCAATTAGTAGTTTCTGTACGTAGAGGAGATATATTACTTTGTTGCAAACATCCTTTTACCCAATAATGGATTTATTCACACGATACGGTAGGTAGTGTATCCTTTTAAGAGGAAAAACTACTTAACAGCTTAATTTTCGTCTCACTTTACCTAGCCGATACCGATTACATTAGGCTTTTAACAGTAACCGAGAGAAGTAACTATAGATTCAACTTTTCAATTTATAAATAATATAAGAGATTTCACAGAATAATAGTTCTCATTTTGTACTTAGTTTAACCGACCAGGCCCCCACAAAGAAACTGAACTGAAACAAAACAAAACCTAAATATAAATGCAATATTAATTACCTCTTATTCAGTGGAAATATCTTCATCAGAATGAGAACCGATCGTATTAAGCAGTCACTTACAAAAATCGTTCATAAAAGATGCGGAAGAATTAATGGGATAATTGTTCTGAGTTTTATCGCAAAATAAACGTCGCGATCTAGAATTACGCAGTTTTAAAATGGATAATTTTTAATATAATCACACCATTTACCTCCCCAAGGAAGACGCCTCAAATAAAACAAGGCGGTAACTCTACGTCTTAGTTCAAAAGATTTGTTATCAAACAAAGTAGTAAATCTTCGTCGTCAGGTACCTGAAATATAGAAAAATTATATAATTTATTCAAGAATAAATAGCGGGGAAATTTTTTCTGTATCAATTCAATGTAATTAACATAAAATGAAATGGGTCACCAGATAACTGTTGCGTTCTTTAACCTTGAAAAAAGAAAGAAACATATTTCATTGCAAATAAACTGCAATCAATTTCTAATGACAAGAACGAGGGCCCTACCACCAACTAAACAATTTCTATTACATGGAAGTTAAATGAGAAATCTTAGTCAAATATTACCCTCAAATCAGAGATTTCAGTAACTCATGCGATGACAATTACATTATAAAATTGTACTGAATTAACCACTTTTCTTCCATGAATATGAAATGGCAAACATTTTTGAAATGTTTAACAATTTATTTTGAAAAACCGATCAAGAACGTTATTGAAGAGACTTGAATGTTGATAAAATCATCCGCGGCCCGGCGGATTTATAGATTCTCAGATCATCCGCATACAGCTCACAACATTAAACACACACACACACACTTGATGTGTGTTAAATACACATTTTATAATTACAGCTTACAACATCATATATAAACAACACAGATAAGAGAGAGGCACAAAACTGGAACCTCGGAGAATACCGGATGTACCAAAAACTTTGACGATTTGAAATCTTTATAAGCCTTTAAAACAGATAAAATAAAATAAAATGTAACAATCAATTGTATTGAACGTGTAAAAATTAACCGGTGCCAGAGGTGATCTTAATAAATTTCCAATAGCATAAGTACTCTTTTGAGCGACAAGACAATGAATGTCGAAAAATATTTCCAGTATATCCTCATACTTTTTTTTTATAAATACAACGTGACAAAAAACATGAACTATTTGAAATGCGTAGTGGTAGTCATGTTAAATTAGCAGCACTGCTTTATGCAAAGGCAACCTTGCTACCCAGTCATCACGGAGCAGTGGAACAGACAACAGTGAGCTTTCGCCATAAGAATTTTTACTAAACCAACGATATTTGGAAGGTGCACAAAGAAGTTCAAAAGTACCGGTTTTTTGTAACCTGTAAATTACATTGCAATAAATACAGAGCAAACTTCATACACAAATTAATAATTTCAAAGAGTTCTCTCCAGGCGATAACTATGAGTAAGGATTAAGAGTCGGCGCCTTTCTCAACAACGGTACAAGCCACCATTTTGATAATTTTTTTGAAAATTATTAAACATAAAACTTCATAAAAATCTGTAAATCCTTAACTGCAAAAAACTCGCAGAGAAACGAATGGTAAAAAAGCCAATATTATATATAATATTGGCTGGAAATTAATAATAACTGCAAATTCATAAAATGCATTCTAATTGATTATACTTTTTTTAAATATGATAATTTTAGATCTCTTTCAAGATGATATTTTTATCCGTACAAATGGTAAAAATGTACACTTATGTCGGATCTTAAATTTTACTCATGGTCGGCAAAAATTGCCGAATCGTTCTGTTTGTTAGAACAGACGGGCAGACACACAGGTTTTCGTGATAGTGAAAATACTGGTAGCCTCTCTAACCGCTACGTACTTGCCGCTGCTGCGTATTAAACACACATTTTTGGGGACAATCAAGTGATCAGGAAGTAAATCTTCCATTACAATTACAAACTCTTTACAATTTACAAGAGAGGAAAAAATAAATACTTAAAAATAAAAGGAAAAATTTTTTTTTTAGTCATATAATAATAAAAATTAGAATGTTGAGTAACGAAGGAGAGGGGGAGGGAGAGAAAAAGAGAAAGAGAGTGAGTGATGGTGTCTAAGGGCCTTTCGTATATTGTATGAAGCATCTATCAGAGCACAGACAATATGGATAACTACAGCTATCTCTATAACTATCAAATTCCACCTTACACAACAGCCGTCACTAAATAATTAATCTACCCGAACTGAAATTACTACCTACAGACGAACAAATAAAGGCTAGGCGTTTAATCGAATAGTAACTAGGAGATAAAGGGCGTTTGCTAGAAATAACTACAGCCTAGCTAAATGTAAATCCACTATTGCAATGTTCACAGTGCACCTATTACTATACTGTTAATCTGTAAAATAAATTTAAAACAAATTATTTTAAAAGGAAAAATTCAATTAAAGGGGAAAAAATACCTCCAACCCCATCATAAAAGATTTATAATATTTAAAATTTTAACTCGACGTAAAACCAGTCTCCCAAAACGGGCCTCAGGTTACACAGGCTTCATCACGAAAATATTTCACTAAGAAAATAAAAACTGAAATATGAAAATGGCAGCTGATTTCGGTAAAAATGTTCCACTATGTCTCTCTCCAAGCCTTTTCTCATCGACTACGAACTACTTGCAACTTTCTTATATAAAATTCTGTAAACAAGTGTGTCGTTTTTAAAAAACTTAACTTCTTAGAACGTACTCGTCCTAAACAGATTTTTTGTCTGAATGTATAATTCTTTAATTAATAATTCTTTAATTAATTTATGAATTCTATAATTCTTCTGAAGGTATAATTCTTTTTGATATGATCCGTCCTCTGTTATTTTAGACATCACCCGAAAATTATTTTAAAAACTATTGAACATTTTTAAATAACCCTTAAAAATGAATGAACTAAAAACAAAAAGACCACTGTTACAAGTTTGTATAATGTTTGTTTACAAGTTGTATTTGTATCGTTTACATCACAGAACTACCAATTCAAGTCAAGAGTAAAAATAATTATATATATTTTTATCTGTCAGAAAAGTATATTTTTGTCGTTAGGACTAACTAATGGTATTGTTGGACCAAGCCTAATTAAAAGCAACCGGCCTAATGAATAATTGGGCTAACAGCCTCTGCTCTGAAACAAACAACGTGTATTCATCAATATATGTACTCACACATATATACTAGCTGTACCCGCCACGATTCGCTGTGGCACATTGTAGTTGCATGGATGAGAAATGAGAAACAAATCAAAGCATACATTTCATAAAGTTTAATTTTGCAATACTTGTGGATATACAATATTTGTTTTTCCATTGTCTGCGTAGATATAAAGGCTATCTGGTTTGCCGACTCGGGAACACGCACATACAGTTGTCCATGTGAGAGGCAATCTGCATCTAAATTTAAACCACACAATTCTAAACATTGACCTTGAGCTTTATTGATTGTGATTGCAAATGCCAATCGAATTGGGAATTGCAATCTTTTAAATTGAAATGGTGTATCGGTCGGGATCATGGGTATTCGAGGAATGAGGACATCTTCACCTTTGAAAGGCCCCGTTAAAATCGTTGCTTCCACTACGTTATTCATCAATTTCTTAACTTCAAGTCGCGTGCCGTTGCAGAGTTTTGGCTGATTAATATTCCGCAACAGGATAATTGGCACACCTATTTTCAATTTTAATATGTGTGGTGGCATCCCGGGCAGATCAAGTGAGTTTAAAAATTCCGTTGGATAATTAACTACTTCATCTGCTTCCATAACGGTGTCTATCGACTTATATGTAATTTCCTCACTTTGAATGCTAGATTAAATAACATTATTAAGTTGATAAGACATCTTTATTCTTTGCGGCAAGGATAGCTCGTTCAATGAGCCAATCGTGATTTCTATGATTAATTTGAACATCAGGAAATACTTTTTCGATCAGTTCTTTCGATGTTACTAAATTACAAAAACTATCAGGAAATGATATTCGTCTAGACGTCTCATCGACTGGCAGCTGTCCGTTTCCAGTAACTGTCGTGAGAATACCTCAGCTGATGGATCATTCTGCAACTGGACACGCGTATTCGTAGTCAACTGCAATGTACGTACGTGTCGCCACAGTGTTGAATATTTCAGGCAAGCATTTATTTCGTCTGCTGGTGTCGATCGAGAAATTACAGGCAATGTTTGCTTAAAATCTCCTGCGAGCAATATCAAAGCATTCCCGAATGGTTGAACGTTTCCACGCAAATCTCGTAACGATCGATCAAGAGCTTTAAGCGATTTTTTATGTGCCATCGTGCATTCATCCCAAACAATGAGTTTACATTTTTGTAATACTTTTTCCATACAGGATGCTTTGGAAATATTGCACGTGGGAGTCTCGATGATTTGCATATTTAATGGCAACTTCAGAGCTGAATGAGAAGTCCTTCCACCTGGTAACAATGTCGCACCTATTTCAGACGAAGCAAGAGGTAAGGCTATGTCATTTTTTGATCGAACCGTTGGTAGAATCAATCTAATGAGGAATGTTTTCCCAGTTCCTCCTGGCGCATCCAAGAAGAAGGTCCCCACCAACTCCGTCATTTATCATTTGCATTATGCGATCATAAATGCCTTTCTGTTCACGCGTTAATTTGGGAATGTTTGATTGGACATATGACTGAAGATCACCAATGTTGTAACTCTGTTCACGGCGTAAATCCACATCAAATGAAGCCATCGCAGCTCGGGTGGGTGCTGGCATTCCCAATTGACTAAAAACTTTATTTGCATTAGCTAAGCACTTCTCTTCAATATTTATCAATGCTTTGTTGTAAATGCCTTCTGTAAATTCAGACAAAAGTGAATATTTAACCTAACAAAGGATTTTTTGGTCATTATGTAGGGATATTATTTTCTGTGTATTTGGTTATTTCGACTTTTTTTGTTTGCATAGTCTTAAGTCTATCTGGGCTATAAGAAAATTGGGTGTTTTAATTTATTTACTGTAAGTCATCCTTCTTGGTGGCTTTTCTTTTTGTTTTGGTGTTTTTTTTAAAAATAAAATACAGATGTTTTAGCAGTTAAATATAATTCAAAGAAATTTGTTACTTAATCAGTTGTGATTTTGTTTACATTGGCAACGGCCATACGGGCTCTTTGCGATTGGTCGTTGTGTTTGACAGCGGCCATCTTGCATTGATCTGATTGGTTTTCCTTTGTTTACATTTCCATCTGATTTATTAGCCTCTTATTTATTAAAAAACTGTACAAATTAAAAATAGATAGATTTATTAAAAATAGATGAAAACAATCTTTGATGCGGGTTATATATCGTGCTAAAATTTTTTTATCGTGTTTTTTTTTTTTTTTTTAATAAAATACAGATGTTTTGGCTGTTAAATATAATTCAAAGAAATTTTGTCGTTGTGCTTGACACCGGCCATCTTGCATTGATCTGATTGGTTTTCCTTTGTTTACATTTCCAAATTAAAAATGTACAAATTAAAAATAGATAGATAGATTTATTAAAAATAGATGAAAACAATCTTTGATGCGGATTACATATCGTGCTAAAATTTGAGCTCAATCGATGCAGAACATTTTGAGTTTTTGAAGCGTACACAAACGAACTTAATATTTTTTATATATATATATATATATATATATATTATTAATCCGATCAACCTAAGCACAGAATATTATAAAATACGATGACACCTACCTTATTCCATAATTCAAGCAAGAGCGCTTTCGCGAGTCCCTCGCATCATCAATTGCTCTATATGATTTTTCAAATCATTCGTATCAAATTACACGTTAAATTAAATATCCTATACTATACATGAGATTTAATAATTTTAAATTGTTAAAAGATCCTTTACCAAATTAAAATTAAAACTAAAAATCTTTAAATTCATATTGAAATTGCATTTATCAAGTCATTTAATAAAATAAAATTAAAATTAAACTATAACAAATTAAACTGGTAGTCACATAACTTTGGCTAGCTAGTATAAATGGATTTCCATTTTGTTTTCATTATTAATTTTAATTTTGACTTTTAAATTTAATTTCATTAAATGACTTCATATTTCTTATATACATGAAATTTTTAATTTTTAATTTAAAGGTTTTTAGTTTTAATTTGGTAAAGCATCTTTTAACAATTTTAAATCTCTTTTATAGTATAGGATTTTTAATTTTATTTTATTATTCTGAACTTAGGTTGATCGGATTAATATAATTTGTATAGTGCAGAGGAATATGATTCTTGAAAGGATCGATTTTAGAAAAATAATACACAGTATATATAAATATATACAATTTAATATTTCAGCTCAGATTGCATTATTTACTGCCAATATCCCAGTACACAGTACCCAAAGGTATTATCATGCAAGTGTACGTATGAATCCCTACAGAGTTCGTCATACTGCCACTCCCTATAGTAAGTAAATTGAGTAAATATGTCACTTTTACAGCTGAATATTACAAATATTTCACTCAGCTTGCCACGCTGACGTGGAACAGTACATTTATTTGGCTAAGTAGGCAAGTCTCACTTTCCCAAAGAATGGTGAATAGTATACATATTATTCTTGAAAATTACTATCTCATTTTTGGAAGCAATTTCTATTAACTGTTTAGGTTGCGACACCTAACACACACAATACAAAGTACTGTACATACTAACGAAGTAAGAAAGATTTTTGTGAAGTAGTAAACTTACTAAGCTTCATTAATTACACTACATACTACAAATATTTATTGATGCAAAAAGTTAAAAACTTTCTTAACGTAATAAATCACGAGACGAAAATTTCTTTGAAAAACTTTTTTGCAGTAGGAAAAAATAAACGACAAAAAATCAATAAGTAACTTTGCATGTTAGAAAACATTTTCCTACAATTTTAATAATACATGTGTAGACTGGAAAACAGATAAAATTAAATTAAAAAAATATTATAATAAAATCGAACAATCATTAAAAAAGAGTACGAGTTTGTGGGGGGGGGGACAAAACAAGTGAAAAATAATAGTAATCTGATACTACACTGTAATAATTCTGTCTAGTTTGGCGACAAACCTTGAAAACCCACGAGACGGCGCAACTCTACATGAGTCATGCGGCCGCGCTGCGGAAACGGCTTTGTTCGAACCATGATAAACGCATATTTATACATTCTAGCTTATTTTTTAAGGGCATTAATTTAGACATGTTTTATCTGTTGCACAGCAATCCCATTAATCTTAAATATTATTTCTCTTAATTAAAAATATATCGACCCGAAAAGATTTATAATAACTCAAATTATTAACGTTAAAATGAAGCCAACCGTAAAATAAAGCTCTATTCTATAATTAAAATTACTATATCTTATGATAAGCTATAGTACAATAAAGATAATCGTCAACAAATTAATTACCTAATAAAACATATACAATAATGCTGTGGAACGCATATCCAAGTGTACGAAGATAAGCAAGCGATGCACCGTAAAATTACTACCCTCTTCATATAAAACCTCCAATAACAGGATGTGTTAAATTCCAATTATTTGTCAGCCGCACAGTCATACCTACATAACTATTATTTACCGATTAACGTTAGAGTATTTCGTGCGCTTCAGGGTAACGAATAATTCTAAAAGTTTTGCTTTTAACAGGAATGATACAGGCAGGATCAAATATTAAAAAATAGACTAAATAAATAAATAAATTTAAATGATTTTTCAACTAGTTTTTACAGAAAACACTAAAAAAATTCGAAAATTTTTGAAAACAACTCTACGTAATTTTTGCGATATCGATAAACAAAAAAGCACTGTAATATTTTCAATTTCACCTACCTGATCATGCTAAATCTCGTAACTATAAACAGCTGTGCGCGCGACCTGACACGAGTCGCTTCTTAAAACGGCATATAATACAAAAAAAAAGGAAATAACTTAATACAAAACAGGAGACCTAGGAATGAAGTGGTTTTCACTTTGCCTTGTTATTCACAAAGATAAATGTACGAGAATATTCGACCTTAAAAGTGACAGCTTTATTCTGTTCATGTCTTTAGATAATGAATTTCGTACAAAATGAAAAAGTAGTATAAAAGAAAAGACCAACTCGCAATGGTATTAACATGAAAATCAGAACGAAGCTGATTATCCCATTTAGAATATTCCACAGAGAAAATAGTAACTGGAATAATTATTAATTACGATGTCAATAATAAAGAGTTTTAATTAAAATCCGTCCATAAATAAAACTTAAAATTTATAACCGCTTCTAAATAACTCATGAAACCCACACGATAATAGAAAAATATAGCAGCAAGGGACATTGTCCAGACTCTGCGGTCTGTAAGGAGAAATATTGAAACTCCCGCCATTCTTGCGTTCCGTTCCGTTTAATTAAATCAAATTACTGTGATAAATGTATTTTCCTAGAAGGAATAAATCGTAGTAAACATTACCGATGTCATAGTATGATTTAATACCATATTAGGCACACAGGTGACTCCTCCAAAATATTCCATCCATTCCTTTATTAATATAATTTATTGACACACAACAATTTTTAACACGAGTTTAATAGAAAAAATAAATCGTCTTGACAATTTTCATTTTTTACGAGTGACAATTACAAAATAGTGAAGTCCTTAGGACAAATTTGGAGGCCACATTTGGATTCAGCGTCAAAAAATACATATGAATGTGCTAGGATCATCTCCGTGCCAAAGCTTTTTAAGATTAGTGATGACACTAGTCCCAACAAGAAAACAACAGTCTCAAAATATCCTCTACATAATAATAGTAACTTACAACTGTACTTTACAACCAGTTTTCTCTTTCTTCATTTGACGAATTTTTTTTTTTATACTGTTACTTCAGTTACCCAAACTAAAATAACAGAATATAAGACATGAATGTGTACTGGGAATGGTTAAGAATTTCCCAATTCATATACAAAATTTTCTAATAATTTGATAGATGTGAGCGTAATCGAAAGAACACTTTGAGATAAATGTCACATTGATAAAACTGTTTAAAATAAATGTTAGAGTGTAAAAAAGCCGTCTTATCGGGATTCGAACCCGGAACCTTTGGGACGCAATGAACAGACGCTACAACACCGCCACGAGGATGCAGTTGAAAGTAATTGGAAAACCTTTACTTTTTACAATTCAATTTTAACTGATTTTTGAACATATTAACTTTTTTCAAGCAATTTTATTTGACATACAAATTAACGATTTCTAAAAACATATTTGTTTGGACGAAATGGTGTAATCCAACATTTAAATTTTGTTTTTTTCAATCGGCATACAACACTTACAAAATTGAGAATAGTTCAAAACTTTTTTTTATGAAAATCAATTACAGGCCTTTTAAAATTACAAACATACAGATCTTAACATGTATCAAACATATTACTTTAATTCGGCAAAAGTTTAAAAATTGCGTGAGATCGTAACGAAAACGTTTAACTTTTTTTTTTCGAAAAAATTACTAACAAAATAAAACAAATCGCCATTTTCCGGTACATTATAACAAAATATTGTATTATAATATCAAGTTATCTTAGTAATGATAAAGCGGATGAAAGTTAAGCGACGAAATCCTCTTCAAATAAGAATACTCGACGAAACAACGCTAACTTTTAACAAACAAAAATAATATCAACACTTGCAATCGACACGACATGCTTTGAAAATACTCTGGAACAATTTAATTACAATTTAAAAAGTAGGAGAACATTAAAGGAGTAAACTATAACTTGCTTCATCAATGTAACAGGCAGTGTTTAAAAGACTGGCAAATGTCGCGTTCGCAATATAAAAGGGTTAACCTGCCGAGTTTGAATGACTTCCAGAAATTAAAAAACTAAATTAATTAAAATGATAAAAAAGGATCAATCCGTAATTTGTTAGACAACGACAAAAAAAAGTTTTTTTTCTGAAGAGATTATTAGATAACGAATGTTTAAATTAAATACCACCTCCGTTTAACGGGACTTAGAAATACAGTACAGCTTCTACAATACTATTTTGCAACAAAAATTATAGATTACAGATTCTAAAAAAATAAATAATTTCATAACAACGCAGGAATTCAGTTCAATTAAACAAATATATCTACTATCATTTTGGCAACAAATTGTTTTACAATTCGCGTGAAGAAGCGTAACAGAAGCCCTGTGGCTAAAAAAAGAGATTGTGTATTCTTATGTAAAATTGCTTCTGAATTTAAGTTAGTACCTAAAAGCTGGTATAACTATTTGCGGATGGACGTTGAAAGTTATTTAAGTATGCTATCATTGGTTACATCAATCATTTAAAAAAAGTAACACCATGCGAGTAGCGACATCATTCACGAGAGACTCACTGCAACATTAAGGTTTTTGGCAACTGGAAGAAGATTTAATTTTTATCTTCATCCTAAACGCACTTCTGAAGTTATTAATCTTTCAATCAGAGTGTTTTTTATTAGAACCTTGCTCAATAATCGATTAATTATGTAATTAATCGAGCGTAAGTGACTTCACTATTGGTTCTAACGTGATACGGCTTCCTTTTTACAAACCGAAGATAAGGGTCGGACTCATGAATTTTGATAAATTATTCAAAATGTTCAACAAAATTCAATTAAAAAATGTCCAATTCGTGTGACATTTTAGGTACAACAATATTTGAAATAGAGATCCGCTTGACACCTGAACAGGTGAAAATGGCACACATACTCCGGTATACTTGAGCAGTTCTGAACTGCGCAGGTTTACCAAATGGTTTTTCTTTTGAATCAAGACGGCCTGGCCTCCACAGTCCAGCAGAAGGCTGGACTATGTTCAAGGCCTGGCCTATGCAATTATTCCTCAGATTTCCCGTACGTATGTGGTCCCCTTTTCACTGGATAGGACGAGACCTATTAATTCCCAAACGCCAACAGACGTCTGAGGGATCATATGAAATTGTTAATAAACGAACAAAAGGTAATAAAAGAATTAATAAAAAGAATTTTCAACGTGATTGAAATTATAGGAACAAATCCTGTTACATTAAGATCCACGGAATTTTAATCTAGCGAAATGTTGTATAATTATTATAACGGTTACTTTCAATAACTGTTTATTTCCAGATATTTACCAATATTGAAATGACTTTTTTATTTTAAATTCACTATTTTGTCAAGTCACGTTTTGGTCTGTTTTATTCTTAATTAAACAAACATTTCTTAAACGTTTCTCCACCTTCATGTTACTTACATATATTTTCTCAGAATTCAATTCCCTACAAATTTTGTAGCAAAAATGTTATTTATTTACTGGGAATTTAACGAAGTTACTGTGTGGTAAAACTAAAAAATTTCTGTTTTAAATAATTTTCTAAAAATATTACAATTCTGGAGTCTGTTTCATTCAATTTGTTTAAATCAAAAACCATACGAAACAATCAATTTCACCCCTTAATTTAAGTTCGAAGAATTTCGCTACTGCTTTTATCATTTGAAAAGAATTTTGGGAAAATTTTTAGCAAGCTATAACTATAAAATAAAGCATTTTCAGATACGATGTTTATTCAAACCTTCAACAATTTCATTTTTCCATTTCTTTGTCAATCATATTTATCCCAAATGAATTTTAATGTTTTTTTTTTAAGCAGAATAATTACACGTATTTTAATATACACAATATATCTGTGTACCAATGAAACAATAATTCCACATTTTACGATTGTACAAAAAATAAAATAAAAATTGTCAATTCTACATAATTTATTCACCCCGCAAGAGAAAATAAAGTTCTCTGTCTATAATAATAAACATAATCGTTTTTCACATGTGACAGCTACAACCTGAAATAACAAAAGAATATAAAATAATTCTCAATAATCAGACGTAAAACTACAACCTTGGATATCGATTTTCTTAAAAGTTTATAGTTAACCAAACAATATATGAACTTCTTAAGAAAACAAATAATTTATTATAAAATATAAACTACGGGCAACTGCTACGCTTCAGAATTACGACCATATTAAATGAAACTGCAACAGTGATGAGAAAGGGCGTGTTGCTCGAAGCAGACTACAGTAGGGGAAATAAATACTAGGCGTAAGAAAGGGAGGCCCAAAAACAAGAGGGATCGATTTGATGGCAGGGAATGCTACGGGATGGGAAATAGAAACTGGAGAACGTCGTCTTTAAAACGGGAAGAATGAAGGCACATATACTGAAGAAGACTAGCACCGTTGTCGGGTTGAACCGCCAGCAATGAATAATTACTAAAATGATCGTAATTTTAATCCCGGAAATCATTCGAGAAAACTATATCTGTAAAAATAGACGAAAAATCTGAATTAAAATACATGTTTATCCAGTATCGTTGTTAATGATTTTTATTGTAAGCGACAATGTCCGTTTTATCACCCATGTAATTCACATTACTCAATCGTAAATTATTAGAACCATATGATTGCTTGGGATGGATGCACTGAAAGTCATAAATTAAATGAAAAGGTTAAGTATGAATATAGAGATGAGGTGGACGCACCTTATACAAAAAAAAGCGAAACACTGTATAACATTTCAAAAATAAAATAACAAAGAAAACTAACCTAAAACAATAGGGGTTCATTAGCAAATGTTATGGGAAAACATCAATAAACTTAAAACTGTATAATTTGACAGCTTTCTTAAAAACTTAAGAAACAGGATAAATCTATTTTATAACAATCCGCAAGAAAAAATGCCCGCAACATTCCATTTGCAAAGCGTAAAGAAGGATGCTGTGTTAGGATATTTGATCTATATTTTACATTAGGAAGGTACGTCATAATTTCCACAGTCCACCAGCAAAAGATGAAAAAAATGTCGCTAAGTTATGCTGGTAAACCACTTTAGTAACAAGCCAGAAACAGCGCGCGCACGTTGGCGGAGAGAGGGAGAGATAGAGAACTACTACTCTCCTAAAATAACGTAATATATAATCTCTGTTTTCCTCTTAATAAGTTTATAAATATAAAAATAAACATAGCACTTGAAATTAAATTGTTACAAAAATAAAATACTAACAGTAAGCACAAGGGACGATGTACGGGAGCAAATATTGAAAATTTTATCCGACAATCAAAAGTCGCTGCCCAATTACAAACTTGACATAATACCGATTATTTACATTATTCTAAATAAATCAAGTCATAATTTATTATGAAATGCAAGCGAATATAGAAATAACACGTGTAATTCATAAATAATAATAATAAAGTCGGTAAAAACAATTCTCATTTTAATTTTATTAAAAAAAAAAAAAATATATATATATATATATATATACACATATATTCACATAACTTGGAAGGTATTATAATAAAAGAATTCCTTTACTTTTTTTGAGCCTAGAATATAACTTAACTCTAACAGGATTATTAAAACCAGCCCACACATATACATACACACACCACTCGTTTGACTCTGTAACTGGATTACAACAATGTTAGATGACGTACACTCTTCTGTATTAAACAGAAGAAAACGTGCTACTCAAATTAAAATAAGTGGTAAAACAACTATAATAATCACAAGGCTCCAGCTCAATAAATTTATAAATAAATTTAATTAAATAAATTATAGTCTAATAATTTTATATTTTACATACCGGTATATTTGAGACCGGTAGGAGAAAACATATTTTCTAATATAGTTAATAAAATTAAAAAAATTACAAGCCTACATATAAAAAATCCGAATAGACGCGTGTGAATAGTAAGTAAAAAGAATTATTATAGCGGTTTCTTAATTTTAATCAGAACCTCATTTGCAAACCTAATACCACCTCCTTTTTATATTAGAATTATCACATGACTATTACTGAAGAATTACTGTTATAAAAACAATTTTTGCAAATATTAAACAAAATAACACAAAACAATTAACTGTACGATGCGTAACTTTATTACAACAGCATAGTGCCCGATACACAGAAAAGAAAAAAAGTCATGTAGAGTATAAACAATTTTTAATTGTTTAATTTAATTTTTAAATACTTTTATTTCTAGATAACAGGTAATCTCCAACCGGTATGCAACTTGAAACCTAACTGCAGTTGTTTGAAGGTCACCTTTAATGCTGCTACTACTAGCGCCAACACTGATTGCCTATGTACCACTCTCGTTCTGTTGTCAGTTAACTTTCATATTTCACTCGGTATACTTTCATTCTTTGCAGTTGTTTTTCTAAAATGCCTTATTCGATTGAGGAAAAGAACTGATATAGAGAAGCTTTGGGGCGTTTCTTTCAAGAAACGCTTCATATATTCAGCGAAAATCTCCGAATACCAGTAACCCAGCAAGGAGTAGCGTATACAAGTCTGTTAAAAAATAATGGGTCGGTTTCAAAATAAAACGAAATAGACCTTCCGTTAAGATTCCAGACGAAATAACCAATATTTTCTGCCGGTCCACAAAAAAAAAAAAAAAAATTATACGCAAGTTATGATAACAAAGCGATGTAAAATAATCATCTAGCCGTAACATTCTTCACGATTTAAATTTGAAACCGTATCGTGAAATAACTACGCAACAACTTAAGATAACAGATAAACTGAAATTTTAGATTGAATACTGTCGATGGACGATAGACCCGATGCGGTATTTCATATCGGACGAGACATGGTTTCATTTATCTGAGCGTGTTAGTTCGGCACGAGAGGTACGACTGAAAATCCTCGACAGATGTAGTTATTACACAGGTACGACCTAAAAAAAAATGACTTGAATATCTTCATCGGAGTGTCCACGATGAGAAGATCGGTGCACGGTATGTTATTTCTGGTAATCGTATAGTGAGGCCTAAATGTTTTTAGCCGGACTGTCAATACAGAAATGTATCGTACAACTTTCGAAGAATTGTAACCTCGGTTAACAGAACGTGAAAAACAGTACGGTTTCCTCCAACATGACGGAGCAACGCGGCACACATCAAACCTCTCACTACCATGCGTTTCTGCGGCTTCAGAAGAACGAAATATCAGTATATGGGCGTTGGCCTCCGTTTTCCCCAGATTAATCGGCTACGATATTTTTCCTTCGGGAACATTTGAAGGATAATTTACGAATCGAATCCCAATATTATCGAAGAATTGAAGGTGAACATTCAACTAAAATCGACGGAATTGATAAAGTTGAGTCATGTGACTCGATACAATAACAAAATCGTATCGCTGTGCAGGGCTCTCACATCAAATATCTTTTGAAAAATATGGAAAATATAAACCTTTTGATAATGGAAATACAGAATTTAATTTAACTTAGGTTTTAATTTTTTCATTTCATTTATGTTAAATTTCGCAACTGTGTTGCTCACCCGGTACGTAGGCCGATAAATTAAACTATATATATATATATATATATTTTTATAATAAAAAAGAAGAAAAAACTGACATTTAACAAAGATTACTAATTAACAGTTGGTATATTCTCTAGAAACCCTAGGATTGCTCTCTTCTTTGTCAATGGGCACATCGCCAACATACTACTGCGTATGAGTAAAATAACTAACCTATGTCATAAATCCACCTTACACGGTCGATAATACTGACATATTGAATCAGTATTAACACCGATCTATCTGCACTAGTATTCTATAGACCGCTTCAGATAAATATTATTTCAAAACCCTTTAACTAATTACACAATGTAACTACGAACTTGTGTAGCGTGTATGTATAAAACTGTAATGTTAAAAGAAATTATTTTCGTTTCAACTAAACGTTCTCATAAAACACGGAAATTATATCCTTACATCACTTTATTGTTATATGAAACCTAACCTAAGTTACCGATATAAATTATTATCGCAATTACTTTCAAACGAGTGAAAGTACTTTCAATAAACTGCTTGCAAATAGCGAAGCCTTTTTTATTCATTAAAAAAAAAACCAAAGAGATATACAAGCATGATTGAGAAATAATGTATCGGTTAAAGAAATATTAGCTACTACGTTGAAAATGTTTAACACTTAAAATTGTCTACTTTAACAACACACTATCCACAACGGTTTAACATACTCCTTCTATACAAAAAGTATTAGGATTTTGGGACTGAAATATTACATTAAAAGTAAATAATCAACGTGCGCTAACTCTCGATAATTAAATAAATAGTTCTTTTATCGTTATAGTAAAGGATAAAATGATTTCATTAACTTTATTTTGAAGTAATCTCAACTTGATAACTGTTAAATTAATATTTAATAGTTACCAGATTTCATAATTTGACAACTGTCAAATAATTTGTTTTGTAAAGTCGCAGTTCACTTCCGGAAAATAGAAGCACAACATCATCGCAGAACAAAAGTACATTCATGCCCTTTAAATCCCAGAATTTCAATACGATGGTTCAATTAGGGCCTCGTATAAGTATTTATCAAATTGTACAATATTTTTAAAACAGGTTTACCCTTATACATATATTACGTGCCAGAATAAAAAAATAGTTGGCGGTGGCTCGTCATGATATTCAGCTCCTGAAATTCGCAGACCGATTCTCAATATAACAAACATTGCATACTTACTAAGAGAGCAAAGAATAAAGCGGTTTCTTGTCTGGTGGTTTTTGACATGAGGTTTTTAACTTAACTAATTTTTTTTTTATATATAGTAGAAAATGGTCATTAAAAGGTTACGAGAATTTAATATTTTTAAGGAGCAGTATTGCAAGTTTATTTCCCGGGATTTTGCACCGGCTTTTGCAAATCCTCATTAATTACAAATTTAAGCTTATTCATGCTAAGAACAATATTTTTAGAACAGCTCATGTCGGCTCAAATGACATTATAGCGAAACACATGAAACTAAGTAAAACGAGACTGCATTAAAAGAGGATCGTATTTTTAAATAAATATGCTATTTTTACAATTCCACTGGACATTTATTCACGATTGCAAAAGGTACATTAAGGAATACCGATATCCTATCTACATATCAACGTGGCTTTATATTGGTTATTGTTGCATGCCGTTTTATACTAATGATAGATTGCTGGTTTGTATTGAACAGTAACACTACCGATTCTCGCACATCCTCCCTGTAAAGTAATGGGGACACATGGACAGTGTTTTCTAAAGGCGATCAATAGCACTGAAAATACCATCTGTACTTATTAGCGTCAGCAATATTACTGACCTTTTAAGGTATCTATAAGAAAAACATCTTGACTTATTATAATAGGAGCAGTTATCATCCTAAACATCCACGGGAAGCAACTCAAAAATTTTAAATAGTTGCGACTGAATATCTTAAAGACATTAAAAAACAAAGGTTTTGACGTAAAAACCTTCGGACTACAGCAATTCCCAATCAAAATAGTAGACTTTTAACTGTTTTTCACAGCTAGTTTTAAAAGTGGTTTACCGTATTCTCTGAAGTTAAAGGTCTTATACAAAAAAGTAAATCGTTTCATGGTGGGGGGTTATTTGTATCGTTTTTGTACGTTTAACTGTTGAAATGTTATTAAAGGTTGCCATCTTTGGTTAAAATCTATTTATACGACTATATTCCTGTTTTTTTGTAAATTCAAAAGTTACAACAATAATATATATGAAAATAAAACATCAAGTAAATATCATCATTATTATTATTATTATTATTACTATTAACTTGTACTAAAAATCAATAACAGAAGTATCAAAAAAGATTTATTGACAGCAAATTACGTCGACTTCATACGCAATGCAATTATTTAAGCTCACACAAAAAGATAAATCGTATTTTTGTAAGTTATTACAAAAATGCAGAAAACCTAATTTGCTATAAAAAAAATTATCAAAATTATTTACTTATGACCTACAACCAGAATCCACACATTAATAAGGAGCACATTTTCTTTAAAAAAAATTATATTACTTTAACATTCATTGATTTTACTTCCCGAAATCGTCTCAAGTTAAATAGATCTGTAGAATGTTCCGCCCAAAACTGAATAATTCTGCCTAAAAAAAATACGATTAAAATAAAACCGATTAAAATATTAATTGGCTTTGTATTTTTACGAAAAACCACAAGAGATGTAACATTGTTTTTATTATGTAGTTTCTTACAACTCAGAATAGATAGCACTTTTAAACGTTTGTTTATTATAACGTTTTTTTTTCTTACCAGCCTATGAGTGGAATTTTCCCAATGGATCAATTAGTTTTATCTAATTTATCATTAAATTTATGTTATGCATATAAACATATATAAAAGGCAGTAAGTGTGAATTGTATAGTGTGAAAGCGTAATTTCGCATTTTAAACTTATATACCAAGCACTATTTCTGCCTACATATATTTAAATTTAATATCAGATAGGAATTCTTTATATTCTAACGGTAGCTGACGCGAAAGACCAACGCATACAATAATCTACGTAATATTTACTCATGTAATTAATACGTAACAAACCCTCCGGGATCATCTAGTGGTGAACGCGTCTTCCCAAATCAGCTGATCTGGAAGTCCAGAGTTGCAGCGTTCAAGTCCTAATAAAGGCAATTACTTTTATACGGATTTGAATACTAGATCGTGGATACATTTGTTCTTTGATGGATGGGTTTTCAATTAACCACACGTCTCAGGAATGGTCGACCTGAGACTGTGCAAGACTACACTTCATTTACTCATACATTTGATGCTCTGAAGTAATACCTGACGGTGATTCCCGGAGGCTAAAACAGGAAAAAATTATTACGTATCAATGACGTAATAAAAACGGTAAAATTTAAGCGTTTAAAGAATTAAAATAAATACTTAAACGGAGCCGTTTTATTTTGTACGAAATAAACCGATTTTAAACTTTTACGGTTAAACACACAAACGATTACACGTGGTAAGCAAGCATTCGTAAATGTAAGAGAAGTTTTATAACAATTATTTACGTAACCTTACGTAACTTTTTTTATACATATAACATTTATTTCAAAGTTAATGACGACAAAACAACGGAATATCGATGAAGAAATTACAAAGAGAAGAAAAATGATATTGAAACACGCAACCAGGTTAAATGAGCAACGTTATACTATCAGATCTGAAATCAAATAAACACCGAATGGGTGCAATTCGCTACTCCAGTTTTCTGAACACCGGTGTTAAAAACTTTTGTCAGGTTCAACTTCAATAATTCCTGAAAACAAACACCTGCATTCATAAGAGCTGTTAAATTCATAAACAAAATGTAAGTTTTATTTTTTTTTATCTTTTGTTTCTCCTTTGTATCATTACGGAATTATTCTGGAAATATTATAGTAGTACATATCCAATAACTCGAGGTATTGTAGAAGGAGTTTTATATTGGTACAAAACACGGATATTCGCTAAAACGAGTATGCAGATTAAACTCTATAATGAAAAACACCAGTATTTAACGTATTTATACATCTTTAAGAGATGTTTATACAACAGACTGCAACTGATTAAAAGAAATTCATATAAAAAAATTCATTACTAAGTAATCGATCGGTAATCATAAAGAACAACCGCTTTACAGAAGAAAACATTCACAGGATTTACTCGTTTCGTATTTACGATCATAATAGGTGGTAAACACTTCTTCACTAATTCTTTAATCAGTACAACGTAACGTGTATTTGTTTTAGCGAAACATAGCATTGTCTATAAGTACGTTATCTATAACATACATGTGTATCATAAAGATTCAACCGATTTCTACAGGTTTTATTTTTTAAACAAATTATCATATAACCTTGCGGTGAAATATGAAATACATACTTGAATATGAAATTTTACTTACAATTTTCACAAATACTCATTATGGTCTCTCCCGATGCACGGCGCACACTATATGATAAATAAACTCTTCTCATAGTCGAGGGAATCATAAAGCCACTGGTATTACTAAAACCACTGCTGTTGCTCTCCGATTCCAGAGCACCCAGAGTTGCCGGTTGAGAGGAAATATAAACGGAATGTTTCACAAACCCTCAAATAAAAATCACAAGGTGAGATCGGACCAACTTGGTTGCCAATGGTGAAACGCCTAATCGGCAGTCCCTTTCGTTTTGTTAGCTAACTGATAAGAAATGCTCGAACTTGCAGATACCAGTGCAGTGGTACTCCGTCCTGCTGTAAAATGAATTCATCAGAATCTGCGTGTAACTGCGGAAAAACCCAGTTCTGCAACATTTCCAGTTGTGAGATTTCCGTAACAGTTTTCCATTAAAAATAGTACTGTCCGAAACACTTTTCGGGAAACGGCAGTGAAGTCATTGATTTTCAAAGAGCATTTGGAGTATTTTAATAAGAAAGAGATAAAGTAATTTTATTAAAGAGGAACTTGAAAATATATTCGTAGAAAAACTTCTACCTTCAAAAATTGGTTGGGACTTCATCAATTCGATCGTAATTTGTTACATATTTTTTTTTTTTTTTTTAAATTTATGAAGTAAAGACCAGTTCCTTTCCAATATAAAAAATATATTTATAACTGAGAATAACTGATACATTACCTAATTAAAGTAAACGAGACAAATTAAACCCCTCCTCCACATATTGCAACTTACAGCACGGTCCGAACAAATATTAACATAATGCGGGGAAAACTTTATATGATATGGGTCGACAATGCAGTTAAGTCAATTACGTATTAAAAGAACTATGAATGATCATAGAGATCTGCAAGCAAGTTAACCGAGATCAACATAAACGTCACATTTGAGCCATCAGTCAAACATTCAATGAAATAAAATCGAGTGTTGAATGGACGATGAAATTATATTTAACTACTAAAAAAATTGAGCTCGTACTCGACCAACGCCAGTTTACAATGCATCGATAACTTTATATATTGCACACAACATACTCCACAATGTAAAATCCGTTATTATTACAAAGTATTTTTTTTAAAAGATTTCTTAAAATGTTAGAACAACCTATCTCAAAAAAAGAATATATAACCGTCTAAAATATATACAAAAACTTTTTCAATTAAATCGAAGTAGCGTAAAACTAATGCGATGTGGCTAATCTTAACGGCGGCAAATCGATGAGCTAAAAGATAACTTTATCTAAGCAGTCAATATTTCGAAAGAATGACGCTAATAAAATACACATTATTAAAATTTGTATAATTTTTACTTGATATTCAAAGACTGTAAGGTTTAAAACGAAATTAAATAATTAAAATCACTAAAACGTCCACTAATATTTTAATTAACAAGATAAAACTCGTCTGTCGTTTTAAAAATGAATTTGTTAAAAAACACAAACGAACCGTTAATTATATTCAGTCATTTTCATAAAAAAACGAATATATTTAAATCAGCCTAATAACGACGTCAAATCTCTTCTCTAATTTGTTTCTTTCTACTTGCGCTTTGGGATAGAAAGGGAAGTATGAACTATTTTTATTGAGGTTCTTTCACGTAACACGTAATAAAGAATTTCTAAACCGGCATCCACTCGGAAAGGTGAATACAGAAGTGTTATCTATACTAACAAAATTGGATTGTCTGCCGGTAGATTAAATATTTAAATAAAGTTTTTTTTTTACAATTTAGTCATGAACGCATGGTTCTATAATTTTTAGAATTGTTAATCTACTTTTTTCTGTTTTGCGTAGATCTCATTTTAAAAAGAATTTCAAAAATATGCCATTACGGATGCGACCCTCACAGTCAACAATCTGTGTAAGGACGTACATTTAAGCTATAATTTATTTTTAAATTGTCTCAAACTTATTTTAAAATCTTAGCTGGAAAGTTCAAAAAAAAAAATTCCGGCGAAAAAAGATTTTCAGCAATCTAATTTCATATTTTCCTTCTATCAAAAATTTATATGAGAGAATATTAAATCTAACACAATGAAAACTTTTTTGCTGACACTTATAAAATTTCAAGCCGGGACTTCTTCCAACTGCCGAAAAATCGTTTTAGTTTTTTAATACTTTTCCATTCACAGAAACATTTTTTTGAGCGGTAGCTTTATTTAAGTGAAAATGTGTTAACGTTCTCCGGATGTTTTTTAAAATTTTTGAAAAAATTTAACTCTGAGGGAATTTTCTTTCATATTTTGATATCAAAGATAACACTGCCTCCAGTAACTCAATTGAAATGTAGAAAAAGAGCTTTCTTTAATTTTCCTGGCATCACGAGCTCTAGAGCTATGCTGCAAGAAGGAAAGTACGGTAATCACGAAAAAATTAGCTACGAGTTTTTCTGCATTTCTCAACTTGTCATCCATCAGGTACTCCAAACAACAAATAAAAGTGGGGGAGAAATAATCTTTTTACTTAAAGTGTGTTGGCGATTTGAAGCTTAATAAAAGTAAATTTTGATAACTGGATAAACTAATTGTGATGAAATTTGGCAGAGGGAGTAATCGTGTAAATGGGGCAATTTGTTGATAATATTTGGGGTCAATATCTCCAGGGTTAGGGAGGATTAGTTTACTTGAGTTCAATTTTCGCAAAATTTTGCAAACAAAACCCCACTTTATATTATCCAGCACATGCATACATGCTTATCTTACAGTTTTAAAGAAAATCTGCCTCCAAATTCTCTCCTTCCCCAAAAATCGAAAAAGCTGTTTTTATTTATTACATATTTTTTAACCAAAATTTTTTTTGTCTTCCTAAGCAAGTGGCCCCAAAAAATACTTTGGAGAGAATATTGGGATTGGAGGAGCACATCAAAGCTTTTAATTTTTTTTAAACTTTTTTTTAGTCTTGTTTGGTCTTGCTTTGTCTTATAGTTACCATCCACGAAGCACACCACATCTCATTGTAACACAATTCTGGATTTAAAAACAAAGATTTTACCAATGCCAGGAAAGTATAACAACTTTGTTATCAGCTTTTTTTTTAAAAAAAAAATCTCTGACAGCTACAACGGCAAGTAGAGAAATGTATTTCGGACCCAATTATTTAAAATAAAGCCGTTATTCTACGAAACAAGAGATGTTTATTATTGTACGAACAAAGATAATCTAAGAATAACACACTCGTATGGACATTAAGTTCAATAGTTATCTTGCAGGATACATTGACTCTGTGAATCAAGAATTAAAAATTAAAAATTGTTAAAACTATAACAGTTGGTTCAGAAGAGCTTTAAAAAAGTTTTTTTAAGTCGTCAGAACCTTAAAAGTTTAATTATCTGTTGATAAATAAATGGGAAAGCACTCGCTAACTTTTACTACCGTTTTTCAAATAGGTAAGATAAACAAACATTTGGCAGTTATCCCTAAGGGAGTCTGTAGGAAAAGTGAGCAAACATTATTTTGATCAACAACTCCTGAGATTTAAATTAAAAAGAGATCGAAAAGAGTTGCAGACACCGAAAGAACTGAAAACTAAAAACCAGGAATACGAGGATATCGCTAAGAAGGAATTTGATTTTCAATCAATATTCAGGGAAAATGGGATGAAAAGAGATGCAAACTAATTCCTAAAGTCCAATGAAAATAAAATGTATTCTAAATTTAAGAATTTCGCTTAAAACCAATTTTAAGAGAGCGAGATGAAACTAAAACAGAATTTTTTTTTCCTTACAACCGAGCATTTTATGAGCATTTTGTGATTTCAGCAAAGCTTGAATTTCAACAGAGATGGGAATAAAAGTCTAGGAAGATGGGAATAAAACAACTCGGGTTTTCATAAACAGATTAAGGACGATTTCGTAGATCCTATTCAAATTTTAATAGAAGCAGCTAGAATTCGACTAGAATATAAAAATAACTGGAATTTAAACCTCTAAAAGAGGAAAAACTGGTCCATAAACAGTTTCTAATTTCCATAGATATTACAAATATGTTAAACAGAAACTAAACATTCGGCAAAGATAATAAATACATTCATAATTTAATTATATATTAGTGCAACCACATTCTCAATTCGACGAACATATGGTAGGAATTATTCTTTACATCATCCTTTATAAAGTGAAAATACATAAAAAGGTCTAGTTTTCTAAAATTGTCAGAAACGTTTAACGGAAGCATTAATTCGACCACACACAATCGAATTTCACATTGACAGAACGCAAACTGCATATTAATTAGCAGGTACAAAATGTTTTCTTGAATCCGAAAAAGAAAGATATGCAAACTGTGGAATTTCAAAATTTAGTACTTGTACATGCAAAGAAACTGTACCTCAGGTAATAAAGGATAAATAATAACTTTCTTTGAGTCGAATATTGGATTTATTTCATTATGCCATTGTTTTTACTTGCGAATGTAATTACATTTTAGTAGGATACAAATATTTCAGTCAATTAATCTCTGCACCACAGATTATTAAGTAATTTTAATTACGGTACGTTAAAAAATTCAGTCATAAGCCAATGACAGACGGAAATTTATTCCACAACAGGAATAAAAATTGAAGATGTCGTTTAAAGATGCATCAAAAATTTCGAGACTATATTACAACGGAAAAGCTAATTTCGCTTCCCGATGCAAGTGACAATATTACTAATTTGCATTATTCTTATTCTTTAACCGTATTTTTAATTCGTATCTTTTCCAACAAGAAAACAAGGTGAACGGATACGGGACAAATACAAAAGCGGGTCTAAGCATATATCAAAACTAAGAATGAAAGACACAAATCGGCAAATATCTGTAGTCAGAAGTGAAACCCGCGAATAGGCAAAAGAGACTACGCAACTCGATCCGTCTTCCTGCGTTCATGTCTGAGACTGGCATAGCTATAGTGTAAATTCGGAGCTGTAAATATCGTAAATACTATTAATTGTAAATATCGATTGAATGTGTCACGTAAATCCTCTATAAGAGTGGAAACATGAGCACTGCCAGAACTGCGATGACGTGGATATGGTGAAATGCGCCTTCTCTGTGTGCCCCAGAGGGAGGCAGGACATACCGCATGGCGACTGAACTCGCCGGATGGGAGTCATGCGGTTGATACTCCCTCTCCCGGTGAGAGATGGACTGCGTGTGTCTGGTATTTTATAAGGGTGCTATAGCACCCTTATAAAATAGAGCACCCTTATAATAGAGGAGGACCGTGAAGAAGAAAATGAGAGGTCGGTTGAGGACGGCCGATCGTTCGGGGGCGTCAGCGGGGGTGCCTCGGCATTGTCGTCACCAATGGATCTCGCGGGACGCGTTCCTGTTGTCTGAGGCCGGCATAACTAGAGTGTATATATTCTGAGCTGTATATATTATTAATTGTAAATAGTGTCTGAATGTGTTATGTAAATATTGATGTGAATGAGAAGTGCGCCTGTGACACAGGTGGTGCTGATGTTATACCTTTACGTCAATTCCAGTACCACCCTACGTGAGGGAGTGGGTCCCACCGCACAGGCGGTAAACCCCACACACCCAGTATGTGCGGACTGCTGGGCTTTTGGTTCAAGCAAATTTTCCCACTGCCTACGGGAAAAAAACAAAACTCGGTAAGTCTTCTAAATGTATGAACAATGATAACGACAAGAAGTCTAACAGAAATGGAAAAGCTACTTATAAACAACGGTAATTAGGATATAAGCAATGTCCGATAACAATTACTCTTACTAATACTGCTATGAATTTACTTTGTCGGAGCATTTGGTACATTTCGTGCGAAATTATAACAGATCGTATTATAATTTTAATAGGTACGTACCTTGTAAAGTTTTATCTTTCAAATACTTCATTTTAATGAATTTTTTTACATCTTCGTTAATCGTCAACTTCGTTAATAAATCATTCCCAGGGAATCGATCATGGCATATCGAGTTTTTACAGAGCTGTCAGTAAATAATTCAAAATATAAAGACTGGATTTTATTGGCCCATAATAAAAGGTACGTAAAATCAATAATACATCAGTCTTAATAGTTCATTAAAAATATATAATAAAATAAATGCAAAATAAACTGAAGAAAATCAATAAAAAGCACCTGAACAATTCACATCTTATACAAATGAATTAGAATGGATTACAAAGAACAAGTGCATTGCTCTAATTTTTTTATGTCGATAAATGCGGTCGTTCATCATTTTAATTTATGGGAAGTATTTCATTTAACTTTATTATTCACTCGCCCGGTTTCATACAATTTTTAATTTACTTCTTGGCTTACGATCAAACTGTAGCCGTAAAAAAAATTAATGACATAACAAAATTTAAACAAGGTTAAATGTATATACACAGATCTAATGTCCTACAAATCAAATAACATAACGTCAATTAAATTGTACTGTTATTTTAGGAGCGCTTTTTAACGCAATAATTAATATAATAGGACAACCAAATAGATCAATCGATGTAAATGACAACTAGTAATGGGTGAGCAGTTACGCAACCCATTTGGTAAAAAACTTACACGGAAACCTATATATGAAAAAAAATTAATATAAAGTAATAAATATTAAATAATTTCATAACGTAAAATAATTTGATTATAATACTAGTTCGAAATTTCTTCAATTTCGGGGCTATACAAATCAACATTTTTTTCATGTAAGCAGCCGCATTTTTAATAATTGCAGCGCTGATACGGATGGAGTATTTCGACTTCAATGTACCGTTTGAGTCTATCAGTTATGCGAGGATTATTTCTGAACTCTTTTTCTTTTAGGCAACCATAAAGAAAAATCCCTGGAAGATAAATCTGGAGACCTAATTGGCCAAAGACAACAGGAAACGACTTTTTCTCCAAAGAACTAACGGGCTGTTGCAACCAGCAATCGCGTTTATCTTCTACGCGCAATGAAACCTGTTATTATAATTTGCTGGTAGCGATCAAATATTACAGTTTCCGTGAAAAATGTTGGTCTCGTTATTCTCTTCCAAGAAATTGCGCACCAAACTCCGATTTTTTGTAATATAACATAGTCGCACCTCAAATTTCATTAAAATATCTTGTTCTATTCGTAAGATATAATTTTTTTTATTGAAAAATCACAAAATGACGGGCAGAGAAAAAGTGAAACGAAATAAGGCACTCTGCAAATGAACGTTTTTGTTTATTTTGATGCCCTGAATCTGCCCCTCAAATTTGGCCAACATCTCCCTGGACAACCAATATTTTTGTTCAAATATCCAGTAAATGAAACGGTGGAGCACTCAATGTGGTGAGATAGCAGTGAATCGCTTAATTTAGCACAAGTATGATGCGAGTTCTACGATTATTAAACAAAACTGGTGACCGAGATAAGTAAATGATGCGTGGTGGACTGAGCCATTGAGAATTGTACGTAATTACCTCTTGGATTTTTTTTACTTATCAGCTGTGCTTAAATGTTTAGGACGAACAATTTGGATGCAATCCTTGTGGAACCGGAAACAGAGCAATTCATAGGGGGATACAGATATCACCGAAATTCTATAATACATTTAATAACTAATAAAAAATAAATTAAGCTAGTTCCTTTTCTGTGCAACAAGCAACGCAGGCAATATATAGGCACCTATAATCGGTTGCGCATCCTCATGTCCAACTAGAAGGATGTAACTAGTGTAAATCACCAGCAGCATATCACTACTTCGCTAAAGCATTTCCTTAGATTAACTTTTAGCCAAATATCCACCCTTGCTAATCAGTTGAGTATATTTTAATTAATTGCAAGTAAGTAAATAAAAGTTCCCGTATTTTTAACGCGATCGATAAATTAATACATCATACTTAAGACATACACCACACTTAATACACCATGAAAAAATACACAATACTTAATTGGTGTTCACCAATTCTAAACGATAAGCACTGAGAGCTTCTTATTAAAAAGTATAAATTACTAATTTCAGATTCATATTTGAGATACACCAAAGTCTGGTTAAAGAAAGAAACAGATAGAAGCTCGCATTAAAACATTGTAAACAATACAAAAACCTAAGCAAGCATGGGCATAAAAATCATAATTTTCGACAGTTTTTTCACTACGGATTTCTAGTTGTTCAAACGAGTTCTTATTAAAATTGTATAAAAACAGACGTGTTTTATTTTATAAATATTACGTTATAGAAATTATAAATGGAACTCGGGTGTCTTTTTTCGTTAGCGGCATTAACATTATACTTATCAAATTAAAATGTGCAGTTTATTTTATCCGTAGTAAATAGGAAGAATTAGCATAAAACTACAAACTAATGCGACTTACGAAAAGATGAAGGAATTAAAAACAATAAAAATGAGTTCAACATTATACGAAATGCACAGTAAGGAAAAGTGAAACATTACAGAAAACAATGAAACATTCAGCATTACCCAACTCGTTATCTCACGCATTATAAAAATAATAATATTAGCTGTACAATATACTTCAAGACCTAAATTTGATGCTTGTCGTTCAATAAAATATTTATTTAAAAAATCTCAGTATCGTTACATTGTCATTGTACATCAACTGATTCAACAAGAACTACAAATTCATTTATCACATTATGATTTCATCGCAAACTGCCGTACAAAAATTTGTTTTTAAAAAATATACAGTTCATTCTCTAACATCGACCGTGATTTTTTTAATCTACCAGACGTTTTCGTTACTGCTAACACTTATTTATTTACGCCGCTAGTAACTCGTAAAAATTAACTGTAATGGAAATATATTTTGCACTATCTGATTCTGTTCAGAAATAATTAAGAAGTTTACTTCAACTCAAAATGGTAGGTTGTTAAAAGCCAAAACAATATGACGTAGGCGACACGTTCAGTTAAGTTGTCTTTAAAAAAAAAAAAACTAAGGAAATTTTTAAAAAGTTTTATCATATTTTGGTATAAATGTTCAATGAAATTGTTTTTTATTATTCTTTAAACGTTTAGCTGCGGAAAATTGTGTACAAAATCCGTTTTTAACCTTTATATTATATATAAAATCATTTGTAAATCAATTTATATTTCGTTTGTACGGGGTAAGAGATTGACTTTTTAACTCGGAACACAAAATGGGCGAAAAAGAACAAATAAATTCTACAACTTTACAAATACAAACAATGTGGGGGTTACAAAGGGACTCCCATAACAAAAAAAATAAACTTACATGCACAAATTTAAAGTAACTGAAATAGGAATATAAAAAAAACTCCTAAAAAATAATTAAAATCTGATGATAAAGTTCAGACAAACGCCTAACATTTCAGAAATTCAAAAAGGTTGTAATTTCTTTTGTTTTATAATTAAATGATTTTAACCTACGTTGTTTTGTAAAACGTGAATGTTTTGGAACTTCTTGTAAGTCATTACATATATGAGATAAATAAGTCAGACGCAGATTTATTGTTATTTATACCAACCACTTATTCGGCCAAACCCCATTCAACCAACGTTTCACATACATAATCAGATGAATAAATAACGTGATCCACGAAGTTGGCCGAATTCAAGCTTCCTTAGTGCTACATTGACTAACTGTTGCCTCAGATTCGTACGTGCTATATTAAAAGCTAAGTGAATAAAATTTGATTGAAAATCTGAATCATACCGATTGACACTATCATCTTCCAAACTTAGGATTAACTGCTACTAAATGGTCACTTTCTATAATTAAACTTTCTTTGCACATACTCGTACTGTACCAAACCACAACAGCTCAGCATTTGTTAAACGGTCTCTAAGCCAGTTAATTCTAGTGATATCACGATGAAGTGATTTTTTTTTTAATAAATTATGCAAATTGTAGTAATGCTTTAAACGAACAACAATGAACACCTAAAATATTTAAACTTTGTTATTTAAAACTTTTAAAAATCTGTCGGAAAATTTTCATGCTTTGGAGCAATCCAACATACTTTTAAAAGGAAAAAAAGGGGTAGTCAACTCGTTAGCACGCAATACCATATCGAATATCCATCAATCATGTTCCTTTAAGTGGTACTTCTTTTTCAATCATTAAAAATATGTTTTTTATTACATTTTCCAATAAACAAAGGAAAGAAAAAAATGAATTTTAACAATATTGTTTTCAAAAATTAAATTTATAATTATAGTTTAAAGATAATAAAACTGAGATCAATATCAATATTTTGTGGAGATAAACAAAAAGGTGGACAACGCTTACGTAAAATACGGTTTATTATAGGTGATAAAAATAAATTCCTATCGTAACACGCTGATGACCATAACACTATGAAAATCGTTAACGCTATAAACTGTTTATAACAGTATACATATGTTCTTACTAAAGAAAAATCTTTAAAACTACTGCTCTTTGATGGGTTAACTAAGTGCAAAAAAACACACAGATGTATAGGGATTCCGCACTACCATGTACTTGGCAACGATTATACTACACATGACCCAGTTTCGTTGAATTATTTTCGGTCTATTATAAGTAACAAAACATATCATTAGTTACTATTTAGAATTGATTAATCATTAGAAAAAAATCAGCTTATGTTATTTATTTTTGTTATAACTTCCTCGAAACATGAATTAATTTAATTACAACAAGGTACTTGAACTTGTCCATCGATGATAGATAGTTCCTGAACCGTAACGATCAAAGTACAACTGCATATTAAAATTCAGTTAAGACCGACCAACACCTTTAATTAGATTTAAATCGCCATTTCTACATGACACTAACCACTAAACTTTAATCTTAAACAAAAACATCGAAAAATATTCCAAAACATGTATCTGGGAACATATGAAGTTCACACATTCTGTTTTTTCTTTATCCGTAAATACTTCACACAAACATTCTTAGAATTTTTATAACAACTTTTCTTGTTTACATAATGCATCCCAAATAGAAAATGCATTTTCCTTTATTTGTATATCTTCCAAGCAATCACTTTTTTTTTAATGTTGACATGTTTACTAACGTTTTCCATAAGCAATATTCTACTGGTTTTCATAACCAATCAATATACATGTTTTATTATTTTTCTTTTTTTTTTAATTAGTCATTTAACTTTACATGAAATATCTTCAACAATTCCTGCGGTTACTTTATTTAATTGATAAAGTTACCACCATAATTCTACAGAGAATTTTGTCACACTGTTTTCTATACAAAATTCGTCTTTTCACGAAATTCGTCTTAATTTTCACGAAATACATTTCAAAAGGAAGCAGTCTAGTCTTTGCGAATGTAGTTGCTACTGCTAGTGTTTCACTGCCATACTAAATGCAGGGTGTTCAACCTAAAAGGCCTCACCCCACAGTAGTTTATACTGAATACTTATCTTTTTCATAAAAAAAGGATGGTGCGTGGGTTTATTTGTAGTATGTGCTCAAATTTGTATTTTAGCTGCTATTGGCACCCGGGAGCTGAGCCCAGCGCACGAACGATTCATTCTGCTTGATACAAACGATTTATCTATCTGTATTTTGGGAATAAAAATGGAAAACATTGGGGTGAGAGCTGTTACAAAATCACAACTCAAGAAACAGCTAAAAATGTTCATAATTTTGAAGCTTTTCGTTGTAAAGATTTCTGTTGTGGTTCATGATTTCTGTCTAAATTCATTTACAACTGCAAAACATCTAATAATAGAATCATGTATAATGAAACATAAACCATGTAACATTTTCGCGGCAGGCCATAGGCCCACCTTTTTCCTGGTTTTTGTTAAAATGCATATGAGTATAACGGTGTGACTGGAGCTTTAGTGAGGAAGACTGTTTACTGCCTGCACATTTCAACATTTCTAGTCTGTGGACCATTGGCCTTTGAACAAAGTTACGTAATCGTGTGTTGTTTTTGTTAGAATGAGGTTAACTGTTGAAGAACGTGTATGTGTGATGGAAACTGATTTAGAGATGAAATCTCAAATTGTGTTTCGGTGAATGTTCAAGTAGAAATTTGAAAAGAAAGCACAGTTTAAGGTATTATTCAGAAGATAGTTAAAAAATATCGTGAAACAGGTTTGGTGTTAGACCAAAAAATGTGCCCGACACAGGTCAGGTTTAACGACACAGATCGAACAAAACATTAAAGAGACAGTTACAAGTTCTCGTAAATTTTTGCGAAACTTAAGTCGGGAAAAAACATTTCGCTAGGTTCAGCTCACACTGCAGTGAGCAAAATGTTGAAATGTTATACTAATCGCAAGCAGGTTTTCCATGAGCTAACTCAGACATGGCCAACGTACTGCCCACGGGCCGGATCCGGCCCGCGTAATGAATTTATACTACTCGCAAAAAATTTGTCAATATTACCTTTTTTTATAAGCAATTAAATAATGGAAAATACGGAAATTTAACTTTCCAAGAAATATCTAGTAATCCTTAGCTCAACTTGTGTTTGTGACCAAACCTTTTCTTTAATGAATCTAAATAAAAGTACAACAAATTCCATAATAAAATTTTGTTTACTTAAATGAATCATTTTCGTATTTAACATTTTTTAATTTTAATATTTCGTTCGGCCAGTGAAATAGGTCTCTTTCCAATTCGGCCCGGAGGCAAAAACTGTTGGCCACGCCTGAGCTAAGTAATGCTCATTATTCTTAAAGGATTCACAAGAAATATCTAGTAATCAGCTCAACTTGTATTTGTGACCAAACCTTTTCTTTAATGAATCTAAATAAAAGTATAACAAATTCCATAATAAAATTTTGTTTACTTAAATGAATCATTTTCGTATTTAACATTTTTTAATTTTAATATTTCATTCGGCCAGTGAAATAGGTCTCTTTCCAATTCGGCCCGGAGGCAAAAACTGTTGGCCACGCCTGAGCTAAGTAATGCTCATTATTCTTAAAGGGTTCACAATGTCAATAATTCAAGAACTTCATTAGAGGTAACATTGATATTTTAGATCAAATGTTTTTTCACAGATGAAGCGTGCTTTCACCTTCGTGGGTATGTTAATAATCAGGGGTACAAAAACCCGCACTTTTTTTAAAATTCTACATCCACAAAAAAAGCGTTTGTTTGATTTTAAGGTGAAGAATCATAGGGCCCTTGGTTTTTTGAAGAAAACAAAACTGTGGATGCTGCTGTCTACCAAGAAATTATTCAACAGTTCGCATTCTTACCGCAAGAGGATGATGTTACTGAGGGTGTTACTATTTTTTTCAGTGGAAAAATCATTTCTGAAGGATTGCGGCCACCACCTAGATCCCCTGATCTGGTTAGCCTGGAGTTATTTATGTGGGGTTACTTGAAATTGATTACAGGAGTAATCCACGCACCCTGAAAGAATTGAAAAACAAACATTACAATGCCATACAGGAAATAAATGGGATTCAGTTAACAAAAGTAACCAGGAACACGGTCAGACATGTTAACAAGTGCATAGAAGTGAATGAACATCAATTTCAACACATTTTGTAAATTATTAAGTGATGGTCCTCTTTAAGGATGAACACTGTATTATACATCACACAATTTTTTTTTTCTTAATTTATTTCTTACATAAATTTGGGCTAGTTAAATCGGAAAAAACAAGAAAATGTTTAAAAAACCATCTACAAAAAAAAAGTTTACTTAAAAAAACAGATGGCCATTTTCTCCGTTAAACATTCAACATGTAGTGAGTATGAGTATTATGAAAGTAGTTATTGAAAATAAAATACAAGTTTATTATGCTGCAATTGCAGCCGAGATGAATTTTTGTAGCGCGTGAAAAACAAAAACCAGTCTAACATTCGAACCCAGGATCTATCGCATGAAACGCCACCGATCCGCTAACAAAATAATATATTAAAATTTCAATTAAAAAATGAAAAATACTGGAAACATTAGTCGAAAAATAATCACGAAACACTAGAAAACTCGAACTTCGAATAACGTATTTAGAGTAAAAATAAAAAATATATACAAAAAAATACACACTCATTATAAATGTGTGATTCACGAAGAATTTAACAAACTTTTAAAACATTTCTACTGATAAAAATAAAGAAAATGAAATGGAAGTAAATATAGCTTAGATCTAGACCAATGATTCTCAAACTTTTTCCCCCACTGTCCACATTGAGAATCAAACATTTTCTAGCGCTCCCAAAATGTTAAAATTTAACATCTGTTAAAAATAATTGAAATTGCTGTTTTTAAGATGCGCTCTTAAAAATAACAATTGCAATTATTGTTTTTAAATGTAACATACCTTATTTCTGAGTTGAAACTTACATTTTAAAAGACAAAAATTAAAAAAACGCATATTTAATCATATTTAAAAGTTTCATATTTTCATCATATTTTTATTAAAATTGTTTTCAAAAATATTACAATTGCATCGTACGACATATAAAAAATTAATTGTTTGTCTTAAGCTTTTAAACGATCTTAATGCATTTATTGAAAAAAATTCGTTTCCCCCATGCGCTCAATCAAACGCGAAGAAAAACTTAATTTTTTTAAAAACTTTTCTTCTCACAGACATTCTTTTAATTTGATGATTTTTGAAATCTCAAGTATACTGTCAAAAAGTAGAGTATTCAAGCTTTAATTTTCTTTTTTACTCGTCTCTTTAAGCCTCTTAATTGCAAAGTTAAAGTAGTTTGAATTCAATAATTTTTCATCATAGTATCCCTTTAATTTTTTGTACTAGTGTAGTAGCTATTTAATTTCAGTTTGAAATATCAGGATAACATAATTTTTGCCTTTTGTTTTTAATCAGCCATCGCCTTCCTAGATCACCTGAACGCTCCCAATTTTTTATGGGCCTTCTACCCCCCCCCCCCCCCTGAAGGCCTCCAGCGCTTATAACGCCCGCGTTATCGCCCACTTTGAGAACTAATGATCTGCACAAAGATTCTGAATACCTTCTAAATCATTTAAAATTAATTAGTATAACTTTTCTGGAAAATTTAATTACTTTTGTTTCTTTACGGCTTACTAAATAAAAATGAGTAGACATGGGAAAAACAATTTCTGCTCAGAGTCAGGAGTTATCAGACTTGGGGCTACCCCGTTATAAATCTATTCTTATAAACGAAATGACTGAAAACATTACTAGAAAACTTTGATTGCTACGCTCTAAATCATTGATTCCCAAAGTGGTCCAGGTGGACCCCCAGGGGTCCACGGGAGATTTGAGGGGGTCTACGTTGGCGTGACAAAAAAATGGGGGTTCACAATTCGTAAGCGGGGGTCCACGAAAATTCATCTGGTTTCGATAGTGAAGAACTAAATGTTGGCTTGACTTTGCATATCAATCTAGGCAGATAATGTTTTGAGAAGCTCAGCGACTGTAACTTACAATTACCAGGGGACAGTCTCAATTTAAGAAAAAACAAAGGGTGTAATTTCCGCTTTTCTTGGAAAATTGAAATTTATGAAGCAAAATATTAGTCGGCGCATATTTTCCCAGTTTTCAAACTTGTCACAGGTAGAATGCCTTGATAAGGATATTCAGACATACGTTCAACATTTAATTGCCCTGCATGATGACTTCAAAATCAGATTTGAAGATATTCTGACTATGGAAATACCACCAAGGATCATAAATCCATTTGATGAAACGGAAGTGGAGAATGTGATATTACAAGAGGAGCCTACTCGAGCTTAGCACTAATGAGGAGCTGAAGGTGAAATTTAAAAGAGGGTATCAAACATTTTGGCTGCAGGCAGAAATACCAGAAAAATATCCTGGACTGTGGGGAATTGCGAGAAAGCTTTTGATAGCGTTTCCTTCGTCATATCTTATCGAAAAAAGTTTTAGTGTCGTTACAAACCTTTTATCAAAAAAAAAACTACTAACAGCAAATAAAAATTATAAAGTAAGTTCATAAAAATGAAAGAAAAACAGCATACAGTTGAACATTTCTCGCAGCCGGGAAATGCAGTTATAATCTGGCTACTGAGGACGTCGCCCTCGACAGTATACTACTAAGGAAGAAGATTAAACGGAACATAAAAAATAAGTATCCAATTAAAAAAACGTTATTCTACTCCGAGTAAAATTTTGAGGTATGAAACCAATGGTGATCGGGAGATACGATCACCATTGGTTCCATAAAATTTAACCTCCTGGGCCAACTGCACCAAAACTAAATGGCTTTAATGACCCGTATTCGGAAATCTTCATATAAAATTTCACCAAAATCGGTTAATCCAATCCAACGATTTCATGGAAAACCAAAACTGATGATAAAAAAGGCTTATCCTGCACCCTTGAATGAAATTACCAGAACAAATAACCAAAGTGGCATAATAGGAAAAGAAAATCGTCTAATTAGTACAAGCATGTGACTTGAAAACAGAAACGCAAAAAGGCGTTTTGCCTCCATCCCTTTATGAGGGTTTGAATAAAACCAAACCCCTCAGAAAGTATCTTAGTTACCTAACAGGCATTAAATTAAGTGAAGAAATCTACCTAAACGTTTATTAAAATTTTGATATATTGGACCGATGAGGTCCGTACCTCCCTCACCCCTCGACCAAAGTTAAACGGCACTAATACCTCATGTACAGAAATTAGATCAACATATACAACGCACAGATTAAATCAACATACATCCTTCATACATCATACTATCATGTACATCCTTCATGAATTTTTAAATGCCAAAAGGGTGTTTTTTGATTAGGAGATTCATGAAATCGTCAAACACTGCAAAACACCGAAATGCAAAATTTTACCCGGTATACTTTCCCTTATACGCGTATAGTATACTGTACAGGTATATACAGTTAAAATATATAGCAGATACGTAACTAGAAAGATTTACAATATCGTATCTCCTAAAATAAAAAAAATCAATTTAAAAACCACACAAACGCAACCTTTTCCTCTTTCACTGGAAGCAATAAAGTTCTACGGTAAAGAAGCTCATACACTGTCGAACGTGACTACTACTAACACCACACAAACGGTTAACCTTTTTTCCAAATTGGAACCAAGTTTAATCACAGCTAACCTCGCAACATTCCACTATTTACAGCTACATTAATGGTTAAGTTTCAGAGAGAACTGCACAATATTGGCCAGCGTGATCGTAAAACTGTATGTCTGCGTTGTAAAAAAAAAAGTAAAAGACAGAAAAATCACACAATTTATAGGATTCAATATAGAAAAGCAACAAAATCGTGAATAACAGGACATAATATATCAAACAAAACTTCAACTATAGAGTATTAATATTTAACTTACTTATGGAACATCTGTCATGACTATCACATCTATAAAGACACGACAGTTGAAAAAACATCAAGAATTGTACTGGCAAATAATTTCCCAGTACGGGACGTGAAATGTGTATTCTACCTGTCTTTCACGTAATACAAACAAGTTTGAACCAAGAAAGTGAAAATCACAAGATACAAAAATTTCCATTACATACTCCCACGCGCGAGCTCCTAACTTATTATTAATAACAATAATAATTCTATATATCTAACTTACGTACTGCTGAGTCCTTTAATCTGCATATCACCAAGTACTTACCTGAAAAACAAAATAAATAAAATTTCTCAAAAATAAATCATCATTATTAATACATTTGCGTAAATGTTTTTTAAATTAAAATAATAATTAACTTATCTATGTGACATTTATAACACTTATAAAACAGTTAATTATTATAATATAGCAATCGTAAAAAAAACTACTTTTATCTGTAAAAAAGAAGCAATTTAGATTAGTCAACGAAGAGAATCATTTTTCGCACTCATTCACAAAAAATCAATTAACATATTCATTAGATATATGCAGCCGAAATTGAACTTTTCTACGTTAAAATTTAAATCAGTATTTTGAAAATGTAAATATTATAAAAGAAATAAGAACTTTTTAATTCGATTCATAAAGGGTAGTTTTAGAGAGCTGAAAAACGTTTACCGTGTGTACTAAAGTAGAGTGTGCAGCGAAACCGCTCCGCCACTAAATCCATTGAGTTAGCTGGCAAGTACAGCAACTTTACATACATCCAAAAACTTAAATTGCAATTTAAAAACAAACTATTCCGCCAATCACCGTGATGGAATGGTAATATCTCGGCTTTTCATCCGAGGGTTCCGAATTCAGATCCCGGTGAGACTTGATCGTTTTTTCATACGCTACAAAATGGCATTTCTCACTCTTATATAAGAACCTGTAAATTAGCAACTGGTCGGTTTATCTGTTACTATATTGCTGTATGTATAACAAAATTAAATAAATCTGTTATTTTTGTAAAAATCCTTTTGTAGACAATATACAAAATGATGTGCAACAACGCACCTATTACGCAATTATTAGTAACTTTAAGGCTAACAAAGTGAAAAATACTTTTTTAAAAAATCTGTTAGTCAATTTTCTGTATCAACGGCCCTGAAAAATCTGAAAAAGTACTTTCTTTTACCTACTACAGCTTGGTAATAACATTTTATCATAATAGTACCATTAAAAGATAAGAATAGATAAATTAACCCACCGGGTTGGCCTAATAGTGAACTCGTCATCGCAAATCAGCTGATTTCGAAGTCGAGAGTTGTAAGAATCAAATCCTAGTAAACGCAATTAGTTATTTTTATACGGTTTGAATACTAGATCGTGAATACCGGTGTTCTTTGGTGGTCGGGTTCCAATTAACCACACATCGACCTAAGGCTGGTTCTTCCATGGTCGACTGGTCCCATAGTCGATCTGAGAGTGTACAAGACTACACTTCATTCATACATATAATCCTTTGAAGTAATATCTTACGGTGGTTCCGGAGGCTAAACAGAAAAAAGAAAGTAATAATAAATTGCTGATTTTTCGTATTGACCTGCAACGGGTGCTCTTTTCAGGAATCTGACCTAATTTTGTTCATGTTTTAGGATGATATTAGCAAAAATTTTATAAACGAATAATGCCTGATAATTTTCAAGTTTTTAAATTAAAGACCCCAAACCAACCAACTTATCAAACCTAATATTCTTATCAGTTTTTATTCTTTAGGAGGAAAAATAGTAATAAAATATACATTTCAAAAACAAAATAAATTTTGAATTATGTTTTAAAAAACGATAATATGTATCGAATTAAATAACGATACTTTTTGCGAACGGTTAGGAGATAAGGTACTATTCGACTACTAATATTTTAAGAATATTAAAAAAAAAATTCTTGCAGACTGTCAAGAATATTAAAAAAAAAATGTTACAAACAAGAAAAAGGAAATTTTGCAGATCAACAACAGAGGGAAAATTCGCTATCTTCTCTATAGAATTTTTTCTAATTTTACTTAAAAAGATTAATAATCTTTTTTTTTATCAAAATGTGAAAGATCGTAAGCTATAAATGCTCAAATAAATCACTGTCCTTTTGCAAACCCAAAAATAAGTGCATCTTTTTCTGTTGACATGGTAACAAAACAACTCATTAAAAATACGAATTACAGAAATTACAAATATATTTTTATATTATAGTAACTGAAGATTATAAACTTTATTAATAATCTTCATTACATAAAACAATATAAACCAGGAAATTAAATAGTCAGTCATTTCAAACAAAGCTAAAAAAAAAAGAAATGTTTACATTTACCATGTTTGACAAGAAATTTTTATTTACCTCACAACATGCAATACAAATCTCTACGAATATTTTACAATACTAATTCATCATTGCTTTCAGTATTAATATAAGTGGAGACGGCAAGATGATTCCAGAGTATTGAAAGATGATGTGGACCGATAAAATCTAATTAATCTACTTTTGGTTTTGGTAAACACAAAAACTGACTGACAATAAACCTGCAGGTGATTTTTCAACAGATGAATACTAATATCTTCAAATTTCATTCAATAACACGTTTTCATAAGTATTTCTTCTCTTGTCTATAACAGGAATTAAGAATTGTGCCTGTTGCGATTTCATTACATAAAGACCAAATTTTCCGCGGAAGTTCGATATGCATTTTTTCCTAGAGGAATAAGATTAAAAACTTTTTGTCTCCCATTCTCTTGAAATGTTCCTTCAATTTTTTTTTCAGTTACGTTCACTAATGAGCTTAAATATTCATCGGGTATTAAATTTATCCGTGTAATATTAATTACAGTAAATTAATTACAATTATTACTAAATATTAATTATCGTCTACAATAGTATTAATTTTATTAAAAATCTTACTATTATTAATCTTAATAAGAAATTGATGCGCTCCTGTAGAAAAGAATTGGGGTATTTTAAGAAGTTTTATTTAAATCTCTTTGTTGTCCCCAGAATTTTGTTTACCGTAGTGGACAAATGTTTGCAATTCGATTATTTTCTCTACGCCATTATCAAAATCATAGCTTACAACTCAGTCTACATACATATATAGTCTACATACAATAGCTTACAACTGCAGCTATTTTTCTTTTAAAATCCAATATCATCAGCCAACAACAAAATAGTCGTCAGTCGATAATTATCATCATTGAGTGAATCTTCCTTTCATATCTCAGAGCTAGTGACCCATATTCCGCTTACAATTTCACGCCATAGCTCACGATCCTCTGCCATTCGAATCAACGTGCCTAACATTTCTCCAGTCGCCTCTTCAATTTGGTACTCTTCCTTTGATGTTAGCCGAAGTCCCACTCGCAATCGTCCTCCCTGGAGATCCGATTGGGGAACTTGAAACTCCGTCACATTTAGCTCGGTACAAGATCAAGATGAGTTTTCTTGGAAAAGTTACTCCTGGTAGTTTTCTGTTACCTTCCTCAAGGATGTCAGGGTTTTATTCCCTTAGCCAAAAGATCCAGTTTAAGGCGCTGGATACTCGCCTAAACAAGTACAAATAGTCTACAATATAAATTTAATAACTAAATCCTTCCATTTTCTTAAAATATCATCTAAATAAAATAATAGATGACTAACTACATTTTTATCAGAATCCTTGGGAAAATTTTTACTTTCCTGTTTTCTTCTACATTAATCATTACCTCAATACTATTTCAAAAAATTAAGATCAGAATAAACGCAAAAAATGAAGGCGCTAAAACCTTAAAATTGCAACATCCTTCTTATTTCTGTACGAACGCTAAATGTTTTAAAAATTCTAGCGACTATTTTTGTCGAACTACAGTTTAATTACAGTGATTTCAACAAAACCCGTCTCTCTGAAATTACTAGCATTTTTTGTATTTAATTGCACGCTTTTCTACAGCAATTTTTACAATACAAAAAAAAACTTAAAATAAGTATGAAGAAAAATCAACTGGCTTAAACCATATAATTTTCAGTAATAAATAAAACATATGTTAATAAATTAACTACAAAATGCACAACTATATCTTAAATTAAAATTCGTTCATTTACTTAATCTGGCATGGTATAACAACAGCTGTTTCACCTAAAAGGTGATACGAGGCAAACCGGCTAATATGTCATTCATTTATCTGGTATTAAAAAAAAACAACACTGGTTTATTTCAAACACGTTGTAGGCAATAAAATGACCACCTCTTCCAAGTTCCAACATCACCTAATTAAGTTTTCCTACAAAAAGCAAATCACACCTGAGCACGCGTGTAACGTAATTAAACAAATAGTGATCAATTCAAATGCTTTATTCATCGACATTACGATTTACATTTACATTAAGATGATTTTCTTTTAACGCCTTAATTTTTTTTAGTTTTTAAAATGAAATCAACATTTTTGTCATAATGGAGCGAAGTAACCGCCCGTTCTTTTCCTCACAAAGCAAACGGTTGTCAAATCAACTGCTACAGATAGCATCAAAACCCGCTAAAATCCTGGAGACGTTCGATTGTATAAGTCTATTCGTATTATAAAAGAGAACAGTTAAGTAATGGACATCGTTACTTTCAGAGAAGAAAATTAAGGCTTATTTCTCTTGTATCTAAGGTGCACTGAATGCGTCATAGCAAATAGGACTTAGCCAAATACTTAAATCAACAAATTAACACACTATTTCTCTTTTGTTAGCAAACAATGCGTTTTATACACTACCGAAATAGAGTAGCTACAAAAAAGGCAACGTATGTAATGTACTTTTTTGCATCAGATAAGGGTATGTTAATTTGTAGTTTTACATTATCTGACCCAATATTTCGTACAGTTGTGACGTATTTAGAAAATCTTGAGATACAAGAAATACTAATCAGAGTCGCTTCTTCTAAAAATAATGTTTATTACACAACATTTTTAATTACGATCAGAGTGAAGGAGTCATTTGTAGTGCTGAATATTACCTGCATTTCAGTGGGCTTGGCATGCCGATACACAACAGTATATTTGATATATTCTTCAGTTGTTAAGTGAAAGGGTTTCTTTGACTAAACTTTTTTTTTTTTTAACCTCCGGATCCACCGTTAGGCATTCTTCAGAGGATGAAATGAGTTATTTGTAGCGTGTGTGAAAATGCCATGCCTGACCAGGATTCGAACCCGGGACCTCCGGATGAAAGGCCGAGACGCTCGCTACCATCTGCGCTACGGAGGCCGTCTCCTTATCTAAACTAGCGTGAGATCTTCCTACTCTTGAGCATAGCAATATCGTTTTAGGAGGTGACTGGCATTCGTGTAAGTTCGTAACCTAGTACGGTTACGAATTTACAAACTTGAGGAATAAAATTTTTCTTCAATTTTTTTAACGTTGCCGAATTCTCGGACAAACTGTTAATACACTAATAAAAAAAAAAATGTTTATACACAATGATGTATAAATAAGAATATTAAAAACATACTGAAAGTGGATTCTTAGATTAAGAAAAGATATTCAAAGAACACAAATAACACGAAACATGACAAAAATCGATTTCATTAATATATCACTACATGAATAATCTTTTTTTTTTTTTATTTCTACTCCATATTTAAAACATATAGAAAAACTAAATGTAGTTTTTCCATACCACAATTTTTAAAATTTTACTACAATAATCGATACAGTATTTAAACTAGCTTTGCAATTTTCACAAAAAAATTTAAATCAGTTTAAAAAAACACTTTCATTGAAGATCAGGAACAAATAAGTCAGAACTAAAAGAGAACAGTTTCATAAAAGAAGGTCGATCGGTCCATTTGATATTAAAATCAATCCCGTTTTTTTTAAACTTTTATTTCCATTCTGATTCAGCAGACAGCAACAATATACATATTGTCAATTTCTAAAAACTACTTCATAAATGCGAATAAGTGAAGAAATCAAACACCTGATCGAATAATATCCTCTCCCATACGAAAATATACACAATTTCTTTCAAATGAATGACTACGACTATTATCTTAATATTTAAAAAAAGAAAAATATCTAGTTCTAAAATTTGCAGCGCATTTATTTTAAATATGCTATTATTCTAAAATTACGATTAAAAAAAAAATCTTTGTATATATACACTCGTGCCGACAAATCGAAATAAAATAGACATACCTGTATCATTAGTTTTGCTTTCCAATCCTTTCATTTATCGGAATGAAAAAAAATTACATGAAAAACTGATAGAATGGAATAAAATCAGCATTAAATTTCATGATATAGTTTTTTTAATCGAAAATCTAAATATACGATTCAACTAAACATGTCGACAGTCACCCGTACGCAACAATTTAACTCGGTTAAACGTTAAATCGAAAAAATTAAAATGATAAAATTCAGTCAAACGATAATAAGGAAGAAAGGATCGGTAACAATGACATATTATAAGATAAATTCAAACCGACTGACATGTCTGAATAAGATAGATAAGTAACGAGTTTGTTTTATCTCGTAAGTGCAATAAAACATATCCAAGCCTTTTTTTATAAGTAAAGAAATGAATAAAACTTGAAATTTCATAAAATATTGCTGTCGAATTTAAAAAGATTCGACATAACTATTGGAAGATATGGAAGGGGTAAACTATTACAGAACTTAACCATCAATCATAATAGTAAATATTTTATAAAAAAAAACTACCAGACTACCAACACTACCCGGCAATGCTTCGCTATTGCTGGAATTGATTATATATATAGATTAAATGAATACAATTGAAAGTTTTATAAACAAAAAACTTAACATTATGGAACTTCACAAAATTTAACCTTTTTCAGTTTATAAAATCAGAATGTAAATAAATCCAACTATCAAAACAGCACTACCTGTCGGATTTAATTCAAATTACTCTCTAAACACATTAGTCGGTTCAAAATACCCCTACTAACATTCTTTCTATTAGTCAGATCGAGGATTTTAATAGCTTTAAACCTTTTCCAGGCAACGCGGACCATTTTGCAAAAACCCGAGCATAAATCGGTCCAGTAGTTTTTTAGTCCATAGCGGACACACAGACGAACATTGCCTTTACATAGATATTTAAGAAGAAAGTTTGTTTGTACATTTGTTTGTTTCGTAAATATATCAACCTCAGCGCCACCTAGCGGGTCCATTTTTGCAAAAATACTTCTTTTCACGAAACTAATTCATATTCTGAATATGAGCACAAATCTGACCATAAATACAATTTTTCCAAATATCTCAACCCCAAGCGCCACCTAGCGGGTCCAAACTAATTCAGAAACTTTCTCGAGCGCGCGGACAAACAAACATTAATTTATATATATATAAACAGAGGGAATATATTTAATTAATAAAATTCTGTAAATAAAAAGAAGAGTTTAAAAAATAACACAAAACTTAGCGAGATGAAAAATAATTTTTACTTTAAATAAATCATAATTAGAATACTCAATAACAAGGAATTGCAAAAAATTAAATCACTCGTACATACCAGAGTCTTGTTTTTACATTTTTGTTCTCTCATAAATGAGGAAAAAATGCCCGAGTTAAAACTATACGCAAGCAATACTACAATATTTAAGACAATATATCATAAAAATAAAGTGTTTAACATACAAATAGTCAATTCTATTTTCTCACTTCTGAATATATTATAAATACGTTATACGTTACGGGTTAAATGTCAGGTAACGCGTACACGATATTCAAAAGTTTAATCTTAATATTAAAAAATATACATAATTTCTTTTCCTTAATTATGTGGATTAACTCAATTATATCAATAATATTACATCACAAAGCACAAAGACTTGCGGAACCCTAACTATCTAGAGTATGATACGAAACGACCTCGAAAAAATAATATCCTTTAGAGTTTTTTGGATTTACTGCCGATGTTTACTTTTTATTAAAAATGAAAACTCGAATCAGGTTTTATCAATAAACTGAACGTTTACCTTATAAACCGAGAAAAACTTTCGCCAGAAACAAAATAATTCGCTTCGAAAAAAATCGATATGATTATTGAATTTTAGATTTAAGAGTTAATTATTATAAATATTTACAAACAAAATTTTAGTTCAAAGCATGTAGAATTAATAAAATTATTAAACTTTTAAGTCCTGTTTCAATAAAAATAAAATTAATCCAAATTACAGTAAATGTGAAGTTAGCGTGTTCAACTAAGGTAAATTTACGTTTACGTAGAAAAAAAAACATTCGAAAAAGTGGTTTTACAAAACCACTTATCAAATGTAGAGGATTGTTACAAACACTTCACTAACTTAGTTCACTGATTATATGAGTAACGATTTATTATTTTTTTCCACTAATAGCATTTTTCTTCGCTTTCATTAAGACGATTACTATAATTTTCCAAGATATTAATTACATCTTAACAATATAACCGTTTCATATTTCATCTGATCTCTCCGGAAGAATGAATCAACATACCGGTACAGTAATAATCCAATTAATCTAAATGAGCGACAATTACTGTACTATGTTTTCAGAGACTATCTGGTTATACAGAAAAAAAATTTAAAACGGATTACTTTAAGGAATAAGATAGTATAGTAGTAATAATAATAATATATTAACGCAAAAGAAGGCTAAAAACTTATCAATGATTTGAAGAAAACTTAGGTCAGGCCGACTATAAACCGTAAATGGATTGCAGGGAATGTCAAGGTCGTCAATTCAAGTCCACTACATATCAGCTACAACCCTTGACATACTAAATGAAGATTAAAAAAATAACCAACAGAATGCAGAATATATACCACAGAAACTCATTCATTACGCGCTACATGCCTGAACACTGCTAAACACAGTGTTACTCATTCATATTAATTAGTGCTTCATAAATATTCTTAAACACACAACGTTACCGCAAAATAATAAAAGAAAATTCAGCGACAGAACTGAAATAAATTACAAAGGCAACGATATAATTGTAAAAAAATTGCGCGATGTAAAAACATTCTTCGACATTAACACACAAATAAAAAAAATTTAAATACAGGAATACACCAAAAAAAAAAAACATTAAAAGTTAGACCCATACGACTCCAACAAAATTTATTTACCCTGGGTAACATCATATAATGGAAAAAATTCAAATCGGTGAACCAAAATACATCATAAAAATCTATATTAATTGATTATTTAAAGGTTGGTTGGTTTTTACAATGGTATTTTTGATACTACCTTTTTATGAGCTGAAAAATACGCATGAGCAGATTTTCATTAACTTCGACCCCCTTAAATCAAATGCTGTGTAAACACAGCATTTGATTTTGGTATTTATTAATATACTATAAAATTTATTACAAACACAACATTAAACAACAATATTATAAAATTTATTACAATAAACATAACTTTTTTCCAATGGTGTTGTTACAAAACTCACGTTTTCTACTATATTCTGTATACAGAATAATACCTCGTATTATTCATCAAGCAACCAGTTTTTGAGTTATTCCGATAAGAATTCTTCCACTGAATAGAAACATTTCTTAAAAAGATATTCTACAGGGATCTTTCAAATAATGTTATGTCAAATCTATCCGTTGATATTTCCAAAAGTACAACTATTCCACTCGCTTAGACTGACAAACAGTTTTCAGAAATTTTTTTTTTTTTAAATTGGCGAAGTTTACCAAACCGATTGTTTTTTTCAACTATCATTCATTATTTCGATCGTATACTTAACACCATTTCACCTAAAAAAATCTGTTGATTTTGAGACAATTATGAGACCATAATGCATAGATTGCCATAAAAGTGGATACTTTAATTTGTTGTTTTTCATTGTCAATGTCACAGTTTACGTGCACGATAAACATCTGCGATATAACCGGCATTAATCAAGAGATGCTTCCTCTCTAAGTAATGATGTTTATCACGGATTAATTGTTTAGGCCGTTGGCAACTTATTCAAAAATTTATTCACTCTATTTGGAACAGATGGTCTAAAGATTACTTGCATTACCTACAACAACGCAATAAATAGAGTTTCCCTTCCTGTAATCTTTCGGTACGAGATCTAGTGTTGATCACCGAGGATTCTGCTTCCACGCTTTGGAAGCACGGAGTTGTCACCCGGGTCTATCCAGGTCTTGACAATTTGGTAAGGATTATAGATTTAAATACTGATAAAGGGAAAATAAGAAGACCTATACATAAATGATGTTTAATTCCAACTTCTAACGATTAAATTATTTGTTTAGATAAGTAATAACAAATTTTTAAGGTCACAATAAATTTATCATACTTAATTTAATTTGATACTTTTGCGATCAAGTGTTATTGTAACTTCAGTACATTGTAATCTCTTATTGTATTACGTTTTGATTATTGTAAGTCTTGTATAACGCGTACTTAATGTAATTATAATATTATTGTCACACAACTCTTTACAGACTATTATTATACTGCATTACAGGTACATGCACACTACATGCTGACATACGCAAACAATACCTACATACATATCCAACATGTACATACACAAACATATCACGTATACATATACAAGTAGATTATATTCATAATGCACCTAGATGATTTATAAGTCGTCATATGGCTAAGTTCCCGAGATATTACTCGTACACTTCTATATTCGTCAATGGTATCCCTCCCATACTAGTCTGCTACTCTAGTTGAGCCCCAGAAACTACACTTTTAAAAGAAATCCTATATCCACGTGATCCTAAGAAAAGATCGTCAATGGCATCACGCTTAGTCTGGCCACTGAATTCATCTTCACTCTAGTTTCTTTCTTTCTTTTTCCTGTTTAGCCTCTGTAATTACCGTTCAGATAATACTTCAGAGGACGAATGAGCATGATATGTACGAGCGTAAATGAAGTGTAGGCTTGTACAGTCTCAGTTCGACCATTCCTGAGTGCGGTTAATTGAAACCTAACCATCAAAGAACAACGGTACCCACGATTTAGTATTCAAATCCGTTTAAAAATAACAGACTTTAATAGGACTTGAACGCTGGAACTGTCGACTTCCAAATCAGCTGATTTGGGAAGACGCGTTCACCACTAGACCAACCCGGTGGGTATTTTCACTCTAGTTGAACCCCAGGAACAACACTTTAAAGAAATCCCAGATTTATACATCCACGGAGATGTTGGGGCAAAATATCTAATGGCACCATGATTGCTCTGGCCATTGGATGCAAAAAAAACACATCCCAGATTTATTAAGGATAGTCATAGATCAATCAATAGTCATGAATCAAAATGATCTACGACTGTAAAGGCATAATACGTTCTAGTTTTACAAAAAACCATTTTTTATGTAATTCAACATTATTATTATTTATTGATATAATATTATGCATGTTCATACAATATGTTATGTACTATATGATTATTATACGTACTGCTGAATCCTAACTTATGCCGAGTTACTTATTATTACAATACGTTATTATTGTCTGAATGATGATTTAGCATTCATTATATTGCAATGACTATGTGTGCATTATAATTTATTTATTTATTGTAACATATGATTAGTAATTATTATTGTACAATTATATGCGTTTTTCTTTTTGTACAATTGTCATTTATAAACCATTAACATATTTTATTGTAATATTATATTATTTATTTCATGTATTATTTTAAGATTACAGTTCAAAAAACTATTAATGTTATCATTACATTATTATTTATGATACCGTTACTACAATATTAAGAAGAAGAATTGTTTCTCATATGATATTTATTATATTTCTTATAATATATTTTGTACTGTCTCGTTTTCTTCTTATCGACAGCTGTATAGCTATGTAGCCTAATACAGCTGAAGTTAAAAATGTATTGTTCAGTTCACCTTTCACACTTCAAGTTCATAACTAAACACACATAAGCATCTCATCTCATCGATAAATATGACACAATACAAAATAATAAAATATAACTAAATGTGTAAAGTAAACAAAGAAATATTAAAGAATCAATTGAACAATTGAACCAGAGCGTTTTAATTTAAGTAAAATTATTTGCGGATTACAGTATTTAGAATAGTGGGCATGATCGTGGACACTATTCGACTCACAACTGTGTGAACATTTTTCAACATGTTCATGCGATGAATTGGTGAAGGTTTCACAAGTAGAACTAAACATCATAGGCATTTCAGCGGGTCTGGATGTTTATATACAATAAGTAAAAAAAATCAGAACAATGGGAAAACCTTTAATCACTTTCCTCAAAAGTTCCTTGTTTTTTCTTTGAAAAGCTGTGTAACTAGTGATGAAAGGTCACCTGCACAAATTACGGTTTACTATCTTAAACACATAATTTTACACGCATGCCAATAACTGGCTAACTACATAAATCACGTGTTTTATAAAAAAATAAGTAAAAACCGGTGCCCATTAAAATTAAAACTTTCATTTTACCTCCTTGTACCAAGTAAAGGAAGTATTGTGATCGCGTAAAATTTCGGTTTTCAGATTTCAACGGAAATATACATTTCGACTAGTTCCGGCGTGACGTCTGTACATATCTCGCATAACTCAAAAAAATATAGGACTGATGTAACATCTAGTGCATCTCCCCTTCTGATTGCAATCGACTTGACCAAAAGTATCCAAAAAAAAAAAAACATAAAAGCCAAAATGTTTGGATTTTGGACATTTTCTTAACTGCAGTAATAACCCCTCACTGAGAGCTTTTCAACGATATATCTGAAAAGTGGTACTTATTTTGATTGGTTCCAGAGTTATAACCAAATAAAATATTAATTAATTAATATTTAGATCGTACAAGGGGAAGGCATACCGGTTCAAACCAGATTCCATCTCTTTTTCTTTTTTTTTAAATTTAAATATATTGATTTAATAATAATTATTAACTTCTGATTGTAAAAAACATTTTATGATAAATAATTCAATAACAATGAAAAAATATCAGAAGTTATTAATGAAATAAAATTTTATGTATTTTCATTTAAAATAAAAAAGTGTATATGTAATTTAATAGGCAAACAAGGAAGTCCAAGTGGTGTCCACATCAGATTTTTTACTATGATCGATGAATAATTATTTCATAATATAAGCTCGAAGCTTGTCCATGAGAGTACTGAACTGATATTTTATAGCGTGTGAAAAACATTCTAAGCCTGATTGTGATTCCAACCCGGAATCTTCCACATGAAATGCTGAGACACTACCACTCTACAAGGAAATTATTTTGACTCCAAAATCGAGCTTATAATGAATTTTCCGGCTACCTAGTTTCTAACTTTATATAGGTTTACTGTTTAGTAATACGTAGTAATAATTGCTTACGTGAATCAGTTTTAAGAATTAACATTTCGAAAAGAAAAAAATTGAAAAATGAGCGGAAGTTCATTAATATTTAATTTTAGTGTATATATAGAGAACTACGAACCGTAAATATTTAGTATGTAGTTTATCGCTACAACTGAATACATATTTCGTAAAATAACTAAAAGTTTACGTTATATTTCTAATCCGAAGACGTAACATTAATTACAATAAGCTTTTTTTTAAATAGAAAAATAAACATCATACAGAAAGAGTTAACTTCCAAACAGCACTGGTATAAATAAAGCATGGGAATGGCAATAAAATTGCTAATTACATATTTATTTAATCGTAGCTAAGACTGGTGGGGGGGGGGGGGTCTTTGTCAAGACACCCCCCCCCACCCCCAGTCAAAACCCCAATGTAGCGGGCAAGTCTTCTGAGCCCGTATGATTCGTAGAAAGTTATCTAAATTACATTTTATTTACTAATAAAAATATGTGTCTTAATTTTCTCGCTAGTTTGGACATTTTTGGATTTTCTTTTTTCTAGTTATCGGTCATTTTACGATTACTTGGGGGGGGGGGGATCATTAGAGTAAAACCTAGTTTCCTAGTTTCAATCAAGTAAGAAGATATATATATATATTTATATCTTCTTACTTACTTATATATATATTACTAGATCTCGGATTATTATTTCTATATAAAAAGTAATAAAAATTTCGAGTCGATTTGTACAATAAAAAAAAAAACTTTAAATGAAACTATATTAGTGGGTTAGTTTTATTATAAGCATCGATATTCAATATAGTTTTGTTAATATATAGTAGCTAGATTACTTTTTCTGCACGCAGAAGCAACTTTAAGAAAACTTTTGTTAAATACCACTGGAGCCCCGTTGTAATCACAATGTGTATAGACACATTTTCTGATTTCGTTTATAAAGCAACACACCAATTTTTAAATAGCTAAAATTAATAATTCCTGACTGAAATAGCTTAAAAACTGGCCGATAAGCGCTAAAGCTGATGGGTTTATAACAATAACGCTCAGACTGGGCGTTTGTAGCGCTCACTTTCATTGGTTATGTACTTAATACGATAAGTGTGCATGTTAATAACTACAACCAAAAAGGTTAAGCCGATATGAAGCGAGATAAAAGTTACTTGCGGTATTCAAGGAAACAATCATCCGATGCCAGTTTTACTACGGGAAGTTAGAATCGATATGGTTTCCCTTCGTTTTCTCCATTGAACTGAACACAATGTGGCTTTTCTTCGTACAAAAATCTACCACAGTGCAAAGTTCTTAACAACATCTTCAACATAGGGCAGGCTACATAGTGACAATCATTATTTCAGATAAAGCAATCCTAATTAGTAGTGCTCGTTATGCCTCAGGTGCTTTACATGCATCACATCAAAAAGAGAACGGGACAGGATTTTACAAAACAACAAATTAGTGTACCCCATTTGTAGAAAAACAATGCGTTATATACAACGCGTTTATTTAGTAAGGAATATAAAATATTTTTCAGCTTTCTTTGAATTTAATAATGCATAAAAACGTGCTACGTTATGGATATAGTCAAAAAAGAATACTTACATTATTTCCTGTGTCTCTAAGCAACTGGTTAGGTTAACAGATAATTAACGGGAAAAAATAAATAAAACTCTTGATTTCTACAATTAATACGAAGCAAATTTTTTAACCTCCAAACTCGTAGAAAAAGCGTCGAACTTTAAAACGGAGTTTGAAATTTAAATTTAAAAAAACACTACAAATTTGTGGAATTTTAGATTTTCCGAAATGATTTTAATTTTCCATCTTAATCAATAACAGGAATAATTTATTTAAATCAGAATTAATTATAAAAATGACACATCGAATCATAATCGTATAAATGATAATGTAAAAGAAGATTACACACACATAACCTTGTATTACATATAAATCGGATTTGCCTAGGCGAAAAATGTTTTTGAGAGCGATGAACTGAAACTACATTATAACAATAATTGTTTATCACACAGTAGTAAATTGCAATCGGCAAATAGTAGCCTATTCTAGGGAGGAGTGTCTTCCTGGACATTGTGATGTAATGTGACGCTGTATAACGCTTAAGTGGGCTGACACCTCCCGCACAACGAACGAGTGGCCTTCTCCCTATCATTTATTCGTATTTTACATAACAGCTTATTATCTAAAAAATTAAATAAAATCATACAAACATAAATTATATATATTATCAAAAACATATTTTATTTTATCAGAAACATTCTTCGCCTATATATAAATATATAATAAAATACAAGGAAATTACAAAAATTACAGCAAAAACTGCTAAATAATACAAATAAAATAGATTAAACAAAAAATTAAAATTAATATCTAGTACTCATTTTATTTAATTTTATGTAACAAGATAATCGGTATAGAAAATATTACAAACACACCTGTGAAAAAATTAAAGGAATTATTCTCGCTATTTGAAACGACTCGCTTTCAAAGAAATGAACTTTTTCTTCCAGAAGATATTTTACCGGTACCGCGGCCGTTAATTTCACTGGCAAAGCTAATTTAGTTCTAGAAGATTCTTTGGACAAAAATTCCATTAGTTTGAAATGGAGCCGTTGAAGTTACATCAAATTTCATCATATTTGCATTTTTAATGATCCAAACGTTATCAACACATTTAGAAATGAAATTAATGAATCGAAAATAGTTATAATTCTAAGGTACAAAATATAGTATTCAAGATGATACGAGTATATTATAAACTAATATACTTATAAAACCTGTTCATTGATGTACTCCCAATTCTTATCTTACCTCTAACTGGAACTTTCCCTTTAAAAGCCATAATTTGTGTTTGTGGAAAAGTTAAACTTGTCAGGATGGAATGAGTAAATTATTAATAAATCAGATAATTCGACATGCCACAAAACTCTAAATTCGAGCGAGGGTATCCTTTAAGGAAACCTAAGCTTGATATCACGAAGGTTCTTTATAGTGTACAAAAGAGAAAAAGTTTTGCAACAGATATTTAAGTTCAACGCAAAATCGTTGATCAATAATGTACTCTCCTATTCTGATTTTAAAGAGATCCAGATATTTTCAAGGATTTGTAAATAAACAACTTATTAGGATCGTTCATTCCAAGAATAATCAATCAGAAAATAAAAAGTGACTGATGACTATAAATAAATAAACTTTTTATCCTGAAGGTACACAATAGTACATTACATAGATAACATCAGGAGTACACAAGGATAATACAAAGGAACTGCCCCAGCATTTACCGTGTTAGACCTGACCGTGATCAGAACAGCATCACAAAATAACCAGATTGTGTCTTGAGAATTCTAAGTTTAACAATCTCCCTTCTTTTGTTTCTTTATGGAACATATAGGTCGAACTAAATAGCAAAAAAAAAATCTTAATACTAGTAGACTCTGGGTACAAAGAATCATAAACAGAATCCAAAACTTTCAATGTCGCCGAAGCTCATAAAACAAAATATCTAATGGAAGTTTTACATTAATTTACCTTCGTTTAGATGTTAAGTGTTAGTGTGCGCAACTAAGGGTAAAGAAACCTCCTCCGTACCATTTATAATTCTATAGTTCTTACCAACCCACAATTATCGGCCAAGGAGAAAGTCTCTAGTCCTCCCTAAGCTTAATATAGCCACTCACGGTAATACTGAACAGTTCAAACTAATCATTCGCAAATGACATATATAATGTACAGATGCAAAATCTAAAACCCAATGTGGAGAAAAACCTCTAATCGATTTGATCGTGAATTTACAAACTTCATAGAGCAACAAAAAGTTGATGATAAATTTTAATTTATTTGAGAAGCCGATACTATCGATGTCATACAAATAGTTACTCTGTATATTTATACACAATCACGAAAAATTATAGTTAATCTAAATCAAATAAAACATTACAAAGACCTACGGTAAACGGTTAATAAAATAAATTGGAAAACAAAATTACATTAAAAATCACTTTACAAAAATATTTACTAAAAATCTAAACCTAAAAGTACAATTCAATTATTAAACAATCGTAATACGTAGTGTGAAAAACTAAAACTAAAAACCACGCTATAAATAAATACATAAGAAATAATTACAAAAGTTAATAACCGGCTAATAAAAAATACATACAAAACACTATAAACGAGTATTTTAACAAATATAAAAAGTATAAGAAGATGTTATCGTTTTAAGCAATTAAAAAAGAAAGCGTAAAAATTTAGTTTAAAAACATTTTAACTACTGATTGCCCCCAACGATTTAATGGACGCCTCTAAAATAAGGTGGATTTTCAAGAAAGATAATGATAGCAAGAACCTTAAACCGATCAAAAATACATTTCCTCCAACGAACAAAAGCTTAAGAAAGGGAATTTTGAAAACTTTTAAAGAAGGATTTTTAACAGATTTCAAATTCAAAAAGGCTACTTTAGATTTTGATCTCCTATCGTTATTTAACAAAGAAAATTTTTTATGTTTCGTTACGTAATTATCTGTCTAAATGTTATTTCATTATAATTATTTATTATTTTTTTATATATACACTTATTCGGCAGTATCTACTGACCGTGACTACTTAATAATCGAAATGACCATCTATGTTTAGATTTAAAATAAAATCTTTGTAGACTATTTTTGAAGGTAATCTTGTTTTCAAATTTATTTCAATTAAACATTATTTAATTGGACTTTGATTACTTAAAAATTCTTTGGACATCTGTTTACTGCTGGTCCAAATCGACCATACCATGTAACATATTTATATACACAAAAGGCACATTAAATAAGAAATGCTCATACATATAGCTTAGGATATCTTATCGGTCGGCTTTACATGCCGTAATGATTAAAAAAACTTAAAAACATCTCTCTTATATTACAAAAATATGTAAATTTCGTTTACAATATCTTCCTTTAAACGCTGAGAACCAGTTCGATATATTTTTGTCAAACATAAAAGTTGAAATGAATTTTATAACACAAATAATAATAATAAATAAACAAACAAATTAATACGATACTAACAAGGAAAGAAAATTTGCGGTTTGTTTGTCACAACCGGAATAAACAATCGAAACTGTATTTCTATATCGCTTACAGATTTCTATTGTATTAACTCGACTTAATTTAAGTAGAAAAGTATACAACAGCCACACGGATAGACCTGTTTAACCGGTGTCTCTTTGATTACTAACAAAACTACTAGGACCAGAAAGTAGCACGGAACGATGATATTTTAGGATTATCCAAATAACTGTGTCGTTTATACGAATAAAAATATTACAGAGAAAGCTGAAAATTATATGTGTGGAGACACAAATTTAATTTTAAAAATTAAAACTTTTCTTTATAACCACAATTCATCGCTTAATTATAAATAACAATGTTAATCTACATAATTAACAGGTTAAGTAAATTTAATAAATTTTAAAAACATTTGTATTAAAACAACACGAAAAACAACATATACGTATACCGACGAAGCGTCACAAGATTTCAATTCACACCTAAAAAAGTTAAATATGCAGAAAAAATGTTGAAAAGCTAACAACAGATTTATCGCCAAATTACTTAACGTGTTAAGTTACAATAAAACTACCGTAAAATTCAAAATCAAAAGTTATATCACAACTACTGAGATTTCTGACACGAAACCCGCTTATTTCGTTAATAACAAAGCGACGACAAATCTGTTATTAAACCACAACACAAACCGGCCATCTAATTATTACTGAAACGATCAGCAGCGAGGATCTTATCAGCAGGTCCTGGATTCGATTAATGCCTTTTTAATAAATGCAATCTTGGCAAAAAGACGAAATAACAGTTATTGGACCCCGAAGAAAAAAACAGTTTCATTAAAAAGATAAATAAAAACCCTTCACGTCCATAGATTCGAAGGTGATTTTATATATTTTAATTTTTGGAGAAAATACAGATAACAAGCAAATATCCATTAAACCGATTAAAATAACCTTGATAAATTCTTCCGAACAGAAATATAAAAAATTCGTCTGACCGCGTTTCTAGCGCTGTGCAAAGTATGATCAATGATAGGCTATAAATCCTCCAAATCTGCAGGACTTTCATTCGGGTATTACTCCCCTACGCTTTTCACTCTTCTTCGCTGGGAAATTCTTCCTCTGCGCTCTCCACTGACATCAGGTTTTCGTGAGTAGCTTTGGTATAATCGCAATCGACACAGGACCACTTCCACTAGGTGAATTTTTCTGCATGAAGAGTCCCACGGTAACACCGTGTCTTTTATGTGTCTGAGTTTATTATCCGCTGTAGCAGTCCCAGTCATTTTGCTACGTTTTTCGAAGTGAAGAAATCAATTGAGAGTTTGAATACATTATCAAAAATGAAAAACAAAAATAAATTACTGCAAACTTCAAATAAAGCAAAAATGTAAGTAATACCTTTCAATCTTTTAAATCTCTCAAACAAAAAAAAATTAATCGTTAATTTGGCTGAAATTCAAAAGATATTCGAATTTTAAATAAAAAAACCAGCCCCTTTAAAATTATACAATGCTGGTTAGTGAGGACTTTCTCTTAGACCGACTACTACTTAAAAAGAAAATTTAATCCAACATAAGCATGAAGTAGATTATGTAAAAAAACAATTCTACTCAAGCAAAATTTTGAGATACGGGTAACCGTATCCTACCACATCCTCTTAACCAACTGGAAACAAAATTAAACGCCATCAATCGGCCACATATTCAGAGGTTATCGTAGAAAATTTCAAAACAAGCGGTTAATCCAGTTTTGAAGATATCACGCAAAAAGATCGATGACGAAAAAAGTGAAGCAATCAATTAGATATCTTATTATCCCCAACCCTGAAGGAAATTATCCAAATACTTAACTAAAGTGACAAACTGATGTAACGGGATCATCATCTAATTAGTACAACAATATGACATTTTGTGGTTTATAAACCACAAAAAGGAAAAAAGTGTTGTTTGCTCCCCAGTCCTTTACGGGAGTATAAATAAGCTCAAAAACCATCATAAAGTACCTTAGCTGCTTGATAAATTTGAATTATTAGGGGCATTAATTTATTTCAAAAGATTTGCCTATCCTTCCAGTAAAATATTTAAATACGGAACCGGTAAAGTTCCGGTTTCAACGATTCAAAAATTACACGAGTCGGTTAACTCGATGTGGATATGAACTTAAAAAAACCATATTAATATAAATCTTTCCAGAATTTTTTAAAATTAAAATTGTTTTTTTTTTTTTTAGTAAGGGGGACATGAAAAATCAAAATGCTCAAAAACTGTGACATGAAAATTTTGATCAGATTAGCACATTTTCCCTTATACAGTATACTGCACAGCCGTATAATCGGTAAAGTAAATAGTGAAAAACTTCCGTTTCAAAAATGCAATGTTATATTACCATTTATTAGTGCTTTATCAATTAAATCCGATGCAATTGCTAACACGCTAATAAATTTTAAGATGCATCGTCCAGTGTGTACGACAATATATATATATATATATATATATATATATATATATATACAGGGTGTCCCATATAAAACGCAACCCATCAATCACTCATCCATGAAATGTCAAAAGTCAAGCTTACTCCCTTACTTGTTACTGAAATGGACTCGTCCAACATCTGAACATCGCGGCGACGCAGTAGAACACTAACGATAGTAACAACAATGCAATCATAACGTTCAGTGTATTGCTAGAGATAAGATGGTGTTTTCGCTACATGAACGTGTTTTCATTGTCGAGTCGTACTTCAGTACGAAATCTGTGGTTGCAGTGCAAGATTTGTTTCTCCATAAGTACCCAGATAAACCGGCTCCTAACAAAACATCAGTATTAAGGTTAGTCGCAAAATTTAGAGAGACCGGTTCTGTTAATAACAAGGAACACAAAAAATCTGCGTCAGTGTTGAATACAGATAAAGTCACTGAAATCAAAGACCGATTACTCGCCTCGCCAAATAAATCGATCAGACGTTCGTCTGCTGTAATTAATTTGTCTAAATCAACTGTTCATCGGGCGACCAAATAATTACAATTACGACCTTATCGCATTTAAACGGTTCATCGACTTCTTGAGCACGACAAAGAAAAACGGCTACAATATTGTCAACGGTTCCGTCGATTTCTGCGTGAGGGAATTAATGTTATGGATTCGTTATATTTCACAGATGAAGCACGGTTTCATTCGGATGGCTACGTAAACAGCCAAAACAGTAGAATTTGGAGTGCTGAGAATCCCCACGTTTATCACGAAAAACAATTACACCCGCAGAAGTTGGGCGAAGAAGAAAATAATAGGTCCTATTTTTTTCGAGTACACCATTAATGCAGAACGATATTAGGATATTTTATTTCAGTTCATGCACTCTTGGAAGAGGAAGACAGACACTGCTGGCTACAACATGACGGTGCGACACCGCACTACGCAAGTTCAACATCTGATTTCGTTGAGGAATTCTTTGGTAATCGTGTTATCGATCTAGGCTTGTGGCCACCAAGATCTCCAGATTTGACTGCGGCAGATTTTTTTCTATGGGGTTACCTCAAAGAAAAAGCCTACAGCAACAAACCACGAACACTTGAACAACTGAAAGTCAATATTGAACACGCTGTATTAAATATCCAGCCATAAACTTTGAAAAAAGTTGCAAGAAACGCTGTAAAAAGAATTGAAGCTTATATTCAAGAAGATGGCGGCCACTTCCAACATTTACTCTAAATGTAAGGTAATAATAGAAATTACATTTACATATGCCTTTTTATTATTTCAATACCTACCAATATAAGGTTGGGTTGCGTTTTATATGGGACACCCTGTGTGTGTGTGTATATATATATATATATATAGCTCCATATTGATATGATATCAATATTGTTTTCCCATTGTCCTTTATTTCTCTTTACAACTATAAATGAGAACTATTTTTTAACTTTTATTTCATCCTTCAATTAGTTATTTAATGTGTTTAGTTATTTGAAATAGTAATTTCAAATAACTATACACATGCTATTAAACCCGAAATACCACTATATACCGACTATAATACCATCTACAATCTTATGAAATTACCCCATCTAATGAAATTTAATTCTTAATATTCTAAGAATGAAATGTGGAGAAGACAACATAAAACATTTACTACCGAACGCTAGCTAATTACTCTCTAGAATGCAGTGGTATATTTATTTATTTAAAATTTTCTTGATATTTCCAGTAAGGATAAAGAGAAAATCAGAATACGATTAAAATATATTTACGTAAAAACAATTCAGTACTGAGCTTAGATGACTATAATAAATAAATGAAAAATAATACTGCATATAAAGTATGAAATTTTTCTTTCAAAAAAATCGCCCATTAATTAAGTCTAAGTGAATGAATGAACCACCAGAAACTTTAATAAAAACAAACATTTAAAAAAGGAAGAATTAAATTTAAAGATGAAACCGAAAATATCCTACTTTTTTGGGACGTTAAAAAAACTAAATATCCAGTTTAACTTTCAGGACTGAGACGAAGAATTCGACACATTAGTCAAGAATATTTTACATCATTTAAATTGCGTAAAATCAATGATCACATATCAAATATATCTTTGTTTTATTATTATTTTACAAGATCAATTCACTACCAGTATAACATGGAAGTTTTGGGGGAAGTATGTAAAGCCAAACCGGGATTCGAAACTCGAAATTTTCGAATGAAAACCAAACACATTACAATTACAATGTTAATATTATTTATTTTATAACATATGATCTTTTAATTAATTATTATTGGTAGTAATCTTCATATGATTTTTTTTTAACATTTCTAATTACCCCAAAAAATCATTTTAAATTAAGTAATTTTCTATTGCTTTATTAAAATTTCTTTAAAATATACAGAGTGATTCAAAGAAACGGGAAATTTTGAATGTTGTGTTGGTAGCAGTGGACGATTGGTACCACTTGATAAGTGGCGTCAACCTAACCTGCCATTTAGTTGTCATGGATCCTTGGAGTGGTGCGCGAAGTGCATTTGCTATCAAAACGTTTTACAAAAACAATGACAGTGTGGCGGGAGCGCGTAGAGAATTTCGCCGTCATTTTATCTGGGACGGCACGACCGTGTTCCATCAGCACATGCAATTAAAACATGGATATCTAATTTTGAGGAAACCGGTTCGGCAATGAAAAAGAAACCTCCAGGCCGTGAGCGAACCGTCCGTACACCACAGAATGTTCAAGCTTTACAAGATGATGTCACACGAAGTCCACATCGGTCAATCCGTCGTCTCTCAGCATCTTTACAATCGCATAGTTCAAGTGTTCGAAGAATGTTAGTGGAGGACTTGCAATACCATCCATACAAGTTGCAGATAGTCCAGGAACTGAAACCGAACGATGCAGTTGTGCGAGCACAATTCTGTAATGTAATGCTTCAGAAAATAAATGATAACGAAGAGTTTGTTCACGAACTGTGGATGTCAGACGAAGCGCATTTCCTCAGTGGATTTGTTAACAAGCAAAATTTCAGATACTGGGCACAAGAAAATCCTACGCAGCTACACCAGCGTCCGTTGCACAGCCAGAAAGTGACCGTGTGGTGTGTTATGTCATCTTACGGTGTTATATATAGGCCCTTATTTTTTTTAGGATGACAACGGTCTTACGATTACAGTGACGTCGGCTCGTTACGTAGCCGTGCTTGAAACCTTTGTTGTGGAACAACAAAAGAGATTTCCACCAATTCTTAACACAGCCTGGTTTCAACAAGACGGAGCAACGTCACATACTGCACGAATATCGATGGCAGCTGTACGCCGATTGTTTGGACAACGTGTCATTTCACGAAATGGTAACATTAGATGGCCTCCCAGATCGCCTGATCTTTCAGCTTGCGATTAATTTTTGTGGGGTCACCTTAAAGGCAAAGTGTTCCACAGTAGACCTGCTACAACGGAAGAACTGAAGGCAAAGATCCGAGAAGCAATTGCGGAAATTCCAGTTGAGATGTTACGTCAAACTATGAACAATTTAACGAAGAGACTTCGTGAGTGTTTACGTAGAAGAGGAGATCACCTGCAAGATGTCATCTTTAAAAAATAAACTAAAATGTATATATCCTAAAATGACAACATTTGTACAATTACATGAAATAAAATTCATTTTCTAAAAAAAAATTTTTCATCAACGTTATTTAATTTTTAAAATTTCCCGTTTCTTTGAATCAATCTGTATAAACACAAAAAACTCTAATTTTTTTTTCTAAAATTACGTAACATTTCTTCAAGGTTTGGGAGGGAGGATAGAGAAATGACGCGTTTCGTCCGTGATTTTGGGTTTTTTAAATCGCCATGTGATTTGTGCAATTGAAACGAATCGACTTTATGCATATTTGATGAAAGTTGGTGCAGCCGTTATGGAATTAAATACATACTTATTTACAAACACACAAGACTGAACTGAATAATACGTTACATTCCATCCGCAATAGAGTAAAAAATTTGCTGTATTTTAAAAAGGAAAAAATACAATAGTATTCAATTAGACGTATTTTCAATGTATTATATGTCTGATATTTGATTACACCCAACAACATTAAATTCACAAAGTGAACAGGAAAAAATAAGCAGAAAAATCGTATTATTTCCATGAATATGAACAGAATTTTAATTAAAACAATGAGATTTTATCACACCCGCCTATTCTTTACGTTGAATCAGGAGTTATTAAATACAAAATAAATTGTATTTTTACAACAAATATACAATTTTAACAGTTAATCGAATATAAAGTAATATAGATATAAGTGAAATAATTAAGAGAAATTAAGACGATCCCAATTAACTTTGAATTTTACTTCAAGACTTTATTAAAATTAATTTATAAAAAAGTAATGAACTCCGGAAACTGTTGCAGAGTTAAAATTCATATTACTTTCCTTCCTTCTAATTTTATTCGGTTAGGTTAGGTTTTAATTAAATCGTAAAAATACGAAAGTTAATTTTAAGAGGAATTAGATTCTTAAATTAGTTTCTTACGTAATTATTAAAAAAAAAATGATTTATTAGACTCACCTCAACAAATACAATACGTTTGTTTTAATTAAATTAAATAAATTGCTTTCACGATCTGTTGTAAGGGAGTGTTTCATATTTATTAAGGAGTTCATATAAAAAAAATTTATCCTGGATTTTACAGATTAAGGACTGCACTTATTTTTAGAGGCACTTTTATTTCTAAGAAAACCCTATTTTTTCACACCTTATATTCTAACTAACAGACTTCAAAAGCAATCTGCTACTATTCACGGTAAAACTGTATTGAGATCTACCGAGAAGATCGGTGAAGATGGATGGAATGAGCACCCGTTCCTTGGAAGGGTATTACTGTGTCAGCCCCCCGAGTGTAGTTGTTAGTTACATTCTGCGGTTCTAAATTGATTTATCATCTTTCTCGCTATCCTCCCTTTTCTGCCGATCTCTTCTTCCCCGCTTTGTTTTCTGCGGGTATAGGTCAGGTCCCGCTAGACCCAAACTAAGGATGCGGAACTTATAACAGCTGAAGCATCTTTATTTGGGCGTGAAGGGGGAGACTTAATTTAAAATAAAAAGATACGTTTCCTTAACTTCCTTTCCCATTTTCTTAAATTACATAGCGTCCTACGATCGGTTCTACTTTCAAAAAATACTTCCCACTTAAGTTGGATTATTTTTATTTGATTTAAACCTTTCCTTCGACCCTTTTTTCCTATAATTTTGTAAAAATTATTTAAAATATAAAAATTGTTTCAAATTTAAATTTCTTAATTTTCATTATTAAAAATAATTGTATTGAGTGAGCCTAAGACTGATACGAATGTCTGATTTTACTTTTATTCACCGAACAGTTTTGATTACGCAACAAAGATCATACTTATCCGGGTTACAACAAAATATAAATATAGTTTTATTTATTTATCAATAATACATCAACATATTGATATCCAATTACCGTTACGTAGTTCTATTTTTGGATGATTAATTTGGTATACGAAAAGTGTAAGTCTGACCGGGATTCGAACCTGGAACTTTCCGGGTGAAGAGGCAAAAATCCTACCGCTTTACCGTAAAGGTCATCAACAGTGGCTTTAAGCGATAATAAACAAGTATAAGCTAACAACATTATTTATTTTAGTTCTCTCATGATTTATAATCGACTTACTTGTTTATTTTATGTACTATCAAAACATAAATGATGCAAGAAACTGAAATTTGTATTTAAGTAACGCTATGTAGGGTTCCCTCCTGGAATATAAATTATACTACTTAAATACAAAATTCATCCTGAACGACTAATTGCTGAAAAATATTCTCAGGGAGAACCCCCTTTAGACAATTACATTTTACAGATAATAAAATTTCAATTACAATTAAATTAATTCATACTGCACAAGTTTCTTCCAAATAGTCCGTAGTAGGTTGTTTTGTGAAATTCGATGGATAGGCACAAATCCATGTAACGGGAAAAACTGTTCTAATTTTGCGTGAAACGCAAAATATTTAATCAATATCAAAGGCTTGAGCAATATACTAATAAAATAGCGTTCAATATATGACATATTATTTCCTCTTACCATATCCAGCTTCGTTCATCCGTTAACAGAAAGTAAAATTACTATTTCAGAAGAATGATTTTTATTTTACTATACCGCAAACAAACGCTGACCACAATTCATTCCCGAATAATGGTTTAAGTTCAGTCGAAGTTACAACATCAGCACTCCTTTCATGATTTTTCTTTCTTTTTCTATTGCACAAGATTACGTGGACTGGGTTTGTGTGGGATACCACACAAATGAATGAATCCGACAATCTCGTGCTCTATCAATTTATCTATCCGTAGAATGAATATACCCCGTTCGAGTAAGAGATGATATATAAACTGGCAAGTTTTTATTATTCTTAATCGACTAAGATTTCCAGATAAATAAAACTTAATTCACAAACAGCTAGACAAACGTAATGTAGCATAAAGAAAAAAATTCAGGTTATAAACGGTTGTAGGCAACTTGCCGCGAATTAACAAGTCACTTCGAAAGTGAAACAGGATACTCAAAAACAACCAGCCCTTTCCATGCATAACAGAAATGGTTAACGACTCACCTTCACTGAGTACATTACATTCTATTCAATATACATTGTACTGTAGTACCTCAGGATGCAAAGTCTAACGCGGGTAACATGCAGCCCTACAAATGTTATCTTGTCTCTGTTCATTACAGGAACAGGGATGTACAATAAAACATGATAATGTCAATCAGAAGAAAGCGTATAGTGAAAATAAGTCATTATTTCAGTCACATTTATTAATTATCGTGTGTATTATTTATTACTGGCTAGTAGCACAAAACAATAATTTAATGATCTCTTTTTGTCTTTACATTGCTACATATATAATCAATAGCAGATAGTTATGCAATAAAGATAAAAATCACTGACACCAGAACGCTTAATTAATCTATAAGACTAACTAGCAAAACGAATGGAAAAAACAAACGGTAATTAATTGAGATAAGAAAAAATGCGTTACAAAAATTACACGATTAAAATTTGGAAGTAAAATCTAAAATTTTAAAAGTATAAATTTCTAAAGTATGAAACTGATAATACAAGAAGTCCTTCCCCCTCCAACATATAAGTTGTGCTTTTACTTCCGTACGATAAATGAAACTTTAAATGACAGAAAAAATCGTTATTTTATCACAGAGATAAAATAATAATTTACGGAGTTTTTATTTAATTTTTTACATGTTCTACCAGATAATTTATGACTCAAGCCTTTCTAATAAAACGATAAACTTTTATGCATTAACTAAAAAAATAACGTAGTGCCAACTTTTCAAAATTGTCGGAGTTAAATTTGCACTTACAACACAATATTTTTAAGATCCGAGTAGAGAAAAAGAAAGACCTTGCACCTTGCACTTGCACTGCGCTTAATTGCAGTCCTTGTTTTCCGCATATTTTGCCCATACTAATCATTCTAATCATTCACCGCCACAGTCCCTGTTAACGACCTATGAATAGCGCTAAGTAAATAGTACGTGAATACATATACATAAAAATCTTTCATAAATATACCAAAATGGATGAAAGGAAATAAATGTATCAGAAGGTAAAAAAATCGCCATGATTAAATGGCAGTCTCACGAAATATACGTACAGAATGAATCACGGAAAACTGACGATTTTAAAAATGAAATAAAAAAATAATAACTTACCTAAGTATCTACTTATAATATGTAATTACAGCAAATGTAATGCCATTAATTTTATTTTGAAATAATACGAGGCTCGGCTGGTAAATTTTGCACACTAGCGTGCTACACGGAGAAAAAAAATGCTATCGAATTGGGCATGGCAGCACGTGATAGCTAAAATCTGCCTCTACAAACTTGCGATAATGCGCCGAAATCCGTTAACCGGTTTGTTTTCAGTAGCAGTTAAAACGGAATCGAGTACGGCCAATATGTCAACACGGTTAAAACAGCGCGCAGTGATCGAATTTTTAACAGCAGAAAATATGAATCCTACGAATATTTTTCAACGTTTAAAAGAGATTTACGGTAGTGAAACTGTTGACAGGAGTATTGTGAATAGATGGGCGTTGAAATTTCGCGAATGTGAACCTGGTAAAGCGACAATTGAGGCACACCACACAGCGGACGACCAGTTTCTGTGAGAAACATAGAAAGAAGGTGGACTATCTGCTTCATCAAAGTCACCCGGCGAATCACCCAGCAACGCATACCCATAATCTTGCAACATGACAATGCGCGGCCTCACACAGCGCACGCCACTACAGAGGCTCTCCGCAAGCTGAAGTTTGAGCCTATTCCGCATCCGCCATACTACTCGCCGGATTTGGCTCCGTGCGACTTCCACTTCTCCCCTCATCTCAAGAGAGATCTCAAAGTTAATCATTACACTACTGAAGATGAGGTGAAGGAAACTGTGACCACTTGGATCCGAGAAAGAACGCCAGAATTCTTCAATGACGGAATGACAAGTTTTTGAATTCAATGATACACTTTTCCCAAAAAGTCTATCATTGTAAATGGGGATTATATTGAAAAATAAATACTACATTCTGTAGCTAAGGTATTGTACTTTTATTCATTCTTTATTTAATTCCAATATCTCTTTTCATTTCAATGCTACGCATATAAAATTTATCACCCGAGCCTCGTATATCAGACAAATGTTCTCCACCACTCTATACACCGTTGTAGTCTGTCCTGCAGACTTTGCATCGCTGCTTTCACCATGATGTCTAGGATTGCTCTAACTTATTCTTGTAGGGAGGCTTTGACTTCGTTAATGTTATTAGTTCTACTGATGAACACTCTAGACTTTAGATCCCCCCCCGTGGAAATAGTCGCAAACTGATAGGTCTGGACAATGTAGTTCCGGCCATGCAACATTTCCTAAGGCCTGAATTACCGCCGTGGGTGCTCTAGCAGTGTCAGCTGTTGTTCCATCCTGCTGGGAATAGACCGCATCAAGTCGATCTCAAGACGAAAAAGTTCAGGAGGAAAGAAATCTTATAACATCGTTGTGTACTGGTCGGAATTGACTGTCACCACGTGCCCTTCTTCGAAAAAATAACGGCCTACATGGAACTAGCAGTTAATGATGTTAAAGAACAATTTAGATTCGGAGTAACAGTACAAGGTGAAAAGATAAAGATATAAAGATGCTACGATTTGCTGATGATATAGTAATTCTAGCCGAGAGTAAAAAGGATTTAGAAGAAACAATGAACGGCATAGATGAAGTCCTACGCAAGAACCATCGCATGAAAATAAATAAGAACAAAACAAAAGTAATGAAATGTAGTAGAAATAACAAAGATGGACCACTGAATGTGAAAATAGGAGGAGAAAAGATTATGGAGGTAGAAGAATTTTGTTATTTGGGAAATAGAATTACTAAAGATGGACGAAATGTCATATGTATAAAAGGTGACAAAAGATTTCGATTTTCGCGTAAATGTAAGGATTTTCTTATTTTGCTTTAAAAACTGTCAGATTGCCGTGACTCACTAAATCGTTTTGGAACAGTCAGATACCTTTACCAATAATTACTTTAATATTAGGCTTCTTTTAAGATTTTCTTAAGGAAGAACACTTTACTCTTCTAAAGGTAGTTTTTTTGAAAATTTCTTGTTCACGATTCCTTAATGAGAATCTTTTAAAAATAAAAACTAAGTTCATACGTTAAGAAGTATAGTATTTCTAAAACGTCAATGTATGTTAAGCAAGATTTGGTTAGAAATGACTAGACAAAAAACAAAGAAATGATTAGACCATAATAACCCGAACAAGAACGTTCCGTACTTAAACTTATATGATTGTCTCTACGCAGGTGGTTAAAAGGAATTTTTCGTTTTTAGGAATGAATTCTGCTATCATTTATCATATACTTTCTTTACATAAACAAAAGAACGTACTCTTCTCTTATTTTACGCTTATATAAGGAATGCAACTGAGACCGGACAAATCTTAACCGAAATAACAAAAGTTTTTGTGTGTAGCGCATATTTGTATAGTTTGGTTCCAATATTTTTCTTTACTTACATCTAGAATACTGTGAAAAAGTGAATAAGTTTGCCACAGTTTAATAATATATAACGGCCGGGGGAGAAACATTTTTTTTTACATCAGTTTAAATTGACGATCAAGTTAATACAAAAAATTAATTTGCGATGTATACAGATTATAACCTTGATTCTAAATCAAAATCAATATATTTTCAGCCTCCATCCTACTCTTGTAAACAAGATTCAATGATTCAAGGATGGTAGAAATTCAAGTATCGTAACTTTAAAAGCAGATGTTAGGTTAAAAGGGCGAAGAACGCGAGGAACAAGCACAAGAATACCGCGTAATGATATTAAGGAAACATACTTTCCTGAAATTCTATAAAACCAGTCCCTGTTCAACCATATGAAAGAAAAACTTCGATTTTAATTTTAGAACTAAAGAAACTGAATTCGGGATACAGGTATGAGGTTCCCGAGTCGGTAACAAGAGTACCTCTAGATAGTGTCACTGGAAGAATAATGGTATAAGAAAAAACAATTAAATATGTATGATTGTTAACGGTAAAATCGTAAATTCAAGAAATAAGTAAGTACAATCTATTTGTGGTTCTAGTGAAAGGTGAGAAGCCCGATTAGGTTTATTTTGGATTACATGTTAAATTTAAACGAGATATTGGATTGACAACTACGAAGTACACAACGGATTGAAAAATCTACACCAAATAAGGAAGGAGACAATAAAATACTCGGAAAATTTTGATCGAAGTTCCTTTCAACTCAATTGAGTGACGAAGATTCATGTAATTTTACGTTTTTTTTTTTTTTAATTTTAGCTTAATAGGTCGGTGTAGTTGAGAATTAATAAAGATTATACTGATTATCATTTAAATACTAAAAAATTCTTTTTTATGGTAGAGCACTGAAACAAGGCCCATAGGAAAACAAGGCGAATCGTGAACTGTTTTCAGCCATGAGAAGCAGGATGTAACCACCCGTTAAATTAAAATACCTATCTTACGTATTTAAATCTAATTTAAAATTAAATTAATTATCAAAAATAGCGAATTTTTTTTTTCAGAAATAACATCCAAACAGGAAACGGGTAGGCGAAAAAGTAAGACAGCCAACAAATAGATGGAGAAAGGAATCTACCGATAAAAAGAAAATAACGGGTAAATGGCAATTACTAAGCGAAATTTAACGGTTAAGATGCGCCATCATACATGTTTACTAACTAGAAGGGAAACGTGATTTTAACTCTGATTTAGATATTTCACAACACTTGCGAAAAGCTATCTAAACGCATCTTAAATATACCTAAAAAGAATAAATGTAAAAAGAAAATTAACTATGATTCACAATTAATTAAGTACATTTATTTTCTTCGATAAAAAATAAAAATTATAAACAGACTTTCTCACTGACAGATCAATTCATTTTTTTTAGCTTCTCAAAAAAGGAGAAAAGCCCACGAGCTGCAGGTAGCATAGCATATAAAAAAAACCCCAGCCTACATATAAAATGTAACGCATTGTAATGCATATAACAATTAATTTATCATAAACATTAAACGAGATCTGCAACGTGTACGTTAATAAGAAACCAAGGTCAAACCTAAAGAATCCCGTAATTAATAAGCAGTTATACGTTCATTAAAAACAATCTTTTAAAAAACCGGGATTATACATACAACAGAATTCAAAATTGCGAGTTTTGAAAAATTCCACTGGACGGTCTTAAATTTATAACAGTACGCGAATAAAAACAAGACGGTAGGAAAATACGATTAGCGTAGACCTTCCTTATATACATAATGAACATAAGGAGATCAACTAATGTCTTGTCTCGCGTTAAGTCGGTCTGAGTTGTTATTACTTTCGCTTTCACTCCGCACCAAATTAGGACATTTCCCGCGCCACGACCTAGCCATCAGGGACGCTCCTTGCGCCTCACCTTCTGACTCACCTACCTACTACCAGTCGGCCTGTTAGGACATGCGTGCGCACACTCATTCATACAATGTACATTCTTGTTCAACACAAACACACACACAATCACTTTATTATAGTTACTTGTACTACAACACAAATTTTACTTTGTAATAACAATATGGCCATACTAAGTTAACATTGTATAAAAGTATCGCACAAAACCAGTAGATAAATTCCATCCCTCACTTTTATAATTTTCTCTGATTTTTCAGTTTAAAAAGAAGAAATCTGGGAGCTTTTCTTACATAACCCGTACAATAATAACAACGATAAATAATTTAAAAAATATATATTAATAAACATTAAACTGGCCACATTAAAAAATTTACAGCAATACTTTTTTTATAATAAATAAAAATATGCTCTTCTTACATACATATCTAACCCAAGAGACGCCCATTCTAGAGTGGAATAATTAACAACTTATAATTAGTTACGCTCGATTTAGCGCTAATGAAGAACGATAATTACACAGAAAAACATAGAAAATGAAAATTTGCCAAGATGCATCTCAGTCAGAAAAGTTAATTTGTACTTCCGTTTATATCCTGGTCAATTTCTTCTGACGGCGGAAGAAATTAAATGGTTATTTGAATCGACTTGCCTACATTAATAAAAATACTCTCGTGCTACACGATTCACCAATAATCCACACCGACAGCGAATGTAAATTGAATACGTAATCTACATTGCGCATAATACCTATCATATTAGTCTTCACCGTACTAAATGTTCAGCCGGATTCGGCTCAATTATTTAAAATTAATCGCGGCCAATGTACCTTTATTAGATAATTAAAGCTCGACGGGCAGTATATTGATAAACCAATAACTTAATTTCAAATTAAGGTAGACGTTATTCAATTTCTATCAAAATAAAGTGAAATAAATTATGAGAAGGATTCAGCTCGTTTATAATCGGTGGACGCGAGAATAAATATCCGTACATAAAGCTTTCTATTTCATATTCTGTAAGTATAATTTATACGAAAACAACATTAACATAATGTTTAAAGATTAATTATAATTTTTTTAAGGAAGGAAACGAAAACTTCACTTTTTTACTTTTTTGGAAAGTTTCCAACTTAATTTGAAAAAAAAAATTACAACTAAATATGCTACTCAGCATATTTAACATTACGAATGTACAAAAACATATGCAAAGCATACATTTCAATCTTCAGATTCTTATGTAAATCAGTTCAATAATTTCCATCAATTCTTTGCCAGCATCTTAGAGGGAAGGTTAAGCTTACAATAGAAGGTACAGAATTTTTTTTATGTAGCATATCACACCAATAATTCCACAATATTACTCGTTATCAATAAATACATTAAACAACTGACTCTGATGAGTCTTATTATACGTTACGAAAACGTTAGCAACAGAATTACAATTTTTCTTTGACGATTCAAAAAACAATAATTTTTACCTCATTCGAGGAACAGCGCGCTTATCAGTACCGCCTCATTACCTCATCTCATTTTTTTTTAAATTTAAATTTAAATTTCACACAAACGCATCGGATTTCCTGATTTTAGATTAAACTCTTTCAAAAATAGAAAAGCAACTATATAAGTGCACGCATATAAAATTTGTAACTAAACATCGAAAAATATGCACATCAAGTCGGGGGGGGGGGGGGGGATAATTTACCACGTTAACCATTTTCTATAACAGAGTGAAAAAAATCAATCATTTCTAGTTCTGATACACGGAATGTATACTAGAACTGACGATTCGATTTTATAAAATACCAGGAAATTACTTGCAAAAATTATAAGCAGCAACAGATTAATTGATAAAAAATAAAACCAACTAAACGTTATAAATACAGTACGCTACTACGACCTCACATTATTTTATTCGGTTCGTTAAACTTCATTTTAATTTCTTTTAACAAGATTCATTGCCATTGTACGTGATCACTAATGTGTAAAACAAAATATTGAAAGAAAATATGTTGCTGTCAGAGAAAAAAACAACTAACTGAAATTATAGTCGATTTGTATGCGGAGTGTAGTAGTAGAATATGATTAACGGTCTTGCATTAGCACAAACAAAACCCGAATTAGCTAAACTTAAAATGCATGACTACACATGACTAATATTATAACATTCGAAGAAATATACATTTAAAAGAATATTTATGAATACATAAAAGAATACTAACAATCCCTCGTTATTTATACAATAAACAGAATATTAGCAGGTCAAATTGTCAATGGATTGTGGTAGGTTATCTAAAAATAAAACTACGTAAAAAATTTAAATAAGTAAATTAATTAGTTTTACTTCTTGACGTTATAAAAACCCAGTCGCAGTTCGATGACCACCTTGGCAGACAGTTACGTCTTTCTTCTTTTGCTTACGATAATCCAAGCCAGCCAGTCTTTTACCCACGCTGATCCTGTCTGTGTTTGTGGGAGGGGGTGTGTATATATATATATATATATATAATTAGCATTACCCGTCGCGGCTGCTCGCGAAATACAAAATTAGAATTTGAACATGAATACAAAAATTAATTTCTCCTAACGCCAAACTTGTTCTATTTTTTGAATTACAACAAAAATGAGTAATTATTAAAAAATACAAAGTATCTTAAACAGAAAACAACATACATAGTACGAAATGTGCATGAGTGAAAAAAAGAACTGTAAAAAAGGAAAATGTAAAGGTAAATACGTTCAGTGAACGGTAGGTGTACGGTTTGTCAGCATATACTGATTTTATTCATGTAATCAAAATTTTAACTTTTTCATACAGCCAGTGCTGTGTGGTTAAGACTTGAGTTTCCTTCGCGGTCAAAGCTCGCTTCTCTCGCCCTTGCCGTCCAGCCAGGGGGGCAAAAAGCCCCTGGTCAGTATTTTGTTTTTATTCAAATAACCGGAGGCGGGTGCCGCCAGTCGCGTCGCACATGCAATAACAGTGGCAGTGGCTATGTTGGATGAGCAGCCGAACAGTACACCGTCACATCTCATAAAAAGTAGAAATTAAAAAAACGGGAAATGATTTCTAGATATATATCTGAAGAGTATTTGAAAGCCCAAATCTACTGAATATCTCGTTTAGTATTGTCGGAAAAGGAAAAAAAGATTTGAAATTATTCAAAAACATTTTTAACTTTCTTCACCCCTTTCAAGGTCGATTAGTTTTTAAATATTCACGAAGATTATACACGCCAAAAACCAAGTTTATATCAACATTTGTTACAGAGAAAGATTAAAAAAAAGATTACCGGATTTAAAAAATAATTCATAAATCTATTTAAACCCTTCAACTCTGAATTTCAAAAAATCTAAAAATTGATTTTGTGCTAAAAATCTAAAAATTGTAAGCTCGACCTAAGTACTTTCAGTGCACGACATCGATTGATTTTTTCAATCGGATTTCCATCCCGTAAGACCGAAATAAATAATTTCCTTTTAAAACCAAGAAAAGTTAAAAAACAACTGGGCAAATGTTAATCCGTTACAAACACCAATATCCTTTTAAAAAAATAGTCAAATATTCGCTACTTAATGATAACGCATTGATTCAAGTCCGCAGTAGCCTGCAACCTAACGAAAATTTCACTTTTATATCGAATCTGAAAAGTTGCCAAGTCAAGTAAAATAAACAATTTTAACTACAAATAACAAATAAAATAATAACCCTCACTACCGCTCTTACATTAACAAAGCAGTAATCCTTCTCAATGATTTAAAACATACTAACATTAACAAAAATCTTAATAAAATTCCAAATTCAAATAGAATGAGTATTAACAGTTGTCAATATTTCAAAAGTGAATAACAAAATCAGAGTGAAGTAATTAACTGTAAGATAATCCATCCTTACCGTCGAATACTGTACGGAACAGCGAACAACATGTAAAATTAAGACTGAATACAATATAAATGTCAATTCGATACACACAACGAAAAATAGTTTAAATAATAAAACTTTTGAACTAATCACGTATTACATCTTAAACATAAAAATTCGGGTTAAACCAGTTTTATAAAAGAGAATTCCTATACACGTGCGAACAAAACGCAAACAAACATAGATGCGTGTGCAAGTAATAGACTACGACATGTAAAAAAAAGAAAATATACATCGTTTAAATTTAGGAAGGAAGGAAAAAATAAACGTTTGATTAGATATACGTAGTAGAAGAAAAACACAAATTACTAATCAACGATAAGATAAACATATTATAATCAGTGGTCAATCAATCCTACATATTTAATAAATTATTTCTGACATTCTAACCAGCTTTTGCACTGATAACCACAAAAGCATTACAACTAATTGTGAAAAATTGCTGTGAATTTTTTAATGAAATGAAGTATTTATTCGGACTGAAAAAAAAATGAAAAGACTAAAAGAACATGTGTGAGGTGGGAGTACACCGGAAAGCTACTTGACTAGTCTCTATTAGATCGTAAAAGTTACGAAAATATATGTGGGGGGGAACGATTATTACCGAACAAAGATAATGAATGATAAAAAAAAAGTTTTAAATAACTTTTAAAACAGGCATCAAATTATATTAACATGTTTTTTTTTTTTAAACTAAATTTTTAGTTAAAAACCTAAGTATTTCGAGCCAAAATAATGAAGTATAGAAATCTTTTAAATAAGATTTACTAAATTTTTCAATTGTATTATTCCGATGACGATTTTTTTAAAACTAACCCAACCACTGAGGGATCACATTCTAATCTTTATCGATCCAATCTTTACCAATAATACACAGGCTACACCACCATTTTATTTCAAAATTACAATTAAATAAATCATTTTGACATAGAAAGCCACAAAAAAAAGAACCTTACAATCAAAATCGGACATACAATCAAGTAAAGCTCAGCCCGGGAGAGTATAAAAGAACCGACCAACCCAAAAAAAACGCAATTTTTAATTGTCAACACAAAAATATTTTGTAACAAAAATTTTTATTATTAATTCAGACCTCAGAAATTCAAGCTACAATAAACTGTCTAAATAAAAAAAATGCTACAAACCATTGAAATATTTTAAGTTTTGATAACGAAGAAATCAGTAAATAAAAAAAAATAAAAATTTTTTAAACTTTAGTTCGCAGTAAATTTTGCTAATACAGATACACTTATATTTGTAGGAAAATTGGCAAATTACAAGAGAAAATACAGGAAAACCACTACGACATGAAACAGTGCCCGTTTGTTTCTACGACTGTGGCATAAATTCCATTATTAAAAGTAAAACAAAACACGTTTGGAAAAGATACCGACCGATAATCACAGAAACACACTCGTACATCAAAACTGATTACAGATAGTAAAACTGTACCTATTCTGTATTCCTATTCCTGTTTTACCTGTAAAACTTGCGAGTCACTAATACTGTACTAATAGTTCAGTTTTCCTGTCTGCAATTCCTGACGGTAGAATGTGAAGTACATAAACAAATTGACATACTAATGTAATGGAATCATTACGTTATTAAAGTGTGACTTCTGAATAGAAACGTAAAAAGAAAAAAAAACGTTTTTTGTCCCCCCAACCCTTTGCAGGGATTTCAATAAGACTACACATAAATTTATTTATGTATATTTATTATCATTTATTTAGATCAGTAAACGATACTATACTGTAAAGAAAACGTCAGGAGGGATGCAATTATTGTAAATAAAAAGGATGTGATTAAAGTTCATATTATTTAAAATACCTGAAATAAAGTGAAGGTAAATTGAAAAATGTAGTATATAAAAAAAAATTCACAATTCAGAAGGCGTTGATAAAATTTATTTGGTAATGAATTTTTTTTTATTTATAAGGGAGGGACATAATAGTTAACTAAATATTATTAAATATATCGAACAACCCAAATTTGAGGATTATCTTACAAATCACTCGCTAGTTAATCAATAGCTTAAAAAATTATTTGGTATAAGTAAAAATTGTTTATGCAAAAACTGGCGTTACGGGTACAAATAACTCAAATTGAAATTTAAAATACTTAAATACATTTATTTACTTATGACATCTGCTAAGTCTTTAGATTTTTATACGGCCAGATCAGAAGTTTACAACAGAAATGTTATCGGGCTCCTGTCGTGAAGCAGAATAATTTCAGAAGTCCTTTAAAAAGTATATAGAAAAGAGGAGAATAAATTCAACTGCGTACCGTACAATCTGAATAATGTGGAACATGTCCTGCATTAGGTTCTCTTTTTTTACTTAATTTATACAAATTATGACATAAGTTTCTTCAATTATATTGTCCTGTATAACAGGCTAACAAAAAAATAATACAACATAATAAGTAATTAAATTATAAATGTACATTATGTAAATAAGTACATAAAAAATTATAAAAGAAATTTAAGGTGTTGATATAATTGACTGACCGGTGTGGACAACAAAGGCTAAACTGATGACGGTGTTATCAAGTTTAGAGGATCTAAAAGATGTCCTTCGGTAAAGCCCATCAGGGCTAGGAACGAAGGGGATAGTGTTGTGACCGGGATCGTCATATGGCGGGTGTCTTCCCCTACGTAGGTCAGAATGACCGGCCTCATATTAATCAATGTCACAGACTACAGAATTTTAATACAAGAACAAAATTATGAAAGTGCTCCTCAAACATCTATATCTTAGACATAGATCTAAATCTTTTCGGCAAGTAATAATCCTCTTTTACAAACAATCATTAATCTGAATATTAATTTTTTTTTTTTTTTACTTACTCAACAAAGTGATACTATAGACGTACAACATAAAAGTATGAAAAAAGTAAAATATCTGACATTAACCAAACATTGTAACATAGCGATTATACAATCGGTATTAAACAAATAAAAAAAACTTTACAGTTAATATTAGTCATAGTATCAACAGCCGGAGAAACGATATCAGGATATATTTTCTACGTAAACGGGGAGGGGGATTTTCACTTATATTAAACAAGAGACGAGACATCACCGATCTCTTTCGAAATTATCAACGTCTCTGCTAATAATATAAAATATAGTTAGAGCAAACATATAACTTGATGACGCGATGGAAATTCATTCATTTTAATATATTCAATGTTTTTCCTTTTTTCCTAACATTATACATACATTTTGAATAAACTTTAAACACATAATTTCCGCATTTTGTTTTCATTTCATCGATAACCTATAACGTGTACGGAGTATCACTCTAAAACCGATTTTTAAGAAGGTACGGGGCTGAAAAGACCCAGTCGTACATTTTATTTCCTTTCACCTACAAGTAATTCTACGATTATCATGTATTAATCTAATCAACAAGCTAAATCCAAAATCTAACTTTTTAACATAAGTAAGATACAAATATTTTATTTTTTAGAGTCAATTCTAAAGAATGTAGCGCAATAATATAATTGTTTTTTTTTTTTGAAAAATAAAATTTATTAATATAAATATTTCAAATGGTATTTCTCAAAAAGTATAATCCAACCAACACAAAAAACCAATAACAAGACTCCGTATGTAATGAACAACGAGAACGTAAATATTTTCATATGGCTTTATTCAAAGTGTGAAAGCAAAAAAAATAAATAAGAACGAAAAAACAATCACCCTCATAAAATAATACAGTTATGGGTGCTTAACCCTAGAATGGTACGTATACGCCTATTAGACGTAGTTCAGTAGTTGAACAGCCGCCATTTTGTTTTGGAGGAGAATAATACCCCTGCCTTCTAGATATACTAACACCTGACTCTCCATTGGAGGATTAGTGTACTTCAAACCTCAGAAGTGTTCACATCAAGGTCAGTGCATTTTTTCTAACAAATCCTACCACGCCTCTCAGGCGTGTTGGTACTATTCTTGATGTATTTTTTTTTTTTGCTAAATATAGCAAGCTATAATGCTTACATTATTTATTTGCACAATTTTTTTATGAAAAATAATGGTGACAAGAAGCCTTTGTCAAGATTTCACTTCCTCATGAAATTGGCCGATCAACTGTCAATTCCGTGGATGATGGAGAGACTGAAATAGTCACACATGCCTCACAACCTACGAAGCATCATAAAAGATTGTCTCGGTGTGACGGATGCACCTGTTGAAATACAAGCGGCATCAAAATCTGAAAAAAGGCAGTATTGTACGTACTGTTCTTATAAGAAGAAAAGAATGAGTAAAATGACCTGCTGCAACTGCAGAAAGCCAGTGTGTGGCGAACATTGTTTCAACATTTGTCAAGTTTGTAAAAAATAATAAATGTATGACCAATTTTTGTTTAAATCTCATTAAAGTGTTTTTTATATACCTCATCCTTTCATTTAAACATTTTTACCTGCTTGAAAAAATTCCTGGGAATCGAATTCAAATTTATTTTCTATAATGATGTTTTCTTACTTGCAGTTTTGTTTAATATTTTAATTCTAAGAGCAGTTTTTCATTCTATGATATGTAGTAAGTATGCAAATAGAAGAAGATTTAACATTTATTGACATTTACAGAATTTAAAATATTTATTATACCATTTTTTGGCACTTTTCAGGGCTGTACGTCTATAAGACGTATAGGTACCATTCACTATTGTTGTGTATAGATACTATTCTAGGGTTAAGGTTAAAGGTTCATAAAACAAATGAAGAACCAAACTAAACACAGAGTTTTAAAATTTAATAAAACAAAATTCAGAACTCTGGTGTTAGTCTAAGTTTATATAGTTGAGACTTGGAAGTCCACTAAATGTTTTTTATCGACTGGTCATAATGTAAATAAAAATATTGATGTAAAATTAAATACAATGATAAAAAAATAAAAATAAAATGACGAAAAACACCGGGTAAATAAGATTACACGAAAATATTAGCATATTACAAACATGTACAAGAATTACAAACAAAATTTCACAAGTAAAATAAATACAAACTCAACTATTCAATGCAGTAATCAAATTCATATTTTTCTAGAAAGACTGAAGAGAACAATACACAATTTTTTATAATGCAAGCGACAACTACTGACTTTTGACAACTAATTATTGTACAAAGTCACGGAGTAGACTTAATAAATAGAACTTAATTCACAAAATAGAACTTAATATAACAGAATTCACAAATAATAAAATTAATAAATAGAACCGCTAAAGATAGCAATCTGATTATATTTAATTGCATCTGGCGATGTGAAGATTTCGACTTCTAGTTCGGTCACGACTTTAATTAAACTATTCATTGCAGGTTTCAAACAAGCTAATTTAAAATAATGAAACCAAAATATACGACAAACCAGGGCACTGGATGGTAACAGATTCTTTATATATCTGATGAATATATTTCACAAATCAGCGGATCAGGGGCCACGTTGTGTTGTTGCACGTAATTTAAAATTTGAAAAAAGACTTCTCGTTTCCGACACCCTACTATTTCGCAATCAGAAACGCACTGATTTTCGGAATACAATGCACTAAATACGTTCCATTAACGAGTAGACGCTACACAAGCAACAAGGTTATATGCTGCCTGTTGTTGACCTTAAATTGAGCCGTAACTAAGATCGATTCAACCAATCTTCAGAAAATTCTCAAATGCACAATTTCAAGTACACTAATACAACATATCCAAATTTCAGTAACATTGATGATCAAGCAGTTTTCGATATTTTCTAGCCACAAAATTTAATACATAGTACTATAATTATATATATAAGGAAACCAAAATTTTAGTGAATTGTATTTTTGTACTCCTCATACCTTAAAACGTAAAGAAAATTAATTTCATCCCCCCTCCCACCAATCACACCATGCGACCGAAAATAATATCGTACTTTTCTTAGAAAAGACGGTCGAGAGATGAAAATGAGTGAAATGTTACGTTAAAAATCTATTATTACAGCCACATCACGACCTGCTTCCCTTACACGAAAAGAGAAGCGTTTAAAGTTGCTCACTTCCGGATTCCTTAAAATTAATGTACATATGTTAAAAAGTAAATGGCTTTTTCCGTTTATTTAATTGACCACAGTGCACAGTATTAATTATCAAATTAGGAATTATGAAAGATACATTTTCCCAAATTCAAAATGATTCACTTTAATGTGTGATAAAGTATTTGCTAATCAGTTTGTTTCCGTTACTAATAATACAGATAAATATAATGTTATTTTCATTTGTAAAGAAGTGAAAGTAATATTATCGGTTAGATTATATAATCAGTAAACTTAATCGTTAAAGTTATCTAGAACTATAAAATAGCAAATTTACTTAGCTTATGTATATTATCATCGTATCAATTTTGTTCTTGCATACGCCAAAAAAATTGTAAATAGTAAAACAATTTTGAAAAAATACAACGATAGAGAATTAATACAATACGCAAGCCATCCTGTTTCCGTTGATGAAAATTTAATTATTCGGTTTATTGCTGCTGTTCATAATATGGTGAATAATTTTAAACATTGTTTCGGGTCATATAATTTTTAAAATCAAAGTCAATTATTCACACGCTAACTGCAATTCAGTTGATTCCCCCCTAACAGAAAACCACAGTTAAGATTTTACTTCCTTACTTCAAGAAATTTCAAAAATAAAAAATATAATACTGCAACAATCACATCACGTTGTCGAAATTGTCTTAAAGCAATTCTTACTAGTAACAAATACTTAATTGTACATGGTCCTGTAATTGTACATGTACTAATAGCAATGAACCTTATTTTTTTACAATAGTTGTGCTTTCTTTTGTAGGCCTAATTTATTACTCACTCCGGTTTTTCTGCCGTGTTTCAACATAATGATAATAATAACACTTTAAGTCCCCTGAATTATACTATACTAGAAGTAGTAATTCACTTTGTAACAATAGAAAAAAGATCGAGGGTGATATTTTCTTAATTCTCCATCATTTTTCTTTTAGACCGCATTTATTAAACAAATTTATCTTTAAAAAAATACTGAATAAAACTATCTTTTTTAATGTATTTTGACCTAACTTGTATATACATCTGTACGAAACAAAAAAAAATTCTAAAACTATGTCCTAATAATTAATAAATAACTTTTTTTGGTACTTACGTATTAACGCTACCGCAGCTACAGCTTTATTTAAAAAGTAGTCAATCGGATTTCGGTGGAAAATGGGCCGAAACAGATTCAAAACTGAATATAAATGGTTATTTATATTTATTTATTTTATAAATATAATTTAACCAAACTTAACCTACGCTCGCTAACCTTGACTAATTAACACCGTAATTTTTTGAGTATTTATTTAATAAATTCAATAATTATTGCAATTTGATTATTTAAATAATAAATAATTCTAATTACTGAATTTATTAAATAAATGCTCATTTATTTATATTTTACGGTGTTAATTAGTCAAGGTTAGCGAGCGTAAGTTAAGTTTGGTTAAATTATATTTATAAAATAAATAAATATAAATAACCATTTATTAAAATTAATAAAGAGACTGTTCATTTTCCAGCGAAATCCGATTACCTTGTATTTAAATAAAGCTGTAGCTGCGGTGGCGTTAATACGTAAGTACCCTTTCTTTTATTGTCAATCAAATTTATGTTTTTGATCGAATGGATTTTCATTATCAGTTATTTTTGAAGTAATAACCACTTAATTCATAAATTATTATTTTAAAAGTTTGATCTGATATAACACAGGCTTTGTAACCGTTATTGTGGGCTGTTCCCAATTAGACGAGAAAAATTAAATATTTTTTTACGATGTAACTTTTCTTTTTTTGTTTAGCCTCCGGAACCACCGTAGTGTATTACTCGTACTTCAGAGGACGATATGTATGAATGTAAATGAAGCATAGTCTTGTACAGTCTCGGGTCGACCATACCTGAAATGTGTGGTTAAAACCCGACCATCAAAGAACACCGGTATCCACGATCTAGTAGTATTCAAATACGAATAAAAGTAAATGCCTTTACTAGGATTTGAACCTTAGAACTATCGACTTCAAAATCAGCTAATTTGCGATGACGAGCTCTCACTTCTAGACCAAGCCGGTGGGTTTTTACGATTTAACTAACTGTACATATTGACCCAAAATATTTATATTTTTACTCATAAATAAACTTTTATTCGCGAAGTAAATGTGTTTTCTATTCATTATTACACACATTTTCTTACCTGTATAATCAAAACTAATACATCAAATTAATTCAATTTTTAAAACCACTCCTGCCTGAAATATTTATTACTAGAAAACAGACCGACAAGTGGTTAACTATTAATCTAAAAAATCATTCAAACTGGGTGAGGAAAATGAGAAAAGAATAAGCAGTTATTAGGCGTGTATTTTCACACATTTTTTTAGGATTCCCAAAAAGTAGAATGAGTTTAGAAATAAAAAGGACTACTTTTCTTCACTGTTTATTCAATTAAAGAAAAAATAATAATACTGAAATGAAATCGCCGCATAGATTAAGAAAAAATTATTTAAGTTAAAAAAATAATCATATTCACAGTTACTATGAACAGAGTTATTGCGCTTAATAAAACTCGAGCATGATCTGATATAACAATAAGTCATATAATACACAGAGCGTTCAGAAAGTAGCTGTGTAATAGCTTTAGGATTATACAAACTGTTTCTAAAATGGTGGGCTGGCTATACTTTTTCGGATTCTACTTGTAAAACTAAACAAAAGATATCCTTAAGAAAAATGGAAATTTCTCCTTCGTTCTCCCCCTGTCCGCCTATTTGTTATTTTTATATAAAAGTTTATCTCAAGTTTGGATAGAGAAATCACATTAATATTTGGTAAACGTCTTGGTAATAAAATTTTAAAATTAGTAAAAAATCAAGTCTTCAATACCTTCGCAAATTACTAAATGGCAGCCATGTTTATTTTTCAATCCGTTATATCTCCATAAATATTAGTTTTATAAAATTTATGTTATATTAAAAAATATTTCCGGCAACAGGCTCTGTTGAAGACTCTGATCAAAATAGATGACCATCTACATTAAACGAACAGAAGCTGCTTGATATTTCGGATGCAATGGCAAAGAGTCCATCAAAGTTAATGAGTAAGTTAGCACAGCAACAAGATGTCTGACTTGCTACCGCACATAAAGCTGTAAAAAAACAACTGAAATTTTTCCCCTATAAGGTAATTGTGTTCAACAATTGAAATCTTCAGATCATGTCAAAAGACTAAACTACTGTCAGTGATTTAAACGTTTTATTGACCAAAATTCTGAAGGCAACCTCAACATTACGATTTTTACAAGTGAACCGTGGTTTCATCTGAGAGAATATATTGATTCACAAAATACAAGACTGTGGTCAAAAACTAACCTCCATGACGTTCACGAACAATCTTTACACGAAGCAAAAATTGCAGTCTGATTGTGGGTCCAATTTTTTTTGAAAATGCAGTTAATAGCGCATTTGTTTTTTTTTAACAAACTTCATTAGTCAGTTAACAGAAGTGGAAATCAATCGCGGTTGGTTCCAACAAGATGGCGCCACTGCTAACAGATCAATGACATTTTTACGAAATGTCCTTGGTGAACGAATCATTTCGAGGGGTTTGTGAACTGCACGATCGACAGATCTAACTAACCCAGGTTAGAAGAGCCCCAGTTAGAACAAGCAGCGTAGCAGTGTAGAAGAAAGCAATGAGTGTATACTATAATTTCATGAAAGCGGATCTGTTATTACTGTTCATAAAGTTTTCGTATAAAGTACGGAAACTTCTAATAAAGATTCTATTAAACGTTGATGTCAGCAGTTTACGGTTACAGTAAGATGCCAGCACGCAAAAAAGGTGCTGGCAAACCTCCCGTTTACGAGGAAGTTGTGGATCGAGTAAGAGAAACTATTCAGAGAAGCTCCAGTAAATCGACTCTTCGTGCAAGTTTAAAACTGGGAATACCGCAATCGACAATCGTGAAAGTTCTACACAAGCGCCTAAATCTTCATCCAAACAAATTTCAGCCGGTACATGCAAATGAAGATGACGATAAACCACGCCCTTACAATTTTTCCGCAGACATTCTTGAAACAGGAACGAAAATAATGCGTCTTTAAAGAAAGTAATCTTCTCTGACGAAGCTACCTTCCATGTTTCTGGTCACGTTAACCGCCATAACTGTCGGATTGGGGTAGTGAGAACTCTCATGCATTCGATAAACACAACGTGTCAGCCAGAAAATTAACGTTTGGTGTGCATTGACTGCTTATGAAGTAATCGGACTATTCTTCTTCGACGAGCCTACTACTAGCGCTACTTATCTAAACATGTTACAGGAGTATGGAGTACCACAAACTGAACATCAGCATCCCAACGTTTAATTCCAACAAGATGGTGCATCACCACGAAGGGTTTACACATTAGTCCTATCTACATGAACAATTTCCTCAACATTAGATACAGTGATGGACCGATTCCTTAGCCACCTCGATCCCTAGATGTTACGCCACTCGATTTCCTTCTTTGGGGACAAAGAAGGACTGTCCAGGACAGTAACACTGTCTTTAACAAGAGTGTTACGCAACAAAGGTTGTAAACATAACTAAAATAAAGAACCGGAAGTGTAATCAATTGATCGAATAATTCCAGATATTATTCGTAATGTATAGCGTGAAACTGAATATCATCTACACATTATACGCGCCACAAAAGGTGCATGTGAAATTTGTTTGAAACTAATAAGTGTTGCAAACAAAACTGTTTGAAATGCCTATTCAACAACAAAACATGCACCTACGTACATTTCTATGTTTTTTTTATCAACTCCTGAAATGCGCTGAATAATTTATGATCACCTGTATATAATACATAATACATAAGCATTTTAAGTGAATTAAAACATATAATTCTAAGAAAATTAGATCGATATCGAGCATGACAGCTCAGAAAATTATTTCACACAAAAAAATATTAATTTTACACAACGCAATGTGAACCGCTATAGTTGCAAGATTCCTAACCCATTATTCTCAGGGTATATTTATATTACATTAAGTTAAATACTATAAATTCAAATAAAAGATACACAGAAATAGCAATTCAGTACATATAAATGAGAACACAGTCATGTAAGCATTACACAAAAACTCCACAGTAATTTTTCTTGGACCTATGAAGCTATTACGTGAGAATAAATCTAGAAAATTAACAGCTGGAAAATTATGGCCATACTCGCACAGAAACAAGTTTTTGTTTATTAACTCTGATTAACTGGCAACATTTTAGCATTTTCTAGCATTAAAAGTACAAGCACGCCTTTTAATTGTAATTCTCAGAACTACGCGCCATGCATAAAGTTCAACAACGACTCCAGCTCGAGTGACTAATTTATTTTTACTTTGAAATTAATTTCATTAATGTGGATTTATCGAACATGATTTTTTACGATTATTTTAATTTATCTGTTTTTTGATATACTTTAAAATATCTTACGTATTTTATTTGTTTTATTAATTCAAGGTCAGAACATACAAAATTTTAATCCAACTATATATTTGAATAAACAAACAAGCTTCACAAAAACTATTTGAATTCTACAATAATCAAATACTGCTTATCAAAACAAAACAGAACAGCACAATACAGTATTATTGTGTTGTAGTTGTCACATAAATTCAATCAATAAGAATCGAATAATTCATCCCCCTGCATCGTTGCATTGAACTACGACTTTATTTTAGGAAAATCGTGACTGACAAGAGTGGAAAAACTGAATTTACAGATTCCATGAAATGAGTCGTGAGCAGGCAAGTTTACTGTTTACACTTTTTTATCTACTTTTAAAAACGCTGCTTGTTAACGGAGAAGAATCTTAACAACCTACTGTATCAACGATCGTAAAGTAAATAAATGTACGGTATATGGTACACAACTTAAAATTTCACAGTTACTCTTTCTAATTATCCATTACTCTTTCAATACATATCCATTATTTGCAGATCCTTGCAAACGATGGATATTTGCAAGGAATAATGTCCTTGATGATTCGCCGGCCTTACAAAATTTAATAACTATAGTTTTGATTAAATGTAATTAGGAGAATTTTAAATTCTGGACGCTAAGTCTTTTCGACAGATTTCGTCTCTTTTCCACGCGATGGCAGTACTTACAAAGTAATTACATTAATTTGCCGTTAAAACTGGAACACAGTGCAAAGAAGTGGCAAAGATGTTAAAAAAATGCTTATGTGTGGTAGGAACAAACGGTTTCAAGAAGGGCGTGAAAACAACAAAAAGATGGAACTTCCTAAAACATCAACAACAGATAGAAATATCGATAAAATATAGCATTTTTAATACGCTATAAAATTCAATTCTCATATATATATATATATATATATATATATATACATGTACGAGCTTCTGTGGCGAATTAATTCATCAGTAAAAAAAATTAAATAAATATTTAAAAAATAAAGGTCATTGTTAACAATAATCGTTGAATCATTATTAAAGAAGTAGGAATTTCTTATGGCTTTTATGAAACACTTGACTGATATTTTGGGTATGAAACGAGTAGCAATAAAATTTGTTTCAAAACGGTCAAATTTTCAACAAAAGCAAAATCACAGAACAATTGTTAGTTAAAATCCCTAATGACTGAGAAAAACTCAAATGTGTCATAACAGATAACCAAACATGGGTGTGTACGATTGTGATACTGAAACGAAGATCCAATAAAGCTGATGAAAGCTTCCTGAAGAATCAAGACCGGCAAAAAACACGCCGAATTCGATCAAATTTTAACGTTCTCTTTACTGTTTTTTTCGACTGCAGTGGCATCGTCCATCATGAGCTCCTACCACAAGGCTATCAGGTCAACAAACAATATTACTTAAAAGTTTAATTGAGGAAATACAAAGAAAACGACCAAAAATTTGGGTTAACAAGTTTTGAAGTTTGCACTACGAAACGCTCCTCACATTTCGATTAATTTGGCCAAAAATAGCACGATACAGATGCTAGCGCCTGCGTATTCTAAGACATGGCACACTGGGACTTTTTCTTGTTCCTCTAACTAAGGGAACATTGAAGTAAAGAAAGATAAATAAATAAAGAAAACAGTCGCTAAGTAAATTAAAATTGTACCAAAAAATTCGTTCCACTAATGTTTTGAAGATTGGAAGATTCGTTGGGATACTTTGCTCCTCTGGGGGACTAATTTGAAAGGGACAATATCAACATAGAAGAGTAAAATAAATTCTTTTAGGAAAAAATTAAAATTCTAGTTATTTTTATCACACCTCATTTATACATAAATATGGAGTAGTACACAAAGTTAACTACTTAACAGGTCTATTATCGCAAACCAGAATTATATAGTAAGCTTTTCTACGGGCCCAGTTACAATAAAATTAAACCGTGCGGCCTAAACGGTCTAAAAACTATCATTATTTTTTTGTCTTCAGTCATTTGACTGGTTTGATGCAGCTCTCCAAGATTCCCTATCTAGTGCTAGTCGTTTCATTTCAGTATACCCTCTACATCCTACATCCCTAACAATTTGTTTTACATATTCCAAACGTGGCCTGCCTACACAATTTTTTCCTTCTACCTGTCCTTCCAATATTAAAGCGACTATTCCAGGATGCCTTAGTATGTGGCCTATAAGTCTGTCTCTTCTTTTAACTATATTTTTCCAAATGCTTCTTTCTTCATCTATTTGCCGCAATACCTCTTCATTTGTCACTTTATCCACCCATCTGATTTTTAACATTCTCCTATAGCATCACATTTCAAAAGCTTCTAATCTTTTCTTCTCAGATACTCCGATTGTCCAAGTTTCACTTCCATATAAAGCGACACTCCAAACATATAATTTCAAAAATCTTTTCCTGACATTTAAATTAATTTTTGATGTAAACAAATTATATTTCTTACTGAAGGCTCGTTTCGCTTGTGCTATTCGGCATTTTATATCGCTCCTGCTTCGTCCATCTTTAGTAATTCTACTTCCCAAATAACAAAATTTATCATTAATTAGTGAAAGGTTAGCTTAATATTAAAGCATTTTTAATACTACAAACAAAGTTTTTTGATTCAGATACAAATTTTCATTAATTCTTTAATATTAGGTTACGAAATTACTGTAAATAGAAGTTTTAATCGACATAGCCTTGAAAATTATTAAAAAAGGATTCTTTTAATTTTTATTTTTAGTATCTGTTTATTATTAAACTGTTTAACAGTCATTAATACAAATCAATAACCCGTATCATAGAACGAGTAAATTTACACATTTTTACAATTGTTCAATTTGTTAAGGATGTTTCCAAAGATGGAGCAGAAAAATAAGCACAAAAGTAAATACGTTAACAAGTTAAAATAATTTTTACAAAGCATAACAGAACGTAACTAGAAAACATGTTCTTCTTTTTTGAATATAAAATTACAACAGTTGATATAATACTGAGAAAAATGTAAAATGTAAGGGAGACACTGCTGCTGTCAACAACACTCCTTACTTCCATACAATAAAAAGGTCGGTAAATAATTCTGTACAACCCCCTCGTATAGCATCATAGGGTGGAAAATTCTCACCCTTAGATCGTAAATTCAAAGACGCAAAAACAAAATTTACCTCAGAACAGTAATTAAAGAAAATAACATCCTGTTAAAGAGAGTTAAATTTCAATAAAAGTGAATCGACTTTTAGTATTATACGGTTGACAACAGCTCTTCCAGTAAAAGCCGTAGTCCACCCGTCTCACCATGATACGGCAAAATGCTGTTAAGTATTGATATTTCTCGACGTACCGAAATAAAAAGAAAAAATGAAAAAGATGTACAACGAGAAAATGAAAGAAAAACATGACATACACACAAGTGTGGATCTGGTATTACATGCAACGTGTTAGCATTTTAATTTAAAAGTGTTAACACACTTTCATCCAATCTCTTTATTTTCTACTTTAATTATCAACAAATTTATCTTCCGAATGCAAAGAACAATTAGAAAGATATTTTTAATCCTAAATACTTACCAAATGTTAATGTAAAAAAATTTAATACTGGTGCTAAATGAAGTCTACTCAAAGAAGTACGGTATCAGTTCTTCATTTATTTATTTTTATTTTTTTAAAGTTGGCACTTTTTTGAGAAAAAAATTCCAAAACAAAAGATGTTTGGCTTTAAAAAGTAAAAACAATTTTTAAAAAAAAATATTTATTTTTAATATTTCGCTTCCATTTTAAATATATTTAAATACTTCGATACAATATGTAGAAATCGTTATAAATGAACACGCACACAAACTCAACTATTTAAAATTAGGAGCCTAATAAAACTAACGAATCAAACATTTTTTGGATTAAGGAAAAAAAGGTTTACAACAAACTTGTTAAAATATATTTTTAATAAATTAATTTAATGAAGTCATAAAATAGTATCAATTATGTTAACAATGAACTCGGCTGATTACGTTCAATGAGAATGTCGACGTGGACTCATTTTTTGAGCTACAAATTATAATTTTACCGAAAAAATAAACAATAGATATAATCAAATTTTCTACAGATTGTAATATAATTTTATTCTTTAGCAATTTTACAATTTTTTAATATTTAAGAATTATTTTTATTTCTAATTAATAGTCAATAAAGCAACACTTTCTTCAACCTGTGTGATTTATTCTTGGATCCCAGCGAAAATTTAAAGGACGTGCTTTACCACCACGTATAATAAATATATCCTACGAGGGTCAATCAATAATTAAGAGAAATGACAATAGCGAAAAAAACTGTTTAATAGAATAAACTGAAACTGTCTGCCGTTCAAATTGGCACCACTGATTGAATTTCCATTATTATAACCTTTTTTCTTTATTTTAAAAAGTCGGCTCCGCTTGAAAAGTGTACCGAGAAATAACAGCGTGCTGTGATAAAATTTTTATTTTCTTTAAATATAAAAGGCTGAATTTCACTCGCAATTGTTGAAACGATAAGATAAAAAGGGTATTAATCGTACAAATTATATAACGATTCAACAGTTTAAATCAGGGAGAATCATCATTTTCATCGTAGCGGAAGACCGTGAAGTTTGGACTGACGCTTCAGCAAAATCACATTGATGATTAATCGCGAGGATACACCAATAGAAAAATTTTAGGAAATTGTTGAAATTTGTAGAGCGAGTATCTGGGCCGTCCTTCCATTACCCATAACATGGTGAATTACAGCAGTAATTTTAAGATGGAGTTCCGAGACCATCGTCACAAAACGACAGACATCCGAATTCACTTTTGTACGGAACTTTAACAACTATTCTTAGCGAAAAGTAATGCTCTTTAAATCAAAAAAACCTACGAAACTAAGATTTATCACTTGAGTCTGAATCCAAACGTCAGAGTATGGAGTGTAAACATCCGAATTCACCCGCCAGTAAAAAATTGAAACCTACTCGTCAGCCGTTAAGTGATGGCAACGCGTTGTGGAACTAAAATGATCCAATTTATTGTGGCAATTATTTGGAAGAACCAAGTAAATCAACAGCGAGTACTACTGATTTGCTGCAAAATAGTGAATCCCGCAATAAAAAGGATACATCCCGGTTCTGTGTCAAAAGGCGTAATTCTTCTGCACGATAACAACCGTCCCCAACCCACTAGGTTGGTCTAGTGGTGAACGCAACTTCTCAAATCAGCTGATTTGGAAATCGAGAGTTCCAGCGTTCAAGTCATATAAAGTCAGTTAGTTTTACACGAATTTGAATAGTAGATCGTGAATACCGGTGTTCTTTGGTGGTTGGGTTTCAATTAACCACATATCTCAGGAATGGTCGAACTGAGGCTGTACAAGACTACACTTTGTTTACACTCATACATATCATCCTCTGAAGTATTATCTGTAAGGTAACTACCGGAGGCTAAACAGGAAAAAGAAAGCACCCGTCCTCATATCGCTTAAAAGACACGGGAAGCGGTTCAAAAGTTGGGTCGGAAGAAGTTTCCACATCCAATTTGCAGTTCCGATCTCGCACCATTTTTTGTTCGATACTCTCAAGAGTTTTTACGTGGCACCGAATTCAGCAATAAGCAGATCAAGAATGCAATTCAAGAACGGCTCAGACAGATTTGAACAATTCTTTACTATTAGAATGAGAAAGCTTACGTAAAGATGAGACAAGTGTCTAAATTTAGCCGGGGATTATGTTGAAAAGTAGCATTAGTTTCGCTGTCGTTGAATAAATACTTTACTTACTAAACGACCCACGTATTTTGAATTCCATTTTCAATATCTGTCACCATGTCGCATACCGCCCACAATCGATCAGAATGAAGAATTATTAAGCCAACTCTGTATTTTAATTTTTATCAAGTATCAGTATCACCTTACTGCAAGGAAAAATACAGGTTTCATCCACCCTTATAACGGATACATGAATCGAGTAGATACACGGCGCATACAATACCTATTCTTAAAGCGTGCACCAGTATACAAGCAAAAGTTTCATATTCCGTCGGAATATGAAAAATCTCCAAAAGATATGCGAAATCTGGCATGCCTTAAAATGAACCTGCAAGCAATATTTATGGGCGATTATTCCGCTGGGAAGATTTACAGAAAAACAGAGTACCTTTAGTGTGTTTGCTTATTATCCTGATAACGGTCAATATCAACAGACGTTCTGCAACGAATGTACAACCTAAATTGATCATAAAGACCCTTAAAAGCAAACTCGTTTAATGCTTCTTTAGCAACCGGATAGAATAATCTTCTGCAATTCCACCACTAAGAATCTACAAAAAAAATTCTCATCCAATAAAAAGGTTCACTTCTAACTGTCAATAAATATTAAGGACTTTTTTAGTTTCATGTAAAACAATACTCCTATTTTTATAACAGCGACTTCGTTATAAAAATTTAACGTTAAACATTATTTTTTTACCAAGGTCTTACACAATATTACATTACGTAGCAGTATAATAGAACAGCTTGATTAAATAATGTGAGTCAACATCATTGGTTATCAACATAAAATCAATGACCCAAAAATAGAATCTCCTTTGATAAGACTAAACGTCTACAATCTATAGATTCTATGAAAAATCTATTTAAATTCAACTCATAATTCTAAGTTAACAACCAATGTCATCCAGCAATAATAATGAAAATCAAACGTAACTGATATTTACAAGAATTCAACTCTCCAACCAGATAAGGAGTAACTGCTAAACTGGATTTGAATATTTTAAACAAAACATTAACTTAAATATCCCCCAGCATTTTATTACATATAACATTGCTGTATTTTACGTCAAACACCTGTCTAAAATGAAAATTATTCCCAATAATTACATTTACAATAACTTACTTTCCCAATAACTTACTTTCAAACATTTAGAAGTAAACCTCTGAGGATGATTCTCATTCGTATTGACTCGTGCTGCGTTCTTACCCCTGGCAATTTTTTTTTTGTAAACATAGTCAAAAAGCGAGTTGGATCTGAATAGTATCGGTACACTTAATAAATCTTTGTTGGACCTTTTAATACAAGATGGGACAGAGAAATAGGATGTTTTTGAAACAGCTAAAAATGGAAAAGCAAAGCGGGTGAGGGCATTCCTGTTCAAAGCACTTCACTTTCAGTTGGCATCATGAAACACTGAAAATTGGAACATCGTGCTTGAACAATGGTGAATATCAGTGACCGCGGTTCAACATGAGTTTCGACGCGGAATTAACCACCGAAATGACTCTTCCTTTTCGTAACACAATATTATGTGGGATTAATAATGTTCATTCAGGACGCTCACTGGAGAAAAATAAACCGCACCAGATTCCCCACATACTCCGGAAAATGCGGAAAAGGTTACAACAACATTTTTACGAAGTCCAGGTCGCTCTGCTGGGAGACATGCCGCGGAACTTCAGAAGGAGCAATCGCTAGGTGAGGCGTATTTTACATGAAGAGCTACATTTTCATCCGTAAGTTAGTGGTTGCGCAGGAGATTAAAGACACAAATTAATCTCCGCTACTGAATTTTGCACGCATATGTTGTCACTTTGAGGAAAATGAAAACATCTGTCTTGTTGATGAGTGATGAAGCTCATAATCACCTCAATAATCGGGTTAACAAACAGAATTTTCGTTACTGGGCTGTTGATAATTCCAGAGAAATAAATCATAAACCACTGCACAGTCCAAAAGTTAATTTGATGCGCGATCGAACGAATCGCTTCGTTGGTCTTTACTTACTTTAACTGTTAATGCTGAGCATTACATTGAAATGATAAAGACTTTTTTGTGCCAAAGAATGTCTCGTACAGCCAGAGCGCGTCAATGGATGTTCTTCGGCCTGTTTCCCAACCGCATTTGGTGATGTTGCGTGGCCCCTCGGCCTCCGTATTATCAAATTGTGATTTTTTTATGAGGATACCTCAAGTTACGCACCTATGAGACTAAGAAACCCATACATTAAATGAACTAAAGGACAGTATTCGTCAAAAAACGTCATAAAGAAAATCCTAGGAAGAGTGGAAGCTAATACAACAACACGTAAACAAAAATGAACACCATTTGAAAGATGTGATTTTCCAAACATCAATTTCATTAAATGCTATGTAATAAAAGTGTACATGCCAATAAACGTTTCTATTATTAATTAAAAATCATCATATTTCTCAGCCCCACTCTGAATTTCATAATGTTCAAGAATTTAAAGTAAATATGGTGTCTTTGAGTGCGATAAACTTGTTGCCAACGTTGAAGGATTTGTAATTTCTGTGTACGAGATAGTGGAAAATATAACTAAGGAGGATTTTCAAGCGTGTTTATTATATTTTTGAAACTTTGTCCCATTTGACAATGTAGAATACTGAGTAGAATAGTTTTATATTAAAGAGATTTTTTTTATATATTGTATCCAGATTTTTCAGCTATTTTCTCTTGAGCTTTTGTTTGTATATATATATATATATATATATATATATATATATATATATATACACCAGTGTATGTTTGTTATTTTGTTTATTTCTATTTATTTTGTGCAAGAGTGTATTATTAAGTGTCATATCAAATCCACTAACGTAAGCTAAGTGTTTTTATAATGCCGAGATCTTGTGCATGTAGTCGTCAGGTGTTCCAACACTCCGAGTATCATACTACTAAAGCCGATATTGTAAGATAAGGTGATATGAAGTGTTGCAAATGAGTGTCTCACTGTTTATTTTTTGTAAATTTTAAAAATGTTTTTAATAGTGTTTTACGCGATGGTGGGCTCAAGGAAATTTTGTAAATATTCGGCGGCCCTCTAATTTTTGAAAGAAAATAAAAACATTAAAATTTACACAACACAAACAACTTTTTAGGCGTTTCATAAGTTTTTGGGTTTAATTAATAGCATTTTATGACAATCACCGCTTACTTGATCTATTTTCACTAATTAATAACAAAATATAAAACACAAAATTTCGTTTCTTTTATTTAAAAGAAAACAAATCATTAACAAAATAAATCGATAAACAAGAAAAATTATAGGTATTAAAAAAAAATTAATACACACACTCGCGCGCGCGCTGCTATACACCTAATAAGAAAAAAGCACTTGTAAACAAAACATCTCATAGTAAAACTACAAAAAAGAAATTAAAAAATTGACTTATTTTGACAACATCTAAGCAGTACGTTATTGAAGAAAAACATCAATGTTTTTAAATTTTATACAGCCAACGACTGTAGAAAGTAGGAAATATAATTATATTAAAGGAACAAATGAGGGCAGATAGTTGAAAACGGTCAAAACATTATGAGTGGGATGGAGGTTGAAAACCAGACTGGTAAAAGCATGAAGAGAAATGAAACAAGGATCCATTTGCCATGCAACAATATGCAGTAAAACTGCTGCAAACATGGTGAGAACACTGGTGAAAGGCAAGCAGAGTGACAAAGTACATAAAAAGCATGTAACGCTTGCAAAAGTTATTACTTCGTTACAATATTTTCAATTAAAGTAAAAAGAACAAACAAGGATGAAAAAGAACAAGAGCATTAAGATTAAACACTGCAGGAACACCTAAGTACTTAATAAGTGTTAGTAGGAGATTGCTGGATTACAAATTAAAATTGTGACGTCGGCCAAGAAGGTACAGTATAGGAAAATTAAATAAATGGGCCAGACTGATTATAATTGAAAATAAAATTACCAAAATGTTATGGTTTTGATGCGATTGTGAAATTTGTAGTCCAAAGAACTGGAAAAAGAGGATAACAGTACTAGAAATTTCGTATGGAAGAAGATTCTAAAGATCAAGATGTCAAACAAATAAAGAACCAAGGATTTCTGAGAAGGGTTGCAAAGATAAAAGTTTGAATAAAATAACAATGGACAGAAATAAAACCTGTTTTCAGCATGCAATTAGAAAAGAAATATCAGCTAAGGGTTTCATTATAAGAGTGCTGAATGAAAAAGGGTTATGCTTGTGGATATAGAATCATGACTGACAAATAAAACCTGCAAGGTCGTAAACCGTAGAAAAATTCACAAATAATGTTAATAACAAACAAAATAGTAAGTAAATTACAAGTTTTCCCCAACTGAATAAAGGCAGTATACGAGATCTGTAAATTAAGTAATTTACAGATCTAATTTTTTTGGCAACCAAAGTGGCAATACTGTAAAGTTATGTTAGTAAACATATGGTTATATGAATAGCTGATTTATATTACGGATTAATACTTTTTGGTCTACTGTTGCCACGTGAGACGTAGACAAACTTTTCGTGAAACGAGTTTTTGTTGTGCGTTAACAAAAATGAGTGATACTAATTATGAGCAACGTTGTGCAATCAAGTTTTGAGTTAAACTGTGTGAAAATGCTACTGAAACTTCTTGAAAGACTGCGGGAAAGTTGCCCGCATGAGACCAGCCATCAAAGAAAACTGGATGCTGCATCATGACAATGCACCTTGCCCTTGCACTCTAAATTATTGTGTGTTTGGGAAAAAAAACATTCCTGTAGTTCCTCAACTACCTTATTCACCTGACTTGAGCCCCTGCAACTTTTTCCTGTTTCCAACTTTAAAAAAACACCTCAAAGGAAACCATTTTGGAACAGTACAAAACATTTTTAAAAAATGTAACCAACCATCTGATGGATATTCCCGGTTTCTGAGTTCCAATACTGCTATGAAGAGTGAAAACCGTTTGAAGCGTTTTGTGGCTTCCCAAGGGAACTATTCCAAACGTGATAGAGCCCATGAATAATTTGATTGTAAATAAAGTTTTCTGAACCAGTTTAATACCAGTTAAATTACTTTACTTACGAACCTCGTACAGTAATTAATTTGTTATTTTACAAGTGTTATCTCCCCTACACTTCCTTAAACAGTGTTCAACTTAAAGAGGTCTATCAATCACCCAGTAGTTTATAATAAATGCTTATTTTTGTTTAAATGTATATATTAGTGTACAATGGGTCAAATAATGTGGAAAATGTTGGTGTGACTGGGGCTGGTGGAGGACTGTTTATTGTCTGCACATTTCAGTATTTGCCAGTCAGTGTCAAGTGTGGGTTTTGAATAAGGTTGTGTGATCATTTGTTGTTCATTAAAATGAGTTAACTGTTGAAGAATGGGTATTCATGATGGAAATTTACTTATAGTTGAAATCTAATTTTGTCTGTCAGCGAAAGTCTAAGGAGAATTTTGAAAAGGAAGAACCACTGAAAAGTGTTAATCAAAGTAACTAAAACATTTGTGAATCGGGTTTAGTTACAGCAGAAACATGCCCAACACAGGTCAGTTTTAACAATGCAGATTGTACACGACATTAAAATGGCAGTTACAAGATCTCATAAATCTTTGCGAAAACTAAGCCAGGAAAAGAACATTTCACTAGGTTCAGTCCATACTGCAGTGAGGAAAATATAGAAATTTTATCCGTATCAAATGCAGGTTTGAGCTAACTAATGCTGATCATGCTAAAAGGGTTCACTATTGTCATGGTTCAAGAATTTTACTAGTGGGAACACTGCCATTTTAGATCAAGTGTTTTTCACAGATCAAGCATTGTTTTACCTTTGTATGTTAATTGTCAGAACCACTGGACCTGAGATACTGAATTACACGCACACTTACTTTTCATTTTCCCTACACCCACAAAAAATTGACATATGGTGTGCGGTTTCAAAGCGACAAATAATAGGATCCTTGTGTTTCTTTTTTAAATACTGTATGCAGTCTACCAAGAAATTAGCCAACAGTTCACAACTTTACTGCAAGTGGATGAGCATGACTGCTGGTAGCAACAGCCATTTGTCAGACAGTTCACTGCACTGCAGAGATGCTATGGGATTTTTTTGGGTGGAAGAATTTTTTCTAAAGATTTGTGATCACAAAGATCCCCTGATCTGACTAATCCAGATTTCTTTCTGTGGTGGGATTACTTAACAGAAATTGTTTACAGGAGCAATCCACACACCCTGTAGGAATTGGAGACAACATTACAATGCTATCCAGAAATTAGACAAGCCAGAACTAACAAGAATAGTCAGGAACATGGTCAAACATGTTGACAAGTGCAGGGAAATGGATGGACATAATTTTTTACACCTTCTGATATTATTACAACAGTGCTTGCCAATAAACAGTGATGGGGCTTCTTTTAAGTTGAACACTCTGTAGTTGCTAACACATGTACAGTAATAAAACAAAAAAAGCACCAGCTAGAGTCCTAAAGCACCTTCTCCAAAATCAATGACATGCATTACAGTCTGTTCCTTCAATGAAGAGTAAAAATATCAGTTATAAAGGCAACCATTATCAACACTTAGTGGGCTTGGCATGCCTGTATGCAACATGTTCAGCCGAGTAAAGCTAATGAAGTACAGAGGACTCTCAAAACTTCATTTCTTATTTTTCTTAAAAAGGCTGATGCAAGATTCTTCTTATTCAAGAAACTGTTTTTAATGTATCAAATTTTCAAGTAGATTTGTGCCATATTAGCATTTAACAATTTGGTTATGACATGACATTAATTAATAATGAAGAGGTTCATTAATATTGGAACAACTGTAACAGCGTAAATAGAAAAATAATTGCAAAGTAAAACAATAATAATAAGTGATGTCACAGATTTACTATAATTAAAAAATGAAAATAAAAGTTAAAAGACTTCCACATATTGCTTAACTGGAGAAGTCCAAGCTGCAAATTCAGCATAATTGTATGCTTTAATTTTTTTTTGTATTTACACACAAAAAATAAAAATTAAGTACTGAAGATATTTAAAATTGAGGAAAAAATAAACAATAGCCAACCATTAACAACTAAGCAAAACATTAATAAATTAAAAAACCAGCTGATGGTATTAAAAAAACAATTTTCTATTGTTTTATACAAAGTTTTTATACAGGTTAATGTTACAACCTAACTGGTACTCAAGTTAATCATTTAAATGTAGTGCTTTCACTTAAGGTATGCTACAATCATCAAATTCATAAAACAAAAGTAAATATATAAAAACTGAACTAAAACAGTTTAATATGATCGCTGATCATATGATCACCGTGTAATGTGAATAAGTGCAATAACTACTTTCATTTTATATTTTCACAACTATCTAAATTACTGATGCTAATAATAAAAGTAATGTAAAATACAAAGAACATTAATTTAAATTAATTAATCACAGGTACTAAATATAACTATTTTCACATTAAAATAAATGTCTTACATTCTATCAGTTATTTCTATCAAAGTAATTAATCACACTACCTATTACTTAAAACATTTTATTGAATACGTATATTCAGGTTATTCTTAAATACAGAGAAAACATTTAAGATTTAAAATTACATATTTTAGAGTAGTTCTAAATAAATAGATTGTATCTTAATGAAATTTTCTTTATTTTATTAATTTACTTGATAGAGGAAGGTTACAAAACTATTAGTTAATTTTTTATTTGTTGTTCTAATCTCAAAAATTAATTAACTAAGGAAAAACTTCAGCACTGGGGAAGGCCACTAATCCCAAGGGAAATGATCAAATTTTAGCTAGGGATCATATCTTGGTCTTAGATAGACATCATTAAAAATACATAATTACAAATAATCACAAAACATGATGGTTCTTCATACTGTACAGTCTAACAAGAAGGTAATTACGCTTCAGACTGTGACAGTAGCCACCATATAATGGCAAGCTTGGATAATCAGCCCGCACATCACTACTATGCTATTGTTCTCTGAAACATTGGCACACCATGATTAGACATCTCTTAGTAGTAAAAAAACCCGATGCATGATATGTTGGGTAGTAATCGTCACCACTCCAAGCTTACAGTTACCTGGCAAGTGTATGTATAATAGGAGAGAGAATAATGGAATAACAGAGTTCAGTGCATCACCATTTGATAACAAAAACATTAATTTTTTAAGCGCATCAACCAATAACATCTGTAATATATCTTGAAACAAAAGCAGCAGGAGTCTAATCAATATGAAATCTCAGCTATTAAATTTAGACTTTCTGTACAACTTCCAGATAGAAAACATTAGTGCCTTTACGCCACTAGTTACCAGAAAGTGCAATGGTGTGCCACAAACAGGACCAATGCTTTGCCTAACACAAGCTTCATGTTATATATTCAAGAAGGAATTGAGGATAAAGAAAGAAGGAATCAACTGACTTACATAGCGGCTGTCTCAGAAAGAAACAAGTTATCTGTTTTTATTCTGTAATATTTCTTAAATTTTAAAACAATTTATAAAAAAAAAAAAGTAAAAACAAATTTTTTCAAGGTACAACATAAAATTAGTGGGCCTTCTTATTAACAAATGTTATTTTCATTAATTAAGAAAATAATATTGTTTGTTTATAATATTTTTATTTATTTATTATTACAAAGGACTGCATTAAAATTGTGGTTAACTTTTTTCTTCCATATCACATCATTCAATCATGTCTATCTGTGAAACTATATTCTCTTGCATGGTCCTTTTCAATAGATTTGCTAGAATATACGATGAGTGAGAAACCAAAAAAAATATGAAATTGAAAAACTGATTGATAACTCAAAAAAAAATTTGGTATTATTTAAAACAATGAAACATGAAAATTATGTGTGCTAAAAGATAACGGCAGCTAAAAACTAAGATTATTTAAGATGGGTATATAAAAAGCTCACAAAGCAAAAGATGAATTCAAGCACCATTTATCTGGGTCTCCAGGAAAACATCATGTGATAAGCTTCCTAAACAAAATAACACATCTGAAGAGGTACATTAGCACTTCCCACTATCCATTAAAATTATTACCAGTCTTGAAAGGTTTATGAAAATTGTTCTTATTGTGCAGTCAAGCACTGCAAACTGGATGGTGCACCACAACAATGCCCCCCTTTCTTGCAAGAAGAATATTTCAGTGATTCCAGTCTCTCCTCACCGGTCTGAGTCTATGTAATTTTCCTTTTTCCCTAAGTGAAAACCTAGCTGAAAGAAATTATTTTTGAACTGTTGACATCTATATAGCCTTAACATTTCACCTGAAAGCAATCATTTGAAACTTCCAGTACTGCAATGAACACAAGGCAATGCCTCTGGTGGTATAACTTCTCAAGAAAATTGAGTGAAGGAAGGGGAATGTTGATTTACAGGTTACTATACTCGCACACACAGTCTAAAAATAATATCATTACTTCTCTACACCTTGTAATTTTCATGTAATTTGAAAAAAAAACTGATTACACAAACTAGATTTGCAAATTATACTTCATTTCAGTACTGAAAAATATTTAATGTCGAAAAGTTGCTTTCGCATATGTAAAGTTATGATTCATGAATTAAATAAATTACATCATCTTTTAAAAAATATTACAAATTTTTTTCTAGATATAAAGTAAAAAGATAAATAAATAGAATGTTTCATTTTAACCAAAAAAATATATATAATATTAACAATTAATGAAATCCATCTTACCAGTATATTGATATGAACTCAAGATCTTTTGGCTTACTTGAAAGCCATATCATCACGAGATAAAATTATAGCATTAAAGTCAAACATTTTAAAGATCACAGTTAAAATGTACAACAGTCACGATTGCCCGGCCCTATCAGTATACTTGGTGTATACTTTTAAAATTCTCTCTCTGTATTTAAATTTTATCTCCTGATGATGGCTTTCAAGTAAGCTGAAAGATCTTGAGTTCATATCAATGTGCTGGTAAGGTGGATTTCATTAATTGTTAATATCATTAATTTAATACATTACCAGTTCCACGGTTGAGAAATAAAAAAAATATATTTTTTGGCCTACCAAAGATTTATTTTTATCTTACCAAGATAAAAACTATTAAGAAATGTATATTCAACCTAAGATTTCCTTGATATTTAATTATCAACAACTCACAAACTGATAAAGTTATGTATTGATAATTATAAATGAAACTAGGCGTAATGCACTAAAAAAAGGCCAACAATGAATGTCAAGCTGTAACACAAGATGATAAGAATAGTTATCTGACAAAACAAGACAATTAACATCCACTATATTTCCATACATTAATATGTATTTACATTGATTTAACTTCCTGTACAAAACCAATGAACTAATTGCATATATAATCAAAAGTTTGAAAAAGATGTCATCATTCAAAATTTCACAAAAATCTGTAAATTCAAACTTAAGAAATCAATTAACAATAACTGGTGAAAAAAAAGTCAGATAAATGAGGCATACTATCCCACATCGCAGAATCAAATTGCCTGAAAACAAAACCAAACTGACATACTAATATAATGCAGTCATCTAATTAGTACTAGAATCTGACAGATTTTCAAAAAAAAGAGATTTTGTCAATACCCCTTTAAGGATGCTTGAATAAACATAATCAAAAAGTATCTTATCTACCTAAAGGTAATTAAATTATATGAAAATATATACCTATTCTTTGAATAAAATTGTGAAATACGCGACTCAGGAATCTTATCTCAAAATTAGATAAGACTCTTCTTCCTGTTTAGTTGATGGATCGTGATCAAAATTACATGTAAATAATGTGCAAATATTCAGAATTATGCCAAATTTCATCCAAATCAATTCATACAGTTTGAAGATGCAAAGCAAAAACAGGCCAACATACATAAGTACGTTATATATATCCTTCTGGAATTCTTTAGTACTAAAAAATTGCGTTTTTTTGGTTTGAGGGAAGTCATGAAACGCCACAATCTGAAAAAAAACCTCACACATAATTTAACCTGATCAGCATACTTTACCTTTTATAGTATACCACACAAGACAGCAACTCTATAGTATAGCTGTACAGTAATACACAGCCAGGAAAAATTTAATAAGATACAGTACATTAGATATTTAAATCCCACACTTATTATCAACAAGACAGTTTAACATTGTTGATCCAAATGTAAGTAATTTAATCACCAGAAAATGTAAAAACAGCAATCAACCAATTAAGAATCAACTACTAATTTATTTAGAATTGTATTCAAGTAACCTTAAAAACAGGAGATGCAACTATATAATAATTAATACCTTTACATGACTGTCAGTTTCTATGAGTGATTGGTAAAATTTGATTCAGCTGTGTACAGTACCTATAAATGAAATGATTCTTATAAATGTGCAACCACTTTGTCTAATATTGTGTTTAGTGCAATAACTGAATCTTAATTTGTATATTCCTGGATCAGTGTACGATCTTTTATATTCAGTTTTACCCAGAAAAAATATGGAGTTTCCTTATATATGTATTACAGTACCAAACACGTTTTAGCTGACAATTACAACTAATCCAAGAATTTTCGTCACTGTTCCACAACTAAGATCTAAATACATCTTTTTCTTTTAACTATAAATTGATTATGATTAACAGGCATAAATGCAAAGCAACCTACTGAACTAACATCCTTTGTTTTATTTCTTAATTCATTTAATGATTGAATAAAATATATTATTGGATATTAATATCATAAAAACATTACAAATTTCAAAAATGCTCTTTAAAAAGATTGTAAAATTGACTTTATTTCTTCTTGTTAACTGATCATCACTATAAGTAAGACTTTAATCTCCATTGAGCAGGAAATTTTACGATAATGCACTTTCTTTTGCCACCAGATCATTAATAAGAATCATTAAAATCGTTAGATGAACTTCAGCCAGGGCATAACAACTAAATTCTTATAATTATGTTTCATTAGCACACAAAAAAAATGTAAAAACGAGTAAGGCAATACAAGATAACAAAATTGGGCTAAGTCTTCCTACAAAAGACACTTGCACAAAAATATTACACACATTTTGCATATAACAGATCAAAACTAAAATATTGATAAACTTGAACATTATTATGAAATTCACAAAGAAAAGCTTTCCTAGCCAATAGGCACTATTTTTTCCTCAGTCCTTAATTGTTGTTTGCAAAGTGCAAAATCAATCACAATCTTCATTAGCTAGTTTTTATGAACCCTTTGTACTGCTTCTAAAAAATCAAATGAGTCTGATAGTAGATAAGTTAAATTTACAACAGAATAGGACATTTCCACATTAAGAATTATAAGATTTCAAGAAAAATGAAATGAAATAATGCATATTCATAAAAATAAAAATATGGTGAAGCTATAATGTGCTGGCAGTGAGGATAGTTATAACAATAAAGCAGTTAATACATTATCACAATTAACAACACAGTAAAAGCATAACAGGCAAAATAGGTCTAAACAACTTTTTATGAAATGGGTAGTACAAAATTTGTTTACAAATTTATTTGCTTTTAATGAAACAAGGGAAGTACATCATTACTGAGAGGGCTGTTTAAGTTGGCAGGTTGATTAAGTAGAAGCCTGTTAAGAGGTTATTAAAAATATACAAAAAGTTCCACTTATAAAATATACTGAATCAAAAACATATCTATTAACAGAAAAACATGAACAAACATAAACCAACAAATTGAATTGCCAACATTGGTTGGCAAGGTTGATATGTCAATTTCAAAACAATAAACAAAATCATAAAGCAAACTAACAAAATGCAGCAAATATATATATTAAAAATCCAGTAATTCACTGGATTTTCACAAATCTGACAAACTGAAATACATACAAGGGACACACATATACGCACTAAATATAGCAGAATAAAACTGCGCTAACTCCTTCTACAAAAGACACTTGCACAAAGATAATAACCATATTACGCACATTTTGTATCTAACAGATCAAAACTAAAATATTGACAAAGTTGAACATTATTATGAAATTCACAAAGAAAAGCTTTGACTATAAGAACTAATGTGATGAATTTATACTCTAATTTACAGTTTCCTAACCTCCTGAGCTGGAAAGGGCTTTAGAAAAAACCGTTCATAAATTTTAAAGTTATTTAATATTTTCATTTCTATGTTTCATCATCTGTTCAACAAAAAGCAATATATATTAAACTGTGTATCAAACATATGCACCACATTCCAAAAGCTTCAAATTTGAAACCTAACAAAGTTATTCATAGAATAATAATAACTCTATAAATTATTATTATTATTTATAAATAGAAAATATTTTTGCTTTATACAATTAATGGATTATAGAGTTTAGCTTAATTCTACAGAAAATGTTGTAAAGCTACCTAATAGTAGTATGGCATCTCAAATTTTCTGTCAGATTTCTAGCAGGATTTTTAATTATAATTAAAATCACATGGCACTGTAAATTGTACATTGATAACAGTTATCTATCAGTTTTGAAGGAGACCAACTCGTGAAAACTAAAATGTACCTCGGAGTAAAAAAAAAACACATCATTAACCAAAATATTTAACTGAGACTATGCACATAAAGCTAACTCTGAATTGATCTATGTAACATGAAATTTCCAATAAAAATGTTTTTCAAAAAATGTGTAGCTAAAATAAGAAATAGGGATGTTTAAACAGTTAACAAATAAAAATAATTAACAAAATTACATTCAATGGAAAACATAACATGTATCCCATTTGAAACGTAATCACAATTTTTTTTTATTGAGAATAAAAAAAATCGCAGATATTGTATCACTATTTTACTTAAAAACTCTATACTGTCTGTATGTCCACACATAAGCCAACCCAATGTAGGCCTATAACATAATTCCTTTCAAAAGAAATACCTTTTTATTTTTTTGGAAAACATATTACACTAAAAAACTCTCTTATTTATGTAAATATTTTGAGTTTTAAGTTTCATTAATAAAACAATTTCTTGTTTAATAGGTAGCAATATTGTTGCAGCTGCATTTATATCTAATTAAAAATTAAAATAAAGCATCCACTGCTATCAAAAAACCTTATAATAACAAAGACCTTATAATCTTATAATAACAAAGAGATTTATTAGAATAAAATGGAAGACGCTCTTGTTACTAACAAAATGTGCACTACGTAACACTAACTAACATGATGAGTCTAGTCGTTAAAAAATGATAGACTTTAAAAAAAAGAGGAAAACACTTAGGCCTGTCTATATACACATTCCTCTTCAATTTTAGTTTTCTTATCTACATTGATTTCGAGTGAATTCAGGCAAGAAAAACCTTGTTTTTCAAATTTTTTTCAATTCATAAGCTAGTTTAATTAATTAGCAATAATCCAGCTAGTAAAACTTGCTGATTGTACTATTATCCATTTCCAATGAATATATTACTACGACATTAAAATGTTAAGAACCATCTCACAATGTCCTATAATTCATGATATAACATATATATACAAATAACTACAGGATGGAAATACCAAAAAATCATATTAACTGCATATAGTTTTTACTGGGATGAAATTCATTTCTCTTGGTAATATTTAATGTAACTAAAGGTAAGGTATAGTATGTACAAATAAATGTGATGAACTATTATAAAGTAAAATATTACAAGACAACTGATTTTAACTTCCTCAATGATTTTTATCACCTGTTACACAAAATCTACACAAACCTGGTGACAGTACTTAAGGTACAAGTTCCATCAGGCAGGCCTCTTCCTTCTACATTACAAGACAATAATTGAAGAAATTATGACAGAAAATTAATAATATTCCCCATGTATACTGCAAACAACAGGCAGCTAAAAAAATATTTACAGTAAATAAAATAAGGAATAAATAATTACAAACCATTTCTTGTTATAGAACAAGAAAAGCTACAGTACATCATAAAAATACATTTCATTAATATAAGTAATAGCCTAATGATAACAAACAATAAAGCACAAACAAGATAACACAATGAACATGAATAATCTAGTTAAGAGTTTAACATAAAAACTTCAGGAAAAATTAATTTGCTAACAGATTTGTTTAAAAATGAGTATTTAATGTTTTTTTAACATGGTAACAAAACATTTTAAAAAATTGGCATCCTTATGCTATAAATGGGGGTTAAATTAACAAAAGAAAGTAACGTACATCAATACTTATTGCTGTTTTAATGTAAATAACTTTTTTACATCAATTTCTTTATTTGATTCCAAATATTACCTAATTGAAATTAAACTTCTTAATTCAAATTACCTATCCGCCTACGAATTGTTGAACCTGTTAATGCAGATCCTAACGAAATCTAGCCCAAAACAAATCCAATGAATAATCGAAAAAACTTCCAGTAATGAATAATAGATGGTATTCACAATCATCGTCAATCCAACAACAGAAATGTAAAACCTTTTAACTTCATCGATGTACGATCACACTTTTACTACACGTACATTGATGACCTATTCATTTCCAATTCCGCAACCGGGAGTTACGACAGATTTAAATACAAAATATCAAATACTGATCGACAAAGTTCAGTTGGGAGTTCAAATAAAGTGTGATTAAATATCATAAGAAGGAATTAACATAAAAAGTAATAAGCAAATATCATTCAAATAAATTTATCAAAAATATAAGTTATTGACTTACCATCTGTTCGTCTAATATCAACACTAAGTCCAGTTTTAAGACCGCAAAAATACTCATCCATTTCAAAATAATTAAACTACGCTCTCACTAAGCCAGGCAGACTCAATCTCGACACATTGACAGTTGACCGGAGCGGTTCAAAATGAACATGAAGCGTGTAGGCGAACACGAATGAGAATGTAAAATAAGATAATGCAACAATGCTATGTACAATCAAGAAATTTCATGATATAACATTCAAAACACTTACTAATATTTCAACATCACGTAAAATTACTTATTTAATAATATCAAATCAAGCATTACTGCCCTGTAAAGAAATAAAGGCCGAGAACGACAATAACAGTGCAGCCAAAGTTCATAAAGAAATAATAATTTCCCTGCCTACACGTAAAAGTAGTTCCTTTCATTCACACACAAGTATTCTCTTAGAATAACCGTTTCCACTAGCAGAATTTTCACAATACACTCGTAAAACAATTTTGACTGATCGTCTTTCGGGAAATGAAGTTTATTCGCGTTTTTAAAGTAAATACATTTTGCTTATTATGTCCCTACACCCCACGTGTGAACCGAAAACGATCACGAAACGTTGGTCGGAATGAATGGTCTTTTCTAGGTAAATACAACCAACGCTCTCTACGAGCGATTTTAAAAATTACACTTACATTCAAATCTTATTGGTTAAATTTCAACCAATGCGCTTCAGAAAAACGTTGATTAGGAAGTAATAAAAAATTACTGTGACGGTTATAAATTATTTAAAAAATTCGTTAATTTACTCAACAAATAACTGTAATTATATTTAAGATAAGCTGAACTGAAATAGATATCGATATATGTTTTAGTAAAAAATACAGTATTTTTCATAAACTGTAAGTGTCAGCTAGAAAAATAATAATTTTATCTTAAGTTTTATTATTTAATTCATGGTAATTGTACATTATTTGTATATGTTAAAGATATTTCATAATTCAGAGTAATTAGTTGTACACTGCTATGCACAGTAAAATGAATATAATTAAATATTAAAGTAATTAAATTATAAAGGTGTACCATTTAATTTTCTCCAGACTTTTGAAAAAAAAATGATCCATTAGTTTTAAAGTTAACTGTTTTAATATTTAACAGTTTTAAGTTATAAAACTAACACATATTTTGTCTTGGTGTTCAGTAAGTTTATTCAGAGAGTAAGTAAGTTTATTTTACATCACAATAGATAATGTATAATCACACACACTGATAACATGGAAACAAATCCAATTGAAATAACTTTTTTTTATTGTTTTAACCTCTTTTATTTGTTTCTAACATGTCAAGATGTAATAAAAACTTCTTTTTTTTTTTTAATTGTTATATAAAACTTATTTTTAATGACAAACAGAACCAGATTTATCTTATACAGCACTATAAAAACTTAAATCAGTGGTAATTTCAGTGACTAGTTGTTTTTCTTTATGCTTTGTTATCAGATAATGTTATTGCTGGTGGTTTTCTTGAGTTATAACAATAGCATAATTTGTTATACTTTTGAAAAATGTGATGTTTTTAATTATGAAATATACTGTACGTTTTCTGATGTGGATGTGACCCTTTACTTTTGTGTTTACAGAGTGGCCACAAAGTCTCTTTCCATGACATAACATTCAGGTTGGTGACACTATATCATTAAGTGATTATAAAAGTTAATCAGCCGTTTTCATTTACTCCACAAAGTGCAAGGTTTGTTAGAAATTGATGATATTTTGACAAGTTTAGTGGAAATTTTGATTTGTACAGTATTAAGTTAAAATAGTAGGCAGAAGTGAATATTAAGTTAAAGAAAGACTCGTGTTAGGAAGCATACAAATGCAAATGAAAACTATGAAAACATAAGATAAAAATTCATTTAACTTTTTGGTAAGGAAGTTCCATCAAAAGTAACACTCCAAAATTAGAAAAAACCTTTTCCATCGGGTCAGTCCTCAATTTGAAGTGATCTAATGTTCTTTCAGTCAATTAAATAGCTTTGATATTTCTGAGGAATCTTGTTCACAATCTCTTCTTAAGTCTCTCAGAGAAAGGTCTTCAGAGCCAAATTTTTCCCATTCAATATTTTAGAAAATAATTAAGAAAGATTTGTGTTTAAACCCTTTAAGCCTGCTCGAGTTAATGAGCTTTCTTCCAGAACATTACTATAAAGGAAACTTAAATAACTTTAAGGCAAAGCTTTCAAAGGCGTTTTTCCAATATTCAATCACAGAAACCAGTTTTCTTCCAGAATCTATGAAATGGTTGGAAAATAATTACCATTTAATGTTGTTGTGAAGAGCTTTTTATGTTGCTATTGTTAGTTATTAATGTTCAGTTTATATATTCCAAGGAACACTTCAATTGGTGATTTGTTTAATGGGTAATTGATTTGAAATTATTTTTAATGAATCACTTTCAAATTATAGGAAATTGTTCTTCTACAAATATTTTTGGAATGGACTGATTATGCAGTTCCTCTTCACCAGTTATTTTTTGTTAATGGTACCCATCTTAAAGTGATTAACAAATCCACTAAGTTTATAGCTATATTATATTATATAATATATATTAGTTTATAGCCATAATATTTTTCATCTATTTTGTGTTTATTTGTGTAATATATTATTTTCTAATTTACTGTTTTAAATTTCATATTGCTCAAGTACATTATCTTGATTTTTATGAGCTGTATGCAAAATTTGAAAATTGTAGTTAATGTTTTTGTGTGAATGCCTTGTTAAAAAGAGCCAATTTGCTAAATTTGTTTTATTATTGTGCATATTGCCTACAAGTATTGCTTGTATCTGTAGCTGATTGCGCAGTTTTCCAATGTAATAAAAACTTAATACAATGACTTATAGTTTAATAATGTACTACCAAGTTGCTGCACTTGTCAGCACATGTTTCTTTTGTTGTTTTGAAATTGAAATAAATGTATGGGTCTATAATTGAAGGATATCCATTATTAACCTATCAGATGATTTATTATATTGAGTTCTTCAATTTTACTGGTTGTGTGTTGTTAATTTGACAAGGGTGTGTATGTGCGCACACATACATACATATACAGCCTTTGTCAAATCATTGTACAGAAGTGAATGTAGTGAATACATAACAATTTAAGAATTTCTTAAACCAAATGGGTGAATCCCAGTTTTCTTCTCGCATAAAACTTTTAACAACCTAACTTTTGAAGTGAATAGTATAACTGTTATTTAATAAATTATTACACAAGAAAGGATTGAAATACGATTACATAAAAAATGATTTTAAAAAATTCAGAAAATTTTCCCTTATGTACATACTTAAAAGTAGTGTATAATGAAATACGCCTTATTTGCTTAGATTGACAATATAGTTTTGTAAATGAACATGAATATTTTTAAATTCTGTTAAAATATTGTTTGTATTGAATTACGTCCTTCAAGCCATTAGCAGTAAAGAAATATTGGCCCGAGGGTTAAAAAAGGTTTAGTAATCCTGATGTAGTAGTTTAAAATTTTTTGTTAACTTATTTGTGCATAGATCGATAGATAAAATAGACATAAAAATGATAATTTTTATGACCAATTAATGTAAATTAATTATATAATGGAAATTCTCTTGTTAAACCTTTTTCAATGATACAGTTAATCACTGATGAAGGTTACATACAAGTAATTAATTGTTTTAACATAAGTACACTGCTTAAAAACTGGATTTATTACAAAAACCAAGCTATTATAAGTAGTATATTGATTTGGAAGAAGACTGTCACAACTCAAAAACATTAATTTTTATGTTTTCACAATGAGACAACTGTAATTTGTCTATATTTTTTATGTGGAAGAGAGTTACAAGTAGTAATTCATACAGTGGCCACTAGAAGATGACAGTAACAGTATGTGTTTCTGTGTCAACACATTTATTCTGAGCAAGAGAATCACATGTCAGTTGTGTCTTTATTGTCGCCATGTAAGCATTGGTCTTTTAGTGGAATAGTATCACATTTTAATAAGTGCCTTAGTATGAGTTTATTTACTTTGGTGAATACAGCCATATTTGAGTTAGAACTGTTTTCTTCAAAAGGTAGGATAAATTATTTAATTATTTTACTGTTTTAATGTATTAATCTGAAATGACCCAGTATTCTTCAAAAAAATAATTTTAATGGTAACGCTAGTCTGGTTTTATTTTGAGATATGACTGTTTTGTCCAGAAGATATTAAGTTAATATGAAGATAATTTTTAATGACATAAATAACCTCTTCTTCACTGAATAAATTAAATAGTAGTTACAGTGAAATCAGGATATTTAGGATATATGATGTGTTTCAGATGTTCATTGCATTTTATATATGAAAAATGAGTAGCCGATCACATGTAATTGTGGGATTTGCCAAAGAGCAACAACTAAGTGATAATCGTATTATCTTGTCAGAGGAAAATGGTAAATTTACTGCGGTTTGGAAGATTAAACTCCTAAGAGTAACACTTCCATAGATGCCCTGCATGTAGAAAATGTAAATAGCATTCCTATGGAAGTATATGTTGGTGAACAAGGTTTATGTGTTAAAAATACTTTTTTACATAATTATATAGAGCTATACCTGTTTATTTTTGTTCTTGTAATTGTAATCCAAACTATTTTGTTTCAGGAACTGAGGTACATTCTATAATTGAAGAAGATGGCAAAAAAAGTCTCATGTAGTAATATGAATGGTAACCTTCAAAATGGTAAGGCAGAGGAGTTAGTAGTGTTCTTATGTAATTATATACACTTTACATAAATTATTTATATAATTGTTGTTTGTTGTTACAGAAGCCATCTTGCCCAATCCATTACCTGATGAAAGTATGTTTGTTGTGAAGAGTGTAAGCAATGACGAATCAAGCATTAGTGAAGTTAGTCATAGTGAACCTTTTGATTTCAATGACTAACATGCAGAATCAAATTTTACAAATGTCTTATCATCTTCAGTTTCCGATTCCGATGAAGATCCTGCTATTTCTTCAGATAATAATGCCAAGAAGTTTCGTGCTGTTAAGCAGCATTCACAAACAGAACAGAATATCAGAAAAAGAAAAATTAACAAGGAAAATTGGCAAAAAATAATGCCAAATAGCTTCAAAATACTGGACAATCATATAAATCTTTGAATACAATCAGAAACGATGATGGAACAAAAATGTGTTTATTGGTGGTACATGAGATTAAGCAAATGTTACCTGCTTGTAATAATAAATGTCATCTCAAATGTTTTCAAAAGTTTACAGAAGTTGATTGCCAAAAAATATTTATGGAATATTGGCAGATGAGCGAGGTTCAAAGACAACATGATTTCATATCATCTTGTATGGAGACAGTAGAACCAAAATATAATTTCAAAATGCCCAAAGTTCTTGATCTTTAGATAGAGCCTTTTATTTGAACCTAAGAGAAGAAAAAATTTGTGTGTATTAACATTTTTTCATGACCACATTGGGAATCAACTGTATGATCATATGAACAGTTCAAGAAAAGCAAGAGTCAACTACAAAGGGGAAATTACAACCAGAAATGAGAGGAAAGCACAACAAGCATGCAACTGTATCAGAAGACATAAAATATAGTATATGGATTCATATAAACAAGAAACAACAAATAAAAAGTCAATACTGCAGGTCTGAAACAAAAAAAAGAGTATGTAGAAGGCAGCAAGACAATCGCTGAGCTCTATAGAGACTACAAGAGCTCATGTCAAGAGCAGAATATTTTGTATTCAAATTAGTATATGAAAATATACTATATAATATTTAATACAGAATATAACATCGCTTTCTTTAACCCTAAAAAAGACCAGTGTGAACTTTGTCTTGCTTTTCTAAATGCTAGTACAGATGAAAAAACTCAACCTCTGGAAAAGTATGATACCCATTAAAAGAAAAAAGCTTTCCCACATAGAAAAAGAACAGGATAAAACTTCAGAGAGTGTAGTTGCTGTATATGATCTCCAAGCAGTCTTATCGTGTCCCACGGGCAATGCTTCTTCATAATATTATACATCAAAATTGAATGGTTTAAATTTAACCATATACCAATTGGCAAATAACAAAGCTTAGCTGTTATGTTTGGCATGAAAAACAAGGGAAAGGAGGGCTAATGAAATTGGTTCCTGTGTGTGGCGCTATCTTAATGGTATAAACACTAAGGCTTACACTGAGAAAAAATTAATAGAGGTAATATTCTACAGCGATAACTGTACGGGACAAAATAAAAAAAATGTATTTTCAGCTTGTACATGTTCGCCATTTTAAAATTAGAAAACATACAATCAGTGACCCATAAATACCTCATAATTGGTAATACCCGGAATGAAGATGATAGTGCCCATTCAGTGATTGAACGACATATCAACAAATTCAAAAAGTCCACTCTGATCCAAGTTCCTGAACAGTATGTGGCACTTATCAGGCAAACAAAGAAAAATAGCAAGCCACTTTCAGAAGAAGAAATGTGTTGCAAAGATTTGTTTCAACTTAAAAAAACTTGTTGTAAAGATGGGCAAAACCCATGTTTTTATTCAAAAACTCTGAGGGTGAAGTAGTTAAAATCACAGACATGAAAATGTTCATGGTAAAGAAGGATCAGGTTGGAAAAATCCTTTATAAAATTTTGTACCAGCAGGAGGAATTCTATACTATAAATATTGTAAACTCAAGGCCCAAAAACAGACTTTTATTTACTTACTAACTAAATAGAGCTTATAAAAAGAATAAAAAAGTTGTTCCTTGATCCTATTATGATTTTTATAGTAATAATTTATAGTTGTTCTCACAAAGTTTTTATTTACTTAAAATAAACTTTTCATTTCATATCTTAAAATTTATTTCATAAGTAACCAAAAAATAACCCAAAATTCTATAAAAATTATTCAAAAATATAAAAATTATTTTGAATAAGACTGTCGCATCTTTGAAAATAGGGGGTAAAGTAGAGGTTGAATTTACTCACAAGTGCAAAACTATAGGTTTGCAATGCACCTTAAATTGTCTGCAAGCCACCTGTAATGATAATGGTTTCTAATTACTTCATGAGACCAAAATCTGAGTACTTTTATCAAGTAAAATTTTTCCTTTGAAAATCTGTTAATTTTGAGTTGCAACAGTCTTCTTCCAAACTGATAATATATTAATGCTATACAAGTCATATTTTTAATGTTATTTCTAAAGACCTTGTCATAGATAGGAGTTACATAAGGAAACAGAATTATGAAAATACAATATTTTTAACCTGTCTCAATAAAGGAGGTTTTCACTTTATATTACACATATTAATTTAATTTTTAAAATAATGCGAAACCATTTTATTCCTGTTAAGCTTCACATATATATCTGTCCTGGTACTATTACCTAGATTTATAAATTGTACTTAAGAATATGGCATTACGCAGTACGTCTGAAAAGTTCCTGAACTAAATTTCTGTAGTTGATTCAAGTAGCGCCATCTCTCGGACAACCAAAGAACTATATAGTACGATGGTTGAACGTGGACAAATTTCATCACATTTTCTCACTCCAGTCTCGAGTTATATTCTGCCGCTTATGCTGTGTTCATGTGACCTTGTGCAAGCTCGCGACATGGAACAGAGAAGCACGATAAAATTTTGTGTTCGACATCAAAACTTTTTCGTTGAAACTTATTCTATGATACAGCAAGCATTCGGTGATGAAGCCGAATCGCACACTACAACATGTGGTGGAAGCAGTTTAAAGACGGTATTGAGTCGTTGGATGATGACGAAAGAAGCGGGAGGTCGTCAACAGCTGTTCACGAGGAAAATATTGCGTAAGTACGCACGCTCCTGCTCAAACAACCTCATCTTATCCTTCGAGCTATAGCAGAAGAACTAAACATCGGTAAAGACGCGGTATGTTCAATTCTAACAGAAAAATTTAACCGCCGAAATTTTTATTCACATTTCGTTCCACACTTCTCAACCGAAGAACAAAAAGTCTTTCTTGTGCTCAAAACTTCGTTGAAACTGCCGATAGTGACCCGAATGTTTTGCAAATAATTCCAACTGGGGATAAAAGCTGGTGCTTCATGTTTCATCTGCAATCGAAGCGTCAATCCACTGCTTGGTTGAGTCCTGTAGTACAAAGACCGGTGAAAGTCGCGCAACAAAAATTAAGGGTGAAACGAAATCAAATCATTGTCTTATTCCACCCGCCCTATTCACCCGAATTGGCTCCAGCAGACTATATTTTGTTCCCAAAACTCAAGTTGAAGATGAAAGGCCGCTTTTTCGACAACATTCCGGCCAAAGGGCTTGCACTGAGCAGTTGAAGGCGATCCCACAAAATGATTTCTTCAGAGTGTTTAACGGGCTACCGGCGCTGCAACGAGTACCTAACTAGAGAAGGGTTCTATGTAGAGGTTAGTGTGAGTAAATTCGTTTATCTTTAAATCTGTATTTTTATTTAATTTAGTTCAGGAACTTTTCAGACATACTGTGTACATTTTTTTATGTATAAAAAATTTCATGCTTAACCAGGATTATAACTCAAGACCATTTGGATAGAAAACTGAATTGCTAACTTTCAATAAGGAGGCCCTATCAATCGTCCATCAGCAATACTTTTATTTTAACCTCCAGATTCACCATTAGGCATTCTTCAGAGGATGAAGATGAATGATTTGTAGCATGTGTGAAAATGCCATGCCTGACCGGCATTTGAACCCAGGACCTCCAGATGAAAGGCCGAGACGCTACCACTCGTGCCACAGAGGCCGGCAAATCCATCAGCAATACCTGCCCATGCATTTACTTTGACTGGATACTGTGAATGTGCCTCATGATACAAGTGTGTAACTGATTAATATCAGTCCAGTTTTGACAATTATGATGATTTATTTTGCCATTTAAAAAAAATAGAATGTGATCTCATCACTAAAACTATGTTGTTTAACAAATTAGGTTCTGGACAAATATTGTTCATCATAATTTCACAGAACTCAAGTCTTCGATTGTAGTCATCTTCATTAAGTTCTACCAAAAAATTTTTGAAGGGTTTGATATATTCACTTTTTAATGTTCGAATCACTCAACTATAGTTAATGTTATGTTTAACCTAACCTAACCTATCCGTATACTTTACAGTTCCAGTTATCATGCTGCTGTTCGAGTTGAGGAATGAGGATTCTTAATAAATTCTTGGCATAATCTCTAATTATTTGTTTTTATTTGTTGCAGATTTAGGGCTCCTTGGTTTTCCCTATTATTACTGTTCTCTGTTTCATCAACTTATTTGATGGTTTTTGACCATCAAATGGTGTGTGTGTGTGTGTGTGTGTATGTGTGTGTGTATGTGTATGTGTGTGTATGTGTGTGTATGTGTATGTGTGTGTGTGTGTGTGTATGTGTGTGTGTATGTGTGTGTATGTGTGTGTGTATGTGTGTGTATGTGTGTGTATGTGTGTGTGTGTGTGTGTATGTGTGTGGGTGTGTGTGTATGTGTGTGTGTGTGTGTATATGTGTGTGTGTGTGGGTGTGCGTGCGTGCGTGAGTGTGTGTGTGTGTGTGTGTGTGAGTGCGCGCGTAATATCTTGTTATTATATTATACAGATTATGCTTGATGCTATTTCCAGAATGAGGTATCCAAACTATGCAAAACCTACACTGCCTTAGTAAGGGTGCAGGAAGACAATTTCAAGAGTACCAAACAGAAAAATTAAAAAAATGTTTTTAACTTAAGAATTGTGAGACCTTGGGTGATTAACCTGAATAGCCTAGTGAGCCAATGACTACATCTTTCTGGTAGTCAGTTTGAAATTCACTGGATTTAAAAAAGCTGGCAAAGATGCTTTGGCTACAGAGGGCTTTGCACTTGTTAAGACTACTACAGGAGAATTAAGTGCAACATTAAAGTATTTAAGTATGGAAATAAGAATTATGTAAAAAAATTATTCTACTCTTTGAATAAAATGTTTCGGTATGGAACCATTAACACTATCTCTCCACACCCTCAACCAATCGTAACCAAAATAAATTTTACCAATAACCTATATTCACAATTCATCATACAAAAAAAAACAACATAAAAATAGGTTAATAAGAGTCTGAATATATCAGGCAAAGTGAAACTGATAAAAAGGTAAAAGATTTAGCTTTTTACCCCCACCTCTAAATGAAAGTAGTTGAATATATAAGCAACGTGACTGATTAATGCATTGAAATCATCTAGTTATAAAAAATGTGACTGAGTCCAGAAATGACAAAAAAGAAAAAGTGTTTTTGTCCTCACTCCTTTGGTGAGATTTGATTAAGACCAAATAGCATCAGAAACTATCTCCGCTATCTAAGGGTAATTAAATTATGTGAAAAGATTTATTCCCATTTGGGAATATATATATATATAAAACTGCGTATCGGGAAAGTAACAAAGCTGACAGCACAGTTTTAGGACTTTACCATCAAGCAGCTAAAGCCGTATTCCAAGAAAGTACTACAACTATGGGTTGTTTCTGATGCACGACTTACACACACAACTTAAAAGTATTTATCATTTTATTTAAATATAACATTTTTTCATTTATTTAATTCAATGATTCTAACTAAACCCCATGTGCATACCATATTTAATTCATGTGGGTGTGGTGTTACTAACGATGACAGTCAGCACTAACTAAACTAATGTATTACACAACTAACATAGAACAAATTTTGCTTGTACGGTTGGCAGACTGGTGAAGCTTAACTGCTTAAAGGCTTAACGCACTAAGCACTGAGTCAGGCGATCGAGTTCAAGACCCAGCCAGACCAAGGTACTTTTTTACAGTTTAAATATTATTAATTTTTTTTAATTGTACCACTCACTCTGTGATGTCACAACATAGCAGACAACAGTATCTTTTGGGGTGGCGGTGTAATTTTGCAAAAACGTTTTTTTGCAAATATTGTTTTTTTTACTTAACAAATGTGCCTAAGAAAAATGTTAACTTATGAGGTGAAATCTTGAGATACTGAGGGTGACCTTGTTCTAGCCTCACCCCCTTGACCTTGAAAATTTAATGGCATTTATATATATATATATATATATATATATAAGTAATCTGACCAAGTTTGGTAAAAATTGGTGCTGTAGTTCTGTAGATATAAGGTGATTTAGAGGCCAACACTGAACACATGTACATATGAAAATTAACATCTGGAAAATTTTCATCTGATTTTTTAGGTTTCTTATGTCTAGGCTAATGTCAAGAGATTTTGACACCTAAGGAAAACTGCATGATCGCATTTTACAATGCGGTTTTCCAGTGAAAACTGCATCTGCCCAAATTGAGTAGATTGCAATACTTTCCGTTCTAGAGCATTAGCTCTGCTACATGTTACCTAGATGGGAAAGTAAAATTAAGTCTAAAAATTTTTTAATTGGATTCTAGGATGATTATATTCCTGGAGCGATTTTGCTATTTTGAATATTTAATTTAAACATTTGAAATACTCTTCTCAAGATCTTTTAAAAAATCTGTTTTTTCAGTTAAAAAAAATTGCAACAAGTGTTAATAAAAGAATGTTTAATCTGCTCAGTGATTTTAATCAGTCTATGTCTGCATCCATTCTACATGGACTTCATGTACAAACTAAATATCAAATTTTTATAAAATTTGGTGAAATAGGTTACTCTAGCTTTAGTAGATTGGCTTAATTTTGTTGGAAAAATTTAATGAGTACAGAATCCCTTTTTCATGAGGTTTGGGTGAAACTGGGTGTACAACTAGTATATATGTATAAACTACATAATTTGAAATTTTATTATAATTTATTTGAAATAAGTATGAGTTTCACGAGAAAATAACAATTAAAAAGAGGTACAAACACAGTTCAACTCATTTTTTATGAGAATTACTTTTTACTTAAACTATTAAAAAAAAAATTAAATAAAACTATTACCAGATATATGCAAGTAAGTATAAAACTGTAGAACTTTTTTTAAACTAAATATGATTCTAAATTTACTGAAAAAAATAAACAAATAAAATTAACTAGCTATAATTAATGAACTAAATTATCAATAATAAAAAAATTACAAATAAAAAGGTACATATATTCAATTCTATATATTATAAAGTGATCTGAACACAATACAAAATAAAAACTGAATTTCTTTTTGACAAATTTGGTATTTTTCTTTGGTTTCAAAACTTAAATTATTAACAGAGTAATCTAAACACTGAATCTCTTTAAACTCTGTTTTTACAACTGAACATAATTTACAAACTTAAATATATATACATGAGGATGAAAAATAATATCACAATTTAATAAAAAGAATTAAATTCTAAAATGTATTATAATACACATTCATATTTTTACATAATAGTGTATTTTTAAAACACTTGAATACATAACATAAACTAAATTCTCATTAAAAAAAAGTGATGTAACATTAGTTACGATGATTCATTTTCTAAGTTCATTTACTGTTTTTTTCCTAAATACTTGAAAATATGGTGTGCTACAGATCTAATGAGTTTCCTGACGTTAAAATACATAGAGAAAAACATTGCATGTATTAGAATACATGCAATGCTTTACTTTATCTACTAGTATTTGGTACAGATACCAGAGAAGACCACCATGTTTAGAAAATATGTTACTTATTACATTCAAAAGAACTGATCTCATTACTCCCTTAAGTTCATATCTTATAAGTACAATTTTTACTTACTACAACATTCATTTTTACGTTATTACCCCTGATTTATTATAAGTTTTTTAAAATCATCCACATAACAGATGATTAAGTAAACAAATTATATAATAATAAATGATTAAGTAAACAATTATCGAATTATGACAGCAAAATAATTTGTTCCTTTTTATTGACAAACAAGATTACTCATATAACTGAAATATAATTAAAATGATGAACTATTACAGGGACTAGAATTATATGTCATTCTCTTCAGTTATATTAAAGTTTTCATGTTTTTACTCATTTTATGATGAATAAAGTTCACTGGTATGAGGGAAGGTGGTCTGTGAAATAATAATTAAGGTATTTTAAATGAAAACGGATACAAATTATTTATTAAAAAATAACTTTTTAATACCGCTGTTCTTGACAAGTCTTTATTTACAACCATATCATCTACTAGACAAATTTTAATTTGTTTTCTAATGGTGTAGATATTTCTAAAGTTGTAAAACAGACAAAAAATTATGTTGAGAAATTTTATAATATAATTGTTTTAATTGCTTACAGATAAGTTCCATATGTGTACTTTATTTATAATGTTTTTTACTAATAAATATTTGTTTTTTAAAAATGCATTTTTGAATAACTTGTTAGTTTTGGTTTTGTGTATATTTCTACTGCCATTTCAAAGAATAAAATGATAAATTTCTGTTGAAGTTATACATGATTTAGTCACATCCTTAACATTAGAAGGGAATCGGAAATTGTTATTTCTTGCATCTTGATTAAATGTTGCAGTAAGTATTATTATTATTAATATTCATGAACATTAGGTACTTTTCAGTATATAAACACTATAAAAATTTACCTAAGCAGTATTATTTTCACCAATTTAATTTGATACTGGTATTAGAAATGAATCGAGTGAGAATAAAGTTTTGTAAAATGAATTTTAATAGCATTTAAAAAAAAAATTAATTGTATATATTTATATAATAAAAAAATAATTTTTTCTATTTAAAAATTCAGTATAGAGGTTCATGCTAAAAGCGTTTTGAAAACTCTGATGAAAGAACATTTGTGAACAAGTAGAAAGAAATTATTTTTCTTCAAGGGATTAATTTAACTGCATTAAGTTACATTAACATTAACATTAACATTAACTACATTTTGACAGTCTATTTTCAAATTGACATGGTCTGTATTTTCTTTTTATGTAGGGTGAGTTATGAGTAGAGGTAGTTCCTTTCTTTCTGATTTGGTTGATAAGTGAAGTCCAACTGTATTTCTAACTTAAGGGCTAACTAAATATAGTTATTTTTCACTCAAAGAAGATTAAAAAAAAATTACAATTCATTCCATGAATGTTGAGAAATGAAGCAAACAAATTTCTGACTGGTAGGTGTGTTTTTAAGTTCAAACCTGAAATTCTAAGTAATTTAAATCCAATCTTCCATGCTTATTTATAATCCACTGAATATTCTTTTACAATATGTATAGAAAAAATAAATAGATAAAAAATCAATAATAAATTATTATCAATAAGAATTACAATTATCTGTAACAGATCTATAATTTCATTTATTACATCATATTATAAGTATAATTTTTAATTTTAATTATAAGTAATTTAATAAAATAATTCACCATCTCATCTAAAATAGTACATTAATAATTTCTTAAAAAATAAAAAAATAAATTAGTTCACTTAAACACTTTATTAGATAAATTAGATATTGTATTCTTTCTTAGGTGGACTCTTTAATAACAGATAAATTAACATCAGTTGAAATGACTGTTTTGTCATGGAATTGTCCAAAACCAACTAACATATTGCTAATTATTTGTCATTCTATTTAAGGCTTGTTTTTTTTCAATTACAGGTTGAATATAAAATTCTAATAAAATTATTAGGGCAAATACTTTTTCAAAAAATCTGTTTTTTTAAAAACATTTTAAATTAAAAGAAAAAATTGCCAACTGAAAACTCCTAATCTGTACCCAAAGTCAATGTTATTTAAGCAGAAGTGTTCGTATAGAAAGAGAAGACCGTACAGTAATTAATTAAATTTCTCTAGTTTGTCAACTTCAGATATGTAATATTTATGTTTAATTTGACATATATTATTTATTGAGCATGATTTAAAAAAAAACATTTCTATCCATACTTTTTAACCACATTAAGATATTTGTCTTTTCTTTGATTAGAGGAGTTTAAATATTTTGGTCCTAAGACTATGATATAGGGATTACTCACAATATTAATTGAAATAATTTTATCAAAATTTTGATAAATCCCTGCATACACACCCATTGATCTATCTTTTAACAACTTTTAGAAGAAAAAAAATTAATGTCTATTTAAACACACTAATTAAAACTAAAATTACCAAAAATGTTTTTATATTTTAGTAACTTTTTTGTATCATTTTATCTACTAATGGTAATTATTTTATAAACATATATTATTTATTTGTATACTTTCTATTAAATATAATACACTGTACTAACAATTATCTGAAACCAGATTAACCATATTAGAGCTAAACAACAATGATAAAACATATATATTATTGTAAAATACAGAAAAGTTTTGAAAAATAACTTCTCTTTTATTTATTAAAAGATAAGAAAAAGAAGAGGAAGAACTGTCTGAATTCATTAAAAAATAAATTACATCTACTGAATTCATAAAAAATTTTAGCTAATGTATAATACACGTTACTAAGAAAAAAATTTGTAAAAATAATTGAAATTTTTACAGCTGCTGTGTTTAAACAAATCTGTGAAAAAAAATTTGTTTCAATCTTTTTATTATGAATTTTCACAAAATAAAAGCATCATCCATCAATTATTAAATAAATTTGTCTTTTAACATTTAATAGGTGAGAAAATCATTTGGAAAGTAAGAGATGGAGAAGAAGTGGGAAATTCAAGTAGGAAAGAGTCATGATTAAGAATAATAAAAAAGTAGCGTGTAACTAAAAATGATTCACAGGATGGCAGTGAAACATTGGGGAGGATTATGGCCTATTACTGGTTAAAATGCTTTTTTAAAGCTTCAATCTTCTATTTTAAAAATATATAACAATTTATATTTAAAGAATTAAATGGAATTTTTTAAACAAATATTTTCAGTTGCTTTAAGTTTTATTAAAAAAAATGATCATTATCATTATAAAATAAAACAAATTAAAAACAATCTTATCAGAAATTAAAGAGAAGGCTAAAAATTAAAAATAACATACTACATGTATTCTATCTTGTTGATTTATTTTTTTTAAATTATTTACATAAGTAATAGTATCTAATGAAATATAAAGGTGTAATAAAGAATTCACACTGTGTTAAAGTAAATTACCTTCTTGGATCTCATACATTTTGTGGGATGTATAATAAAACTTTTTTTTTTATTAAAAAAAAATTCTTCTAATTTGTAAGAAAAATAAAATAAAAACATAAACATTTTAGCTAAAGCGCTTTAAAATAAATTCTTAATTAACAATTAGTTTGGTTTATCTGTAACACTTACACCCATCATTTTCATGGATAATTGAGAGTACAATGTGTTTGTAATTATACACTACATATTAAAATATTTATAATTTATCTCATCAAATTAACACAAGTTTCAGACATCACAGTTTCAAAATTATACATATTACAATTACTCTTATTAACACTCATTATAGTTTTTTTTTTTTTTTTTACTAATGCTTACATTATAATTCTTTAATTCATCTTTATACATTATACACACAATAAAATAACATTTTTGAGAGAAGGAACATAGTTCTAAGAGGGGAAAAGATTGACTAGGAGAAATTATTTACATGGCTTTAACATTCGGTGCTCGACATCGAGAGCCTAGCCTCTTGCGTAACGATTCAGTCGGTAGATGTTCTGTTGGCCTAAGAAGTTGTCTGAAATTATAAGGTCCACTTAGATCCTCTGATGGTGGCTGAATTTGTCTGTAACAAAGAAAAAGTAAATCAGTAATATACACTGTATATTTATTTTTGTACATATATTTTTTGAGTAGAAATTTAGCAACTTAATTTATGATATCATTATTAGTATTGTTAATACTTGAGATACAGTAATACTCATGGGAGATGCTTGATGATACATCACGATTATAAGATTTCTGTGTTTTAGAATATGCTGAAACTGAAACATTGATTGAAATCAATTTAGCTATTAAATTATAATCTTATTTAATTTTTCTTTTGATTTTTAATAATTTATACTGTTTGTAGATATTTTTCAATATTGAAATGATTCTGGTTTAGGTTTAAAAATATAATATACATTATAATAAGTATAATACATTTATATATATAAAATACAGATACATTAAATTTATGGATTGCATTATAAAATACAGTATGAAACATGTCTACCATGTTTATGAATTAATTCTCTACAAATATGTTCGCAACATTTTTTATTTATTTATTGGAAATTTTATCAGAACACTGTAAGTAAAATTTAAAAATTTGTTTTTCAACATCAATTTTTTGTGTTTGCAATAATTTTCTCATAAGTACTAAAATTACAGTTTTGGGTCCTGTTTTTTATTTATTTTTTTAATTTTTCAGCTCAGAAACCAAATGAATCCATCAAATTTACCCCTAAAGTAAAATTCCAAGAATTTCAGTATGGCTTCATTTTATCCTTTGAGAGAATTTGGGGTGAAATTTTCTGCAAGCAATAACTAAAAAAAAAAAAATGAAGTGTTTCTGAACCCATGAATGTTTATATGAACTTTTTTCTTTATTTATAACTGTAGAAAAAACTTACCACTTGGAACTGAATATTAAATTTTTGTTTTTTCATAAGACGTTCTGCACATATAAGAATATTTTAGTTTTCTTTGATTTCGGGTTTAAATTTGTTGACAAATCTGTCGAAGCTGAATATAAGTTCTACTGTTCTGCTGCTGCTTACAGTTCAAATGGTTGTGCAACTTCTTTAGGAGACATATCTCAGTTAAACATTTTTTTTAAGATCGAGACCAAAACGTAAGTCATGAATTAACAAAGTTTCAATATTTAAAAAAATAAAAACTAATTGAAACATTAAATACTTTTAATTAGTCAGAAACATATTTAGTATGATTAATTATAATCATACTAAATTGTAATCATACTAAATTACAAAGCATAACAATAGACTGTAGTTAAGTGAATAATAATTAACGTTAAATGTAACATAAGTTATTACTTATAGTAAAATCAAAACTGAATTTTGTACAGTAATTTTTAATTTGTACTTTATCAATAAACAATTATTAATAATATTATTAATTAACCTTTTAGATCGAAGGATCAGTCATAATTGGTTGGTTGCAGTCAGAATAAAATAATGGTAGAGTCCCTCAATGTACACATATAATAAAATTATATTTTGGTATTTTGCATGATGTAAATTAATTTTTTGTTTTTCAGGCAAACATATTCCCTACTATCCTTTCACAGAATCTACCTGGGGCAGGTTCAGAATTCCATCTAATGCTATTAAGATTATTTTATTCCAAAACTGATTAATTAAATCATTTATACTACTTCTATTTTTTGGTAATAAATTAGACTTTTATAATAAATTACAATCAAATGCAATTAAAAGCACTAACACAAAACAATTAAAAAGACGTATCATGGATTATCTACTTTGATATTAAACAAAATTACAGATAATAATTTAGTAAAAAATATTCATTTAAAATTATTTTACTTCCAAGATCCTACACCTTGAAATGTGACAGATATAGCAAAAATAACAGACTATAAGAGAATGCTAGTTTACTTTTTTACTCAGAAGTAACTGCAGATAGTAGAAATATATATCATGACAAGAGCAAATAAGGCAACCAGTAAAAATACTACTGAACATGTTATATTCATGAAAAATTTAAATAACATTTATATGTACTTGAAAAAGCTAAAAACCATGTCATATTATGAGTGAATTTAACAGATTCATATACAGTTTACAAAATGAGTAAATATAAAAATAATTATAGTGATTTCAATCTGAATCAGTTACACCTTACAGTATGGATAGGTAATAATTACTGCCAACAAAAAAATAAATAAAATAATATAATGCTCCATGGTTGTACTGAATTCTGTTATATTCAGGATTTGGAACAAGTAAGTCGTGTCATCCTACATTTTTTATGATATTTTTTGAATAAGAAACAGACAATTCTTTTATTACAAAATAAAATTTAAATAACATAGTATTGAAAAAGTAAAAAAAAAACTACTGGAAAAACAATTGAACATTTTCTCTCTTATAGTGGAAAATATTGAATCAGAAAATTAAGTGTTTTCAGATCGGTTAACAAAGATTAATAATTTAAAAAAATTGAAACATGAAAACCAGATTTAATACATCTCTACTGTATGGAGTGACTGGATATTGAAAATATCAATCAAGTATATCAAATAATGATTAACAAAGAAGTAATAGAGGTAAGATTCAAGAAAACAACTATGAATACATCAATGATGACAAAAATGAAGGTGAAAAAATGCAACTAATACTCCTTCAGTCCAAAAAGTACTTGATGCAAAAATGTTAATTGTAAAAGTGTTACAACTTAATTCAATCAAAAGTCATATTTTATAAATTACACAATCCATGATCAAACATTAGTAAAAAATTTAAAAAAAAGAGTTTTAAATAGTGTTGCTGAAAATTAAAATTGTTGTCTACTACAAGGTAATTTTTAATGAGTTTTTTGCATATCTAAAACATTACTTTGTGTTCAATCTGCAAACTGTGGTTTTGTCTACTTCAGATGTTTAAAGTAATTAAAGTAAATTTATTTTAATTACTGAAACATCATAAATGTTTTATTCAGTACCTTAATATTTAATTGTATTTCTATTACATAATTTTCCTAAACAGATTAACAACTTGGCCTTTCTTGGAGTTTCTTGGGTTTGAATCTCAGTCAGGCATGACATTTTTCATATGCTACAAAATTTCCATTTTCATATTCCCATGCACAAGCTTTGAGCTTATGCGGTGAATAATTCATTACAAAAGAAAAAAAAATTAACATTCATTAAAGAATAAGAAACTACAGTTTAGGCGATGGATTGGTGGGAAAGGTTTCCCTTGTTAAAAATGGGTCTTTATTATTTAGGGACAGTAAAGTCAAAAAGTATATAAATATCATTTATGTAAGCCTCAAAAAATTAAAATCAAGTAAAAATTATAAGTGAATTTAAATAGGTTTCAAGTGGACAAATAGAAGAATAATTGCAATGAATCCTACTCAGATCAGTTACATAAAAATAAAAAACTGCGAAGACTTGAATCTGATAAGGCAAATAATTTTTTGTAAACAGTTCAAAGAGAAATTAAGATAGAGTTAGCTGCCAAAGTAACTAAAATAAAAATTTTAATTTTGAATGAACATAATTTAAAAGACAAAACAAACAATTTCACACATTTCTAAAGAAATGTATAATTTAACTTTCAATTTATAATTAAGAAATAAAAAATTTAAAAACTAAAATATTGTGAAAATTTAAAAAGAAAAATACAATTAAACAAAGTGTATTATAAATAATTAGTTACATTAGTTTCATTGTTTTCTTGGTAGTATAAGGAATAAGAAAAAAAAATTGGTGCAACAATTTCTACATTAATTCCAATAATCTGGCATCCTCAGATTGTAACCATACTTAAGTACAAGATGTTTACTATACTTCATTGAAAACAAAACTTCTGTTTTTACCCTAATTCCGAATAGAATGGATCTATTTTATAGATATACTAAATAAATTATATTATTTCATTCCATTACATAAAGTTTTATGAATACAAAGAGATGTTTTATTTATAAAATACAAAACAACTTTTCTTACTTGATTATATAAGAAAAAATGATGGTATATAATTTATTACTAGACATTACTGGAATAATTAATTACTATACAAGTTTAAATTGTTATTTAATTTTTAAGTAAGCTCTAAAGAAGTAAACATTATTATGTACTTAAAAGCTTCCAAAATACTGCTTTCATAAAATTTATAATTTGTTATAATTATAAATTACAGTTATGTATATAAATTAGAATTACAGAGCTTACCTGTAACAATATCATGTCCTTAGTAATTATGAGACATAAAACAAAAATATAAATCACACAAGGCTATAACTAAAGCAATGTGTTAATAATAAACTAACTGGAATAATAAAATCTATAATAAAATTGTTTTTCATTTTTAGTTCTTCTAAAGCAGTATTCATTTGCAATATTATGCCTAATTGATCAAAGAATATCATTTTCAGTAGGCAAAGAGATAATTTTAGTTATTTAGTTTACTCCTGATTAACTCAACTTACATTAACTGGTTTGATGTTTATCTACGGGGAAACAAAAAAAAAACTGTTGCTTTAAATTTTGAAGAAATTAAAAATTAGTTTTCAGTTTATTTGATAAAATCTTCATTTTTATCATCTGGATTAATAAGGGAAGTTTGAAGTCAGTATGACTTCTATGAAATCAGTAACTGACATGGAAAGATAAGTAGCTATACTGCAGCTATTGATTTGTACAAAATCATTGTACATTAGATTGTACAAAGTCTCTAAAATTGATTTTAAAAGTAAATTTTCTTCTTCAAGCATCAGACCTTCTGGCCTGTTGTGGGTTTCATCCTTCAATAAATTGATCAGACCAATGTTTTAAAAGCCTTTCTATATGTCTCCTTCCCTTATGAGTATATTCTGTTACCTGTTTATCAAAACACATTTACATTGTATTTGATAATCAAGTCATAACCATTCCTCATGATAAATCTTAATTTTCTCATTTCTCAATCTGTCACTCTTCAATAAGTCTAAAACTGAATGCAGGAACTGTGTCTCTGAAGCTTTAAGTCTGCTTCTATCACTGATGGTCAACATCCACATTTTCCCTATACAGGGGGACAGATGGTATGGCCCCTGAAGAAAAACTTTTAACTAATTTAATATATAAGGCCGATTAGACTTGTCTTAACTAAAAATAATTGCCCATAAAAGCTTTATCATTTCAAATGGAACATTAAGCACTGGTAGATCCATAATACAAGTGAAGAGGCAAACAATCTTATGTTCTTCAAACAGAGTAGAAATCTATGGGTTAAAATTAATTTTTATAGGAAAAGAAAAATAACCTGGGTCTTTTAAAGAAGGAAAGTATAACTTAATTGTGAAGTATTTTAATCAGAAAGGGGAGTGAATAGAAAGGAACAGTTTTACAGAATGAAACTATTTAAAATATAAGGGTGGAATTGAAAAGTCATTCTCCCATCAACTTAAAAAAAAAAAAAATAAAATAAAACAATCTCTCACTCAAACAAATATAATTATAAATATGGTCCAATAAGCAAACATATTTACCATCTAATGTGATTGCTTAAACATATCGATTGACATGATATCTTTTACAGTTGAAATTCGGTGAAGGAATGCATAGATGAAATAGATTATATGAAATAATTTTTAAAAGATTATATTATTCTACATAAAATTTAAGACACTGTTGTATTACTTTCTTAATTTTTAGTTTGAATCTCATAAACAAATGCCAAACAGTACGTAGACATTTGTTACTGAAGTTATTTTTGTTTAAGCTATGTGATATGTGACAGTTAACACATTTTACCATTTATCTGTAAATTCTCTCCTCCACAAATAACTCAGATTATTGGGAGTATACTACTTAATACATTAGATTCATTATTTATATTGAAATTAACCAAGCTGAATTGTGAAATTAAGATCAGAAATATCAAATCTCTAAGAACCAGATAATTATTATCTGTAGCATAGTATAATTAAGATGACACTTTGCTTTTGTAGCTAATAAAACCAACACTTTTATGGTGCATTTTAAAAATATATGAGCTCATTTCTAGAGAAGGTAAGCTGCTATTTTTTTGTTTTTGTTTTAGTATTAGATTCTAGGGAAAAACTATCATGAAAGGATGCCTTATTTATTATTTTTAATTTCAAACAACAAACTGAGTATGTGTGTACAATGATCTAATGGTTAAATACTTATTTCAAAATAGACTCTACTGATAGATAATGTGAAAATTAAGAATATCCAATCCAAACATTTTCTTTGTAGAAATCCAGATTCCTTTTCTTAAGATTATTACAAGGGATATCTCTAAAGTTAAGACTGCTGGGAAATTTCTCTCCTTAAGGTTGATGAAACTGAGTTGTTCATGGCCATGCTAGTAATGTATACACTGCATTGTTGTCTGTAAGTTGTCGCGCTGTAGTATCTTTGATTATGTGTGAGTTATTATGTTATAAAACGAATAGAAAAATGAATATTGCCACCGACTGTGAAATGTGTGGAGTCATATGTTTTTTAAACCACTAAAATATTAAACTGGCTGAAATTTATAGGCAGTTGGTTGCTGTGTATGGTGATAATGTAGTGAATGAAACAAATTTTTGAAAATGGTGTGACAGTTTTAGAAATAACAGAATTAATATAGATGATGAAGAACATTCGGGGAGACCCTCAATCACTAAGGACTTGTAGAAACGTGTTGATAAAATCAGAAAAGACTGTCGCTCAACAATTTCCGACCTGGCCCTTTTTTTTCCTGATGTTTCAAGAGCTGTTATTGGTCACATTGTTAATGTCCATTTAGGCTTTAGAAAGGTTTGTACACATTGGGTGCTGCACGCTTTAACGCTACGTCACAAAAAAATCTGAATGAGATCTGCTTTGGAATTTTGATGTGCTACAAGAAAAAGGTGATGAGTTCCTTAATTCAATTGTTACTGGTGATGAAACATGGATTTTGTATTACATGCCATTGAGAAAACAGCAATAAAGTGAATGGCATCATCCTCAATCACCAACCAGACCGACAAAGGTCAAGCCACAGTCATTTGGATGCAAACTAATGGCCACAGTCTTTTGGGATCAGTTTGGCATACTGCTGATTGATTTCAAGTCACGTGGAACGACTATAAATGCAGGAGCCTACTGTGAAACTCTATGTAAGTTACGGTGCAACATTCAAAATCAATGACATGAGCGGCTGGCCGATGGTGTCATACTGCTGCACGATAATGCATGTCCACATGTTGTAGGTCCGACACATAATTTACTGAGAACATTTAGATGGGAAATTTATGATCACCGACCATATAGTCCAGACTTAGCTCCTTCTGATTACCATTTGCTTGGCAAATTGAAAGAATTTTTGAGTGGTAAGCAGTTCGCGGGCAACAATGAACTTAAAAATGGTGTTAATCACTGGCTAAATGGATTAGCAGCAGAAGAATACGATGACAGTATATTGAAGCTGGTGTATCACTATGATAAATATCTTAATTCATGTGGCGATTATATAGAGTAGTATAAGGTATAATAGTTTAAGAGAAATAAATAATATTTATAGTTTTCAGAATAAGTTTTTTTTACAAAGAAATGGTCTTTATTTTAGAGATAACCTCTCATATATATGTAAATATATTCTTTAATATTTTTTATTCATAATTATCCGAGTACCTTAAATTCTTTTCACTTCTATGCTAATCTAATAAATTGTTGAATAGCAAATTGAAAATTCTAACAATTTAAAATTATTAAAAATTATAAATACATAACTTTCTTTCAAATTATGTGGAAATTGTGCTACCAGAGGACCTTTAAGAACTAATTATGCAGTTCAATTTCAATACATTTACCAATGAACCTATTGTTAATGGCTCTGATCTTAAAAATCTTAGGTAATTTTAACATGTAGTTGAATAAAATATTTTACAAATGAATATATGTTTGTAAATTGTTGAAATGTGTTGAAACCTTAGTTTTGCAGAATATGTACACAAGTACATAAACTTCTTTTACTTTATCATAATCAAAGTAGAGATCAAACACATTTTTAAAATATATAGAAAATTGATTAAAATTAACACAATATATTTTCTGTCAAACTTATTTGTTACACAAGACATGTTATATTAACATACTGTCACATCCATCAGTTACATTGAAGAATAACATAAAACCTCTAAATAGGTTATTTACCCACCCACACTTATAGGCTTATTTCATAAAATATAGAAGAATTCACACCTAGTGACAGAAAATACATAACGATGGAATACAAAATTTCCAATATTTTTAGAATAGAAGGCTACAGTGTCACTTTCAGAATTATTAATAAAACAAAAAAAAATTACAAAATTATTTATTTGTCAAAAGGAATTAAAAAATAATTTCCTTTAAATTTCATGCAATAAATTTCATGATAAGTCAATGAAATATTTCAATCACATTAAATCAGTTAAAAATAGATATATAACAGTCCAAGATTATAAAACCAGTATCTCCATCTCATCTAAAAATTTATTTAACATTATTTTACGCATCTTCAAAACTTCTTGATGTGGAAGTGCAGACTGATAATAAAAAAGTGGCTAAGAAATTCAATCATGCCTTTTTGGGAAGTGAAAGATACAAGGGTTATTTTTTTTTCAAGGTCCGATCGGTCATGAAATTAAAACCACAGTGAAAATAAAAAAATTTTAATTTGTAACAAGTACTTACATAGTTACGCTATTTCTCTACATAGTTGTCACTCCGATTTAGACATTTGTCATAGCGTGGTACCAACTTTCCAACTTACCAACGTACAAACTTACCCTCGTCATAGAACGGAGCCGCCTGTGTTTTCAGACATGTTTCTACGCTGGTCTGCAGCTTGATGTCTGTGCCAAAATGTTGTCCTTCTAGCCAGCGTTTCATGTGAGCAAAGATGTGAAAATTAGATGGAGCCAAATCCGGGCTGTATGGTGGGTGATCAAACACTTCCCAACAAAAACGCTGCAAGAGCTTCTTTGTTACAGCTGCAGTGTGCGGCCGAGCATTGTCATGGAGAAAGACAATGCTTGATGACAACATTTCTATCCGCTTATTCTGAATTGCCCTTCGTAGACGTTGAAGAGTCACACAGTATGAGGCTGCAGTAATGGTTGTGCCACATTCCATGAATTCCACCAAGAAAACTCCATTCCGGTCCCAGAACACAATAGCCATACACTTTCTGTTGGAGAAGGTTCGCTTGAACTTCTTTGGTTTACTGGGAGAATGAGAATGCATCCACTGTTTGGATTGTTCTTTTGTTTCTTCAGTTTCGAAATGGACCCATGTCTCATCCCCTGTGACAATTTTGTTCAAAAAATCTTCTCCTTCATTGTGGTAGCGCTGGAGAAACGTTAGGGAGGCGTCCATTCTCATTGTTTTGTGATGGTCGGACAGCATCTTGGGAACCCATCTCATACACAGTTTGCGGTACTGAAGTCTCTCACTCACAATGGTGTAGAGAACTGACCTTGAAATTTCAGGAAACGAATCACTCAAGACAGAAATTGTGAACCAACGATTTTCTCAAATTGCCTCATCCACTCACTTAACGAGATCATTGGTTGACACTCGCTTCCTTCCCTGACCGCCTAAATCATGAACATTTGCACGTCCTGCTTTAAAGTTCCTGCACCATTGTCGCACTTTGCTGTCACTTATTGAAGTTTCACTGTACACATTACTTATTCATCGATGAATTTCAGCTGCATTATACCCGTCAGCCTGAACAAATCGAATTACCGCAAGCACTTCACACTTGGCGGGAGATGGTATTGTTGTAGACATGTTTACGTGCTAGCTGCATGTTCAGAACTAAACGAGGTGACACAGTGTGATTGAAGGCCATACTAGAGACGCTGTGCAACACATATGCGCAAAGGTTCATCCGATTTTTGCATGGATTTTTATTTCGCGACTGATCAGACCTTGAAAAAAATAACCCTCGTATAAAGTTATTTCTCATTATAAAAAGTAGTTAAGTAACTGTATAACTTGTCAAAGTTTAGAAGGTATAAATATAGATGCATAGTAGTCTGAAATAGTATTGGCACTACTAATAGTCTACTGAATGGAGTAATATACATGAAAGGATGTTGTAAATAGCAAGAAGTCAGTCAGTATCCAGTTCAGTAATCCATTCACAATCTGTACATCAATTCAGTTTTCTAAACTCTTAATAGCAACTTAGCAACTGCATGAACTAACAGCCTAATATTCGTTAACTGTTGTGGTCATAGTAGTAGTAGTGAGCTGTCATAATAAGCTATAAATTACTCATAAAATGGTATAACTATCCATTAAGAATGACATACATTCTATGTCATATGTAAAAAGGAAAATGAGGAGTGATATAGTTTCCCACTGCATACTTTACTGAGCTAAATGTACTGTTGCAAATCAATCAGCCAAGCCCAAAAAAATGTGATATTTACCCTACTAAAATTCCAGTTTCACTTTGTTCACCACAGGTTCTGGTTGTAGAAAGAATGCCATTATTTTCAAGGAAAGAAATTCTGTGTAAAGCCCCTTGACCAACAGGTGCTTTATGTGCATCAACAGTGATAAGGAAAACTGGGATAGATAATGTAAAGCAACAAAGTATTCTACCTCTTCTTGATATGAAAAATGTTATGTGTACTGTCTTTTCTTATGGTAAGAAGAAAATACATGTGTGTAGTGCATAAAACATCTAGTAACAAAACTGTTTTCAGTAGGCTTACTTTCCATATGTATCTTACACTATATTCATTTTTTCTTAATAGCCATGAAAACTGATAACTTTCAGAACAAGTTTCTTCTCATCTTGAAACTATAAGAAGAAACTTTTCTAAGCTTTTTTTTAGGATATTGAAGAAAGCAGGGACATAAACTTGCCAGTGTTACGCCACTAACATGAGCTGAACTGAGAAGAGTATGTGTTTGAGATTGATGAGACTACAAGTTCAATTCTTATCTGATATACACATTTCTATACTGCCTTAGTTAGATGTTTGTACACATTATAACCTATAAAACCATATTCTACATGTTCTCATGCAGCTCTGTGGAGAATGAAAACCTTGGAATTTCTCCATGAAGTGGAGATAACATTCATATTTAATAGCAGCAGCTAACATCTTTTTAGACATGATGTGTGTGATGATGGGTGTAAAAACAAGAACGTTGTGGATTACTTATCTAATCAAAGAAGATAGAATAAGTGAATGCTGATCTGAATACTTAACCGATTGTTCCTCATATACAAAAAAATTGCAGACTAAATTATGATTAATTAAACATTACTTAATTTTCAATCCTTAGAAATTCTTTCGAGCAACATTTTGAAATAAATTTACAAAATAAAAATTCAACAATTAAATTTTTATAAAATGACTGCTAGATCAGATGTAAATGTTCTTATAAATGAGTTAGAGATTGTACTTAAAAAAGAAAAAAAAATGGTTTGCAATAGTACCTAGGCGATGGGCTAGGCCACAGAACTTTGTTGTTTCTACCGCTACTTAAAAGATCTTGCCTTTCAGATGCAACATCTAATGTCACCATTCTTGGCCTAAAACAAATATAAATTTATATAATATAAAATATATTTAAACTCTAAAAAATATTACTTGCCTACAGCACTCATTGACTATATTAGTAGATGCGAATTTCATGGTATTGTTTTCAGAATAAATCATTTGTTATATTTCAGTATAAAATTTACTATAAAATTTAAGACTTTTTAGATCTGTGAATTATTATGGCTTAAAACTGGAAAAATATTTAAAAAAATAAACTGAGATGTTTAAATTATGTATTAAATTAGTACAAACGTGTGGATCTACACAGTGTATTTTTCAATCTGACTTTAAGGAAAGTTGTCTCATCCAAAAAAATACATAGATCAAAGAGCAAATCTATTTTATAATGTATATTGTTTTAAGTATCTTTTAGATTATTTTGTGTTGCAGTGTTGATGAAATTTCTAAATTTTATCAGAAACTATGTACTAGGGTTTGCATAGTTATGGTGGTTTGCAGTATCTATGTGCTAGTGAATAGTTTTGTGGTTATATTGCACATATTTATTTTTAAGTTGTGAATTTTAATAATTAGATTCATTATTATTTCCAATCAAATCTGTCCAAGGAGTATTATTAAATTATGGATAATAATAATAATAATAATAATAATAATAATAATGAAGATGGCGTGCTTGTATTGTTTGATCACTTTCATAATATATATAATTGAATCTGTAATTGTTATTTTTCAGGATTTTTTAATCAATTTTTTTTAACTTTCTTAATGTACTTGCTTAGTTGTTACTTAACTTTTTTAATATAGTTAAGTCAAAAGAGTTAAGTGTAGACAAGTAATATTTATAACTATTTGTACAACAAAAATATACAGATGGAAATAATTTATAAAACAGTGTATATATACATAATCACAATAATTTTGTAATAAGGGACAGGAAAAGGAGAAAAGGAATCTATTCTGTATACCAGGTGACTCAGAACTTAAACATTAGGCAGGTATCATTAACACTAATATAATTCTACTTATACTCAATTTACTATTACACTGAACCTAATATATTTGAATGGAAATCATGAGTAATTATACATATACACAGACTTTGAGCTCTAAAAATCATTAAAATATGTAATAATTTTTCAGATTTTCTCAAAAATAATTTTTTAACCAGTTATCTATCTAATACTACTTAATATACTAACATTTATTTAAGAAGAAGTATTTTAAATAGAATGCAGAAGTAAACTATTACAAATTTAATTGTTTAAACAAAATTGTCTAAGCTGTTTTAATAATTGTTTACATTAAAATTTACTACTGAACCGGTTTATTAACTGATAAATTTAATAATGATAATAGGGTAAAAGTTAAAAAAATTTACTTTCATGTGGTGCAAAGTTGCCTCCGCCATCCTTTTTGGAGTGCTGTTATAAGCTTTTTCAGTGCCAGTTAAATTATAACTTTTCCCTATCTTATTTTACAGTTTTGTTTTTTGGGTGTGATAACTTATTAGCAGTTCCGTTTTAAAAAAGATTTCATTAATTACTAGATGAAGAGTATGAGGTCGGGAGTTGTTCTCTATGGAAACTACTGTTTATCTTCTACTTAATTCAATTGTTCACAAATCTTCAACATGTGATAAATAATTAATTGCTAAATAATTTTTTGTATTCCTACTACCATAAGAGTGTAATTTTAATAAGATTACACTCACAAAAAAAGTTTTTTATTACAGTAATGAACTACATAACAAGTAAAGCAGCTATTTTAAGTAGTTACTTATATAAAATTTCTACTCAGAAAAATCCAAAAATAACAATGGCATAGTAACAAAATTTTTCCACAATAAAAGAAGGCTAAGAGAAGTTTAAAATAATTGTACATTTTGCAAACAAAAAATATTTCTCAGCAATATTTTTAATACTATCACAGTTTCTATTTCTACCTAAAAAATACTGAAGCTGAAAATATTCACTATCTACAAATGCCTAATTACTAAAAACATTACTGGTATTTCATATAGGTTAAAAAGAAGATAGTAAATTCTGATTTTAAGAATAATAATTTATGTATTTTCTATTCAGTTTTTCAGCCTTCTTAATTTTATAATTATAATATTTAATGACAATAGCTTAAACCAAATTTTATTAGGTCTCAATAAAGTTGTAGAACAATTAGATGCAAGTTTACTGCATACTCTAATGGCTTTTTTGTGGCTATCACAAAAAAGTTAATTCCAGTGAGATTTTTACCAGCTGTATTTTTAATTTTTTATGTACTCATAAGTGCATAGTAATAAAAAAAATATATACAAATATCTGTACAATATATAATGATATAATTCTATATATATTTTTTCTATATATATATATATATAATATATATATATATATATATTTCAGCCACCTAAGGACCACATTCAATACTTTTCTTAGCATCCCTCCTTTCCTTCTACCAGTACTTTTTAAGTCCCTCACTGCCCTTTCTCCCTGAATTCTTCTCACTACTCTTTTTTGTTTTGGAGCTTCTTTTTCATAATAAACCTTCTTTCCCAAGATTAATTTCCAAATGTGTAGGCCAGGAATTTTTCTATTCCTGTTTTGTTTTGCTTAAATCTTTATTACAATACACAATTTTAATTCTTCTTTATAAATAAAAGAGGAGGATATTCTTGGCATTTCTATTCTCATTCTTAAAGTGTGGCCTGTTAAAGATTCCTCTCATGCAATAATTTGTTATTTCTTTAAAATTATTATATAGCATTTTGCAGGGGCAAAATTTATATACAATTAATAAGTTGAATTTTATAGGACCAAATATTTTCATTAAAAAATTTCTTCTTTCTTTTGGGTTTAATTTTAAAGATAAAGTTCTATGTTGATCATTGTTAAAAATTCTACAGAGTATAATGCCTCTGGATGAATCACTGTATTCAAATGGCTTAATTCTGCATTTATAGTTTTTATATAAATATAAAATTACCCAAGTAATATATTTCAAATTTAATTCTTGAGCACATTTAAAAAAAATTAAATTAGTAATTTTTGGTTTCAATATTTCAATACTAATAATTTTTTTCTCTAATAACAATGTATTTTTTTGGCTTACACGAGTTATTACAATGATCACTTTTAACCATCTCAGGTTCTCCTCAATTTAACCATTTCTTTAAGTATATAAAAGTGCATATTTTATTTTTTGATTTAAATTTAAACAGCACTGTGATAAAAAACAAAAAAAACTTTCATAAAAGAAAAACAATTAGAAGAATAAATACACGACCAATTCATTAGTTAATGTTTACATGAAACAAAAAAAAACTATTTTTAATCATCTTAACAATTGTCAATTATTACATCAAAGTTAGTTGTGAAACAATGAATAATTGTATTAGCACATGGTGAAATGCTGAAAAGATTGTTTACTCCTGCATCCAAACATATCTATTTATTTATAAAACAGTTTTTCTTTAAACAGATGTAAGAAAATCAAACATTTACATCTTCATTAAAAGAATTTTAATTATAAAATAATTATACTCTACATGAAATAAAAATATATATTTATAGATTGTATTAAATAAACAGTCTTTTTAAAATACATTTACATTTCAATTTACAATGACAACAAAAACTACAAATTTGAACTGTCATTAGAAAGCTGCATGTAAAAAAAAAATGTAAAAAAACAACAGAAATAAAAAAAAAATGAAGAAGCATAAAAAGGCACTACTGATTGATTTACGTGATTATGCATTTTGCATTGTACCTTTCGGGACGAAGTTGATTCTCTATACGAATGATGGGTAAATCCCACATTGATGTTTCATCCTCATCAGATTCTGAGGACAGACTGTAAACAATGACCAATTTCACTTAATTTTGTAGTATTTACACTAATAACTTGAACAGCAAATTAAAAAAAAATAATTAATAAAAATATTGCTGTAGTAGTAGATTGTTCTTGAAGAACAAACATGTTTCATTCTTGTATTGAGCATTTTCTATGTTTAGTATTATTATTATTTTCTATGTTAATAATGGAGAACAAGTTAGTGTAGCTACAATAAAGTTTTTATCAATTTAGATTTTTTAAATGATTAATTAATATTTGAATTAAATCAATAATTAAGGTGATCATGCAAATCCAGAAGGCAAGAATCATGCAATTAGATACAGTTAAAAAAAATTGGCAGCTAATTTATAAATTTATTTATTAAAAGGGAACTTTTAGTTCCCTTTTTGTTGGTCAAACTTTCATTTGTCCATTCTTCCCTTCAAGCTTGATCTCATCAATCAATTAAAACCATCTCCTTCTTTCCACCATAGTTTCTAAAGCCACCACTGGTATACTTTTCCTTCTTAGCTGGTATCATATCCAGTTTATTTTAGTTTAGTTGTTTTTCTCTGCTCTCCATCTTGCTTCAGAATATCTTCATTTCTAATTTAATCAATCCATTTTATCCTCTCTGTATTTGCATTTTTAGTGCTTCCGGTCTTTTTTCCAAAGATTGAAATTTAAAAATCAGAGTGAACAATTTTTTTTTCAGTTAAAATATGCAATTTCTATATTTAGGTTAATTTTAAGGTTGGCTTGGATGGATCTTGAAATCACTTTCACGAGGAACCTAGATATAAATTAATCCGATAAAAGTTAAAAATTGTAATGAGTCACTTCCTTTTTTATAAATATAAAAATTATGTTTGTTGTATATGAAATTTTTAAATTAATTTATTTTGAAGTAAAAATATCCTCATAGAAAGAAAGATAACTTATTGCAAATACAATAAATATAAATATCATATTAAAGTCAAGCTACAGATTAAAAAATACACAAATGGTTTTTGATATAAAAGTTTGCAACATTGGAAATGGGTCATATGATCTAGTAGAGAAGACTATTTTATAATTTTATCTTCGCTGTATTCACTAGAAATGTGAATACAGAGAGGATAAAATGTATTGATAGAATTAGAAATGAAGACATCCTGAATGGAGTTGGAGACCAGAGAAAAACAATTAATTTACAATAAACTGGATAGGATACTGGCTAAGAAGGAAAAGTACTCCAGCGGTGGCCTTAGAAACTATGATGGGAGAAGAAGTGGTTTCAATTGATTGATGAGATCAAGTTGGAAGGGAAGTATGGACAAATGAGAAGACTGACCAAATATTGATTGACTTAGAAGCCTACTTTGTGCTGAAACTTGCCAAACTTGGCCTGCACTCCTTAGACCTAAGTTTATTGTAATAAAAATAAGTTAGGGCATTTTATTTATTTTCTACATATTCACTTCTACTTGTAATGATTTCAATATGCTTTGTGATATTACTAGTAGAAAAAGTAAAAAACTGTTAATCAAAAGATAAAAGATTAAGAATCAGAAAATATTATTTGTGTAAATATAAAAAGAAAGAAAAAAATGGAAGAGTGAAAATAAAATGAAAATGGCAACAGTAAATATTCTTTGATAATTATAATGCTTCAGAAGGCTCAGTAGTAAAATATGGAAAAGTATAATTGCCATGAATTAGCAAAGACAATTATGGTTACATAGGAGAAAAAAATCAAGAAACAAGAAATAATAACTCTTCAAAATGCTAATATTTACATTTCATAGATTCTCTAGAGAAAATTGTGATTTGTTAGAATGATGTTTTCATGTTAAAAAAATCACGTGCTGTAGAAAATGTCTGAATTATTGAAGAGTTTATTTATTATTACTGGCATAAAATTTGTTTGGTTACTATAAAAAAATAAATATTGCAAATTAAATATTTTATATATATTTAAAAAATTGTCTCTCATCTACTTACCTCACTTATTTATTACTAAAATAACATCTTTTACATCAGTAACGTATTTGTAAAATAATGGTAGGGTTTCAAACAGTCATAACTTTGGAACAAAGCATGACAAAGACATGAAGTTTAAGTGAAATGAAGAGAAACTGTTCAAGTTTATGAAATCACTTCTAATAGTAATTTTTAAGTTAATGAATTTAGTCTCTTGAAAAATTGTTATTATGTATACTGTAATTAATGAAATGGCAGACGTATAAAAATATGCCGGCCGCCGTGGCACGAGTGGTAGCATCTCAGCCTTTCATTCAGAGGTCCCAGGTTCGAATTAAAATATAAACTCAGGTATGGCATTTTCACATGCTACAAAACATTCATATCATTCTTTGAAGCAATACCTAAAGGTGGTCCCACAGGTTAAAAAAAAAGACATAGAAGTACAAGTTGTTAGGTGATGTAGATGATCTACCACCAATGAGGGAAAACAAGTTAGCTCTCTTTTGCATCAGCCCACACTGAGCCAAACTTCAATACTACTTTCCAAACTGTTTTAACAATATTTAAATAATATTTTATTTTTATTCTATTTTTAATAGTTTTCTGAACTTTTACAACAAGCTAAATAAATACGTTCCACTTAATATAAAATTAAAGTATGATCTGGTTATTAAGTGCAATAAAAATTGTTCCTAGTGGGAAAACTGAATATACAACTTAAGGAAGGGTATGGTATAATTTGTTTGACGAGTAGTGGTGTATGAGCAATGCGAAAGCTTAGTTGTCAATCCAGTAGCATAGAAAGTTTTGGTCTGCAGATAGGATTACAGAGAGTAAATCTTCATTTACAATCATAATTAAGAACACTTGGCTCCATAATTTCGCCTTTGCCAAAGTTCATTATGTTCCTAATATATTACATGTATATTACCTTTCAGTAGCTAATCATACATCTACTTCAGTAAAAACAAAGCTTCTCTTTGATTTTGTTTTAACTATGTGTTTTAGTTTTAGTTCTATATTTACGTGTATGATCGTGGATGGTGACATTAATTTATGATTATTTTTATTTCTAAGAATGTTACCACATGTCCAATGTACTAAATTAACAACACTACACCCAAATCAAATATATTGAATAAAACATATGTTATAAATTATCTCATAAATCTTAACTCAATTAATGTCAATAAATCTGCCAGCAAAATATTAACAAAAAAAATTATTACAGAATATTATGATCATGATGCTAACAAAAATGTAAAAAAAATCATTTATTAAAAAACCAACAACTTGCCTTATTCCAAAATTAATCATATTATCATATTACACCATTTCTAAATTGGTTCCATAAATAATTTTTACTAGAACACATTATCTAACATACAACATATTTAATTTCTTTCCAAGTTATACTATTTCTTTAATTTCATTCAGTATGTTCTCCTCTTTAATCTTTAAAGAGGAGAAACCTCTTTAAAGAGGAGAGATCTTTAAAGAGGCTGTTGTCTATGGAACTGTCAGAACTGAAATTAGTTTAATGTAATTTTATAATAAAACACTTGGAAATTTCGTCTAACATCAATTCAAGTTTTAAATAGTTTGTCTCACAATTTTCCATTGTTTTGCAAGCTGTCTTCCTGAAGTTTACATTTAATTCTCTAAATTTTTCTTTAGCTAGTTCTATTGGGTTTTCTAAATTGAATGTTATATTCTTTTGGGGAATGTAATTTTTAACACATGCCTAGACGTTCTCAATAGCATTTAAGTTGGGATGATAAGGTGTCTGACAACAGTATGTCCTTTTTCAGCAAACAAAGAATCTATTTTGCATGTTTTAAATCGCAGTTTATGTAGTTTTATCAGCATATACAATTCAGGTTTTAATATTTTCATATGAAAATGGTATATTGTTTCTAGTGAGCCAATCGATCATGTCTGGTTTTTTGAATCCAAATTAAGGGCTGGATTTATTTGAACATTGTGGTATGGTGCATTGTCCATGTCTATTACAGATCTCAATAACAAAACATGTCCATTACAGATCTCAGTAATTCGGTAGCAATTTAGACACAACCCTTTTTTAAAAATCATTGGAATTCATATCGTCATGATAATTGCCCATTTTTTGACCTGACTTAAGTATTAGGAGAGCATTTTCGATAAAGCTGTCTTCTCCTCCTGCATTATCTATTAATCCTCAACTCCCTTTAGAAACGGGAACCTTCATTCCTTCTGAAGAACCATCGGTCCATGCTTGACCCTTTGTATGTAAGTAGGTTTCATCTATGTATATAACTGAATGGTTTTCTTCTCTGTAGAGCATTCTGGAGCACAGATAATGCAACCTTTTATCTCATATATCATCATTTTTGGTCAAAAGTTTTCTGCTGTTTTCAGCTTTTATCCACTGGAATCCTAAATTTTTCTTGACTATACGAACACACCAAATCCACTTTCAAATGTTATTTGCTCTTTTACTAATGGCAAAAGTTTCCTCAGAGAGGGGCATTCTCCATACTGTAAATAAAACTCATTCACCGTCCTGCGCATAACACATTTGTTGAAATTGTCCAGAGATCAGTTTTCAACTTTTTCCTTGGCTGTTTTTTACGAGTACTGAATTCACTTCTATTAGTTTCATTCTTGTTGCTTTAAAATGTGCTGAAGAGATCTAATGGATATTCTAGTTGCTTTTGAAACACAAGTATGAATTAGTTTTAAATTTTTTGCTTGTCCTTGGGCTTCTTTCTTCATAAAATTATAAACATTGAGAATAACTGGCAGAGTCTGACTATCCTCTTTCCCCCACTTTTACCAGTTTTTGCCGACATTATAGGTTTCTGTTTACATTACAATACATTAAATCTATGAACCGAACAAAGTTCGATTATGTAAGTATTAAACCAGTTATTGGTTATAAAAAGCATATACAATGTTTTCAGAAAAGCATGTAACCACAATGTTTTATGCTCAGAGTTCTGATCTCAACTGACAAGTTGTTTACTCCCAACACAAACTTTCGCTGCAGTGTTGTAGCACATCCAATTTCTACCTGCCATCACTGAACAAACAAGCTGTAATTGAATGTTGACAGAAAACATGTGTGTTCAATAAAAACTGAATGTTCACAACTTAGATTGTGCCAAACCTAATTGTACATTTCCACAATATTGGGATGTGAAGTAATATAATTAAATTAAAATGATGTTTATGTAGAAAAATAAAGATATTTTGGTTGTATGTAGTAAATAAAATAAATATTTTTCAAATTATTATTAATTTTAAATTTATAGTATGTTCTTTACTTTGTGAATAACCCTCATACATTTACCATTAAACTAATTAAGTATGACAATTTGTAGAGCAAGAGATTAATTCCAAAAGACATATACAAACCAATGAAATTGGTTTGTATACCAATAAAACCAATAAAATTTAACTTTTTAGTTAAATTTTATTATTTAAATAAAAAGAAGCAATAGATATTGGAGTAAAAATAGAGATATATTTCTTTATACAAGAATTGCATAAATGTATTATTAATAAAAATTAATATATATATATATATATGTGTGTGTGTGTGTGTGTGTGTAAGCAAAGATTAAAAAAACGTAAACAAAGATTGTAAATGAACAGTAGGAATCTAACTGAACAACTATTCAGCTTGTAACCTTTCATTATAAAATCAGACTACAGTTTACTAAACCACAAATTGAACAAGCCCTGTTTTACAGAAGTAAGGTAACATGCTTTATTAGAGCCCTTATTTTTAGGTGTTTTATAGTATACTTATTCCATATTCTCTTACTTTCTTGAGATAATGTATATAATGCACATTTCATTACGGAAGGATTACATTAATTTGTTGCTTTACAATACCTGGGCTAATTTTTCTTATGGCTTTGACACATATTTAGTACCTTTGGTACAAGAGGTACTAGTCTTCAAGATGCCCTTTATGCAAGTAATGGTTATTATTATTACACACTCCCTGTGATGAATAGAGCAGTCTCTTGCAGAGCTGATTGTCAATTTATACCAACAGGCATCATGCTGATTGCAACAGTTGTGGTGGCTAATAAACAACATAAACCTATTTCCTAGTTTTTTTCTATACCAATATAATCACACTAAATTTCCATATTATATATTTTTTGTACATTTCTCTTTGAATGTAATTTAATCATCAGATTACTTTTTCTATAGCTTTGTGTTATATGGAAAATTCATAAAAACATCAAGGAGTGGTAGTAATATTTCAACTTGTCAAGCTACTCAAGAATACTGTTGAAGTTATATTAAGTGAAAATACATTTTTATGGTTGTTATTGTTTTATTCACCTTTATCAAGTAAAACCATTTATGAATTGAGTTAGATTCAACCTTCTTTAAGGGGAAGTAATTAGAAAAAATTCAAAGTGCATAGTAATCTACTCATTTAGTTAGTGTATACATGTTTTGATTTCATAATTTTCTCATGACATGCTTACCGTATGTTGAGAAAAATTTAATTCTGAGAATTAATGAATTAATTTACAATGGAAATTATCAAATTTTTGTTAGTGTACAAAGAAAAGATTTATTTTTACTCTAGTGAGTAAAAATGAATTGATAAGATCAACTTCGTAACTGACAGTAACTTTCATAACTGGTAGTTTTACTGTAAATTTTACATGGATTTGAATACTAGATCGTGGATACCGATGTTCTTTGGTGGTTGGGTTTCAATTAACCACACATCTCAGGAATGGTCGAACTGAGACTGTACAAGACTTACACACTTCATTTACACTCATACAATATCATCCTCTGAAGTATTATCTGATAGGTAATTACCGGAGGCTAAACAGGAAAAAAGAAAGTTTTACTGTAAATAGTCGAGTAGTTTTTTTTTGGGGGGGATAACAAGCAGTATTATTATTTCAAGGTAATTACAAAGATAAGAAATATGCTAAATATCACTTCTTTTGGTGAAAATATGTTCTGCAACATACAGTTACTCAGTATAAGCAGGCTTAATAAGGTATGTACAAGAGATATGTACTGCGTCATAACAAGAAACACAAACCTAACATTTATCACATTATGTTTTACATATCCTAGAGAAATTTACAATGTTATATATATATATATATATATATATATATATATATATCACTGAAATCAATGTTTGAATTCCAAGATGGGGGAAAAAATATCATCCACACAAAGTTAACAAAACAATCATTAAAGATAAAACAACAAATATTTTTAAAAATAAAGATCTAACCTGTTCATTTCTTGTTGTACAGCTTTGTAATATGAACCAGCTCCATGTTTCTTGGCCACTTCGTGAACAACTGCTTTCTGTAACAATCAAAGATAGAAATTACTAAAACCAATAGCTGCATTTTATTAATACTGCATGAGCAAATTAACATTGCATCTGAACTTAATTGGCACAGCACTGTGATCAACGCCAGTCTACATTACAATCAATTAACTTCACATTTAGGCAAAATATGAATTAACAGTTTGTGACTGAAACAGATGAAGAATATACTCCTTTTTTTCTTTTTAGCAAAGTATTTAATATGTGTAGCACACCTCGAGTTCTTGTACCAATCTTTTAAACCCTTCATTTTCTACAGCAATCAGGGGCTGTAAATCTTTGAAAATCATTTTTGCCACTAAATTATCAACTTTATTAACTCTTTTACAGACAAATCTTTAGATTTGTATTGCAGAAATGGCTGGGTTAAATTTTTAGAAGATATGGTAGATGACATATATAACACAAGCGATACGGAAGTTACATGGATGCTACGGACTCCTTGCTGTTTGCAATCTTTGAATATTTTTTTCAAGGACTGGCTCTCCCGTAATATTGAAACATTCAGTGATTTCAAAATCAGTTTGGGTATGTAGTAGTGCTATCTCAATCTCATAGTGTTTTCGTTTTAGGTGTTCTCTTAAAATTTAAGAATTATTGGAACTTTTGGGTTCTTTTTTACATACATACTGCTGTTGTAAGAGAATTGATCTCAAAAAATATTCCAGTTACCAGATTTTTTATTCACCTGATAAAAAACTGTAACAGGACGGACAGAAACTGCAAACAACTATAACAGGGCAGACCAACAAACTTATGATTACAACAAAACAAATACTCTACTTTGTATCGGACCTAATAAACTACGCCAAAAGATAATTATAAAATAAAAAAATAAGAATGAATTCAGTTTTTTTAAATAATTACAGATGATTACCGTCCAGAAAAATAAAGAACAAAAATTATAATTAAACACACTGTATAGTATAAGACAAGTCGTACTAAATAAGAAGACATGACTTTTTATTTACGCAGATGAAAAGAAACTGTAATGAAGTATTAATAATGGGAGGGGATGATTTATTTGTAATTAATTACACAATAATGACCAAAGCCAGTGTCAGCTGAATTGCGATGCACCTTATTTATTATTATTTACTGTTCCTGACTAATGACTACTATCAGTCAAAGAATTAAGTCTTTGACTAATGGTATTATTTACATTGGTGGCGTGTTCCACTCGACTCAACAAGCAGTCCGATTATATTAGTCGATTAAAAAGATTAGCTGGTCCCATGCCTAAAACCTGTTGCAAAAGAGTTTTCCTATCCAAATCAGCAGCACCGAGATCGAAGTGTGTATGAAAATCTTGTTACGTTGCAATCACAGATATCTTTTATAAATGCTTCTACAGCAAAACCACAAGGTTCTACCATCCAAGCCATGGCAGGCCGCCATTACTCTCTCTCTTTTTTTCTGTTTAGCCTCCAGAACCACTGTAAGGTATTACTTTAGAGGATGAATTAGGATGATATGTATGAATTTGAATGAAGTGCAGTCTTGTACAGTCTTAGGTCGACTATTTCTGAGATGTGTGGTTAATTGAAACCCAACCACTAAAGAACACAGTATCCGGGATCCAGAATTCAAATTCGTGTAAAAGTAAGTGCCTTTAATACAATTTGAACCTTAGAATTCTCGACTTTGAAATCAACTGATTTGCGATGATGATTTTAACCACTAGACTAACCCGGTGGGTTGGCTACAGTTAATTAGCAAGACTTTGCCCATCTCAGTATGTTTGAAGGTTAATTACTTTGACAATTTATTAGTAAAATTTTGAGGTCAATATCTTCATGGAGTGGGTTTTTGGGGTCTTCTGCTCAAACTTTTGTTAAAATAACCAACTTTATATTAAGTCTAGTAGATGCGTGCATGCTTATCTTATTATTTAAAAGAAAAAAACTTTCCCCAAAATTTCCGCCTTCTACAAAAACCGAAAAAGATATATTTTATTTATTATATATTATTAAACTGAATTTTTTTAATATCTTCCGAGGAATAGTAGTAGTACAAGCAATCAAAAAAATTCTTTGAGGGCATTGTTGTGGGTGGAGGAGCTGGTCAAAATTAAAAAATAAACGTTTTTGAAATTTTTCAAACACTTTTTGAATTATTTTAACTTTTAATATTAAATAATACACTTTTACTAATAATATTACTATAAAATGTTATCACTGTTCACCCCCACCCACAAAAAAGAAATTTTAGGTAGGCCTTTTATTGGTTAAACATTTTTAGTGGAATTTTTTTTTTTACTTTTCTTCCATTTAACATAGCAACCATAGAAAAATCAAAACATTTTCTTGAAAGGTGATTTTGGAGGTGGGGGAGCAGAAATAAATAAAGATATTGTGAATTTAAAAAAATTTTTTTTTTTGTTTATTTAAACATACAATGACAATTTTAAAATAAAACTTCATAATAAACCACTCTAAAAAGAAATCTTGGGTAACTTTTATCGTGTATAGTTATTTTTCCAATATATAAGAATAAAATAACCAATGCAAGGAAAGAATTACAACTTTGGGGTCCACTTTTTTATGTGACTTTTTTCTTTCAACAAGATTAGAAATTAATTCACCACAGAAGCTTACAATGATGCATGAACATGGCAATATAAAAATGGAAATTTATAGTGTATGAAAAATGCCATGCTTGACAGAGATTTGAACCTGGGATCTCTGAATCCATGGTTCCGCAGAATGCTGAAATGTTAACACTCTGCCATGGAGGTCACCGGAATGCCTATTTTTAAACAATAATATTAAAAAATATTAATTTTCATTAATACCTAATTTCATTACCTTATTAACATTATTTTTCAATAATACAAGATAAAAACATTTATATTACTTAAAAATTAGAAAAATTTGTGAAAACATCATAAAAATAATTTGGAGGATAAGTATTAAAGAACAAACTGCATTTTCTTGGATGAAAGTCATTCATTTTATTTGTCATTTCTGAAATAAAATTTACTAACTTAAAGCAGATCTCCAATGCAAAAAAGTATAACTTAATGAAAGATTTTTGCTACAGGTCAGTAGTTATCATAAACACCATAAACAGGTTCACAATCTCACAATTTATAAACTTAAAAAAGAGACAAACCTAATCAGAGAAACTTTTTTTTTATTATTACAATGAAGTGATAAAAAATGCAGATGAGAAATTCTTAAAATTTATTAAAAAAAGAAGATACATTACCTGAGCATAATTTCTTTTAGTTTCTTCAACTTCATTTAATCGAATGCCTTGTTTATTTCGGCGCAGGTACTTGTGTACTTCTTGGTTATTCATATGAACCTATAAAACAAAGTTCTGTCAAAATAGCTGTTTTTAGTAGTATACATAACTCTAGAAACATCCTAATTACTTCTCTCAGTATATTTTAATGTATAAATTTGGGGCCTTATTTGATTTCTATTATTACATTTTTAAAGTGGATTAGAATTTCAAAAATTCATTCTCTGATGATTTGTTACTGCAGATTGTAGATAAAAAATAAATAATTAATTTAGCAGCAAAAAACAGATACCAATGAATTTTAAAGAAAGGATATTTGAAGAACAGTAGTGCAATTTATCTGAACAAATTATGGAGAAAACATAGGTCCTCACTTCAGGGTGTGCCACTGAAAGTGTCTTCAGTCCTTTGCATTTCTTCTGCTTATTAATGATCTGCATCAACAACTTGTACTATTCATTTTATCTTCTTCACAGATGGCACAACTGTATCTAAATTTGAAAATAATTATTTAAAAGGAATTGAAAATATATGACAGTAATTCAAAAGATTATTCACTAGATGGGTTGTAAATATTGATAAAACCATTGTATTGTGTTTTAGGTAGATATATCATTATTGACTGCATGGATGGAATTTCATTAATGATAATGTTAGTATATCTGTTGCCCACAAAGTGAAATTTCAGGATATTTTAACACCTTTGGATTTTAATTGCTATCTGGATATTTAAATCTTCGGATTGTGAATTATTTCGTAGTTATTTTTTATATTTAATGTTTCTATGTACAAGTATAATTTATTGTGCCTTAACATTATTGTAATTACCTTAACATTATTTCATGATTTTATTTTAAATAATTCTTCTTCTTCTTTTCATGGCCATTTCCTGAAGTATGCCTTGGCTTCCATAACAACTTACCTCCACCTCATTCTATTCTTCATCCTCTCCTTCTATCATGTGACCTTTATCACCCTCAAATCTATCATAAAATATTTTCCATTCTTCTCAACCTTGATCTACCTCTTTTTTTTATAATATTTATTTTTGCACTTAATATCTTTTTAGGCACTGTCCCATCAGTCATCCTTGTTACTTGTTCCAGCCATGGTAGTCTCTGAGCCTTCACAGAGCATACAATTTTTTTCACCTCAACTTTTCTGTTTAACTCCTCATTGTTATGAATTCTCCATACTCTGTTCTTCTGTACAGGACCATAAATTTGCCTGGCTATTTTTCTTTCAAATGTTCTTAATATATTAATGTCATACTGTCAACATCCAGGGTCTCAGATCCATAAGTAGCTACTGGTGTTGTTAGAGTTTTGTATATTTGCAGATTTGCCTTTCTGCTTGTTAACTTGCTTTAGAACTTTTGTAAATTGGCAAAGTATGCTTTATTCCCAGGTTGTATTGTTTTCATTACCACACTATTTATCTTAACATCACTATCAACTACATTCCCCAAGTGTTTGAAGCTATAACTCCCTCAAACAATTTTTCACTAAAATTTTAGGTCTGCCTCCTAGCTTCTGAAAGTGACATAACCATATATTTTATTTTACTTCCATTTACTTTACGACCTATTTCACTTGTGCTTCTAAGTGCCCTAATCACTTGATCTAATCTTTCCTTTGACTTAGTCACAATGAAAATGTCATCTGCATATGCAAAGTTATGATTAGCCTTATTGAAAATTGTGTCTTCCTGATCCAGATCTTTACAGCGTAATGTAAGGCTAGTATAAATAATGCTGCTAACCCACCGGTTGGTCTAGTGGTTAACGCGTCTTCCCAAATCAGCTGATTTGGAAGTCGAGAGTTACAGCGTTCAAGTCCTAGTAAAGCCAGATGTTTTTACATGGATTTGAATACTAGATCGTGGATACCGGTGTTCTTTGGTGGTTGGGTTTCAATTAACCACACATCTCAGGAATGGTCGAACTGAGAATGTACAAGACTACACTTCATTTACACTCATACATATCATCCTCATTCATCCTCTGAAGAATTATCTAAACGGTAGTTACCGGAGGCTAAACAGGAAAAAGAAAAAAAGAAAAAAAATGCTGCTGATAAACTCATCAGAATGCTGACAATTTCAGCTTCTTTGGAATCTCTATCTCTTTCATGACTTCATAGCCTCTTCCTATTCAATCAGAAGCTTGTTCCAAACTATAAAGCTTGTTAAAAAGCTTTTAACTCAAAAGCACATACAGATCCCTGCACAGACTTACGTTATTTTCACCTAAAAACTTGCTGTAATGCAATGCATAATTAATTAAAAGTTTTTGATGAAAAATCTTTAAATTTTCTGTATGATACTTTTTAAATGAACTATATTTAGTCAACTAAATATAACTTTATGAAAAAAATTCCATAAACACTATTAAACTTACATCCTGTGAAAGAGTAATCAGCTGAGCTTGACGGTCTGTTGTTGGCCTTTTTAATGGTGCTACAAGAACAGCTTTCTGTAAAAAATAAAATATTGATGTCACTATTGTATTTTGCTTCTTATTTTCTTTTTTAAATGTATTATTATTAAAACTAATAAATTATTTAATAGAGAAAAATTATGACTCCAACAGTGATCAAATAAAATTTTAAATTTTGTTAAAAAATAATTTATATTATTAAATAAAGAGTTAACATTTATACGACTAATTACAAATAATAATTACTGTATTAATTATATACAATATTTTTTCATCAGAAAATAATATATTATCTTAAAACAAATCTATAATAAGGAAGTTAACACATTTTGAATGAATAATATTGTTTTGTACAATCAATAAAATTATTGATTCAAGGCTGATACATATGAAAATTAAGTAAAACTAATTTAACGGTATTACAGTTGATAAAAATATATAATCTATTTGAATCTGCTGGTAAAACAGCAGATTTTACAACTGAATTCACGTCAATACTTTGTCACAAAATAGTCCTTTTTTATAAGATTTCTTCTTTTTTTTTGTATGGCTCAATTTAAGTTTTATAGGGCAGAAACAGCATAATTATTTTCATTTATTTTATTTTATAAGGCATCAACTGAAAAGTTCATTTATCAAACTGAATAAATAAATAATTTTTTTGCAAATTACAGCCAAAGAATGTCACTGGCAAACTAGGGAAAAAAGCTAGCAATGAATTACATAACTTTACTGGCTATGCAGGTCAAGTTAAATAGAAAAAAAATCTTTTTTTAATTTTTAAGAAAGTTTGGGAGCTCCCCATCGGGGAAATGGTGTTAAGTTATTTTAGTGACTTTATTGTTTAATAAAATACATTTTGGGCATTACAAATCTGAAATTGCAAAACAATGTTTTTTTTTTTTTAATTTTTGAGCTCCCATAGTTAAGAGGGAAGCATTCAAGTAAAATTAATTTTTAAGAAAATAATCCCTAGGTGGAAATAATAATTTTAAAAAAATAACTATTTAAAATTGTATAAAAAAAAATACAAAGATACACCGTAATTTTAAATAAAGGAAGTTGTAATATTCTAGAAAGGGGAGAAAATTTTTGGCTAATTATTTTTTTTTCAAGAAATACTAAAAAGTAAGGGTTATCAGAAAATTAAGATTTTTTTCATTTTAAATGCAATAGGTAAATTGTGAGATGGGCTTAAATATAAAATAAATTAAAAAAAAGTTTAAAAAATATTTTTTGTTACCACAGATCATTGTTGGGTGGGCAAAAACATTGTTTAGTGGTTTGAAGACCTATCAATTAAGAAAATACAGATGGAAAAACATCCATTAATTTCTTTTCTGAAGCAAGATAAGGTTACAAGAAGAAAAATTCATAAAGTAATTTTCCGGGGAAGGAGTGAATATTAAATAACTTTTGGTAATTTGTGACCTTGATTATAAAAATTTCAACTTTTGTGAAAAACATTTTTGCTTAAGTGCCCCAATAAAATATTTGAAATATTATTTTGGCCAAAACACCCCCACCTCTTTTTCCAGTTTTTGCAAAATTTTAATATGAGGGATATCTCTAAAGTAAAGACCGGTGGGAGATTTCTCTCCTTAAGGTTGGCAAACCTGTGTCGTTCATAGCCACGCTAGTAATGTACACACTGCATTATTATCTGTAAGTTATTGCATTGTAGTATCCTTGATTAAGTGTGAGTTATTATGTTATAAAACGAATAGAAAAATGAATATTGCCACCGACACTGTGAAATGTGTGGAGTCATATGTTTTTTAAACCACTAAAATATTAAACCGGCTGAAATTCATAGGCAGTTGGTTGCTGTGTACGGTGATAATGTAGTGAATGAAAGAAACGTCTGAAAATGGTATGAAAGGTTTAGAAATAACAGAATTAATGTAGATGATGAAGAACATTAGGGAAGACCCTCAATCACCAAGGACTTGTTGCAATGTGTTGATAAAATCAGAAAACACTGTCGCTCAACAATTTCCGACCTGGCCCTTTTTTTTCCTGATGTTTCAAGAGCTGTTATTGGTCACATTGTTAATGACCATTTAGGCTTTAGAAAGGTTTGTACACATTGGGTGCTGCACGTTTTAACGCTACGTCACAAAAAAATCTGAAGGAGATCTGCTTTGGAATTTTGATGTGCTACAAGAAAAAGGTGATGAGTTCCTTAATTAAATTGTTACCGGTGATGAAAAATGGATTTTGTATTACATGCCACTGAGAAAACAGCAATAAAGTGAATGGCATCATCCTCAATCACCAACCAGACCGACAAAGGTCAAGCTACAGCCATTTGGATGCAAACTGATGGCCACAGTCTTTTGGGATCGGTTTGGCATACTGCTGATTGATTTCATGCCATGTGGAATGACTATAAATGCAGAAGCCTACTCCAAAACTCTGCATAAGTTACAGCGTGCCATTCAAAATTGGCAATGTGGGCAGCTGACTGATGGCATTGTCTTGCTGCACGTCCTCATGTTGCAAGTCTGACATGCGGTATGCTGAGATCATTTGGACGGGAAATTTTCGATCACCCACCATATAGTCTGGACTTCATCTGGCTTCTTCTGATTAATTGTTTGGGAAATTGAAAGAATATTTGAGTAGAAAGCAATTCATGACGATGAACTTAAAAATGCTGTTAATCAGTGGCTAAATGGACTGGTGGCAGAAGAGTACAATGAGATTGTATTGAAGCTGGTGTATCGCTATGATAAATTTCTTAATTCATGTGGCAATTATATAAAGAACTAGTATAAGGTATGTAGTTTAAAAAAATAAAAAGTATTTATAAAGTTTTCAAGATAAACTTTTTTACAATGAAACAGTCTTTACTTTAGAGATAACCTCTTGTACATTCTTTCTCCCTGAAGGTAGTAAGTACCTGTCTACTAAAATTGAAGAAAGCTTTATAAGACCAAATACAGTCCAATGTACGTGTTTACACATGCATGAACATTCATCTGACAAAAATAAATATTTTGGAGTTTTGGTTCATTGGAATAAAAACTTTTTTCACAGTTTATTTACAATCATTACAGATGGAAAGTAAAAATGGAAATAAATTAAACTGGAATTAAAAATGGGTTACTCTGGATTAAAAATGGGATAATTTATATTTGCTTCTCATTAGTGAACAGTATAGAGAAACATAATTGAGACTTTAGTTCTTCTGGGCTGAGTTATTGAACTCAAAAAACAGCGTTAATCATGTAAAATCTAGCACTTTATAAACACATTGTCTGGAGACTTAACAAACCAGAACGTTGCAACATCCAAAAAATATGAGCAATAAACACTGAATAAATTTAACGTCTAAATTCATTTATTAATAAACAACAATATAAAAGAGATTAATTAACTATACTGAAAGAACTGTAGAAAATAATTAAATATTTAAACTAACAAAAAAATACTGTAAAATCTGTGTGATAAATAAATTACACCCATCTAACAGTATTAATAATTAGTACAAAAATAATAAATAATTAAATCAATAAAGAGAAGAAGATTAATGATAATTCTAAAATGATGTAATTAAAATAACAATATTTATTACCTGTCCAGAAGTCTGCTTTCTTCGGGCTACTTCTGGAGCCCATCTTCTTCTAACAGTATATCCCCTAAAATCTGTAACAAATAAATTACTGTTACTCTGTCTAATAAAATTTCATAAATGATAATATTAATCACGATATTAACATGAGTAAAGTGTTTATGAAGATAACTTCAGAAAAATTAAAGATGTCTTTTAAAATAACCAAATAACTGAACGAGCAGTTTTTCACCATGTGTAGAGAGAATTACTGTATCCTGGAGGAAATACTGGCCAATTAAAAGCATAATTAAGAACAAGAAGGTGCTATTAAAGAAGACAAAAGATTCTCTCTTTTTCTATTTAGCCTCCTGACCTACACCATAAGGTATTACTTCAGGGGATGATTGAGATGATATGCATGAATGTTAATGAAGTGCAATCTTCTACAGTCTCAGGTTGACCATTCCTGAGATGTGTGGTTAATTGAAACCCAACCACGAAAGCACACCAGTATCCATGATCTAGTATTCAATCCATATAAAAGTAACTGCCTTTACTAGGATTTGAACCTTAGAACTCATTGACTTTAAAATCAGCTGATTTGTGATGACAAAAAGAAAAAGGTTGACTGTTAAAAAAAAACAACTATGGATTGAAAATGTTAATTCAATAGTCATAAACAGGGTTTCAATAGATAAGGACATTTCATAATTTCATAAACAGCAATTAGTAACTTGTCTTGTAACACAGATTGTTTTACTCAGAAAACGAAAATTATTGGTAAACATGTTTTTCAGAGTGGAACAAGCGAAATGAGTCTCAGAACTTAAGTGCTAACTTACAGCAATTCACTGTGGTTATTTAATTTAATATTCTTAATTAAAGTAATTATAATGACTTCATTTAAAGGAAATACTTGTATGTTAACTTACGGCTTTGTATCACAGTTGCAGCTTCATCTTTGTCTTCTAACTGACAAAATAATTTTCTTTTCATTTTTACATTACCCCAAGGAGTCGGTATATCATCTCTATTGATTTTCCCAAAATCTGCAATTTGATTAGCAGTGATATCATTTTCTTTGTTAGCTTCATTTTTCAATAATTCAACATTTCTAGCATTCTTTAACATTTCAGCCTCTATTATTTGTTCTTTTGAATGGCGTCTACTTTTCAATGTTTCCACATTTTTTCTGGCTATCCAACCTCTAACATAACGTTGCAATGTAACAACACTGGAGGCCATTGCCCATTTTGCTTTTTGATATCTTGTTTTTGCAAGCCAACGCCGCACTGCTGCCTGAACAACAATAATTTTACGCACCTGGAAATGAAAAATTGGAATATATAATTCTTATAAATTAATAACTGTGGAGAAATGAATATATACACGTATGCATTTATATATAAGGAAGTCTATTCAATGTTAATGAATGTGTATTTTCACCACAAATTCTTAATATTTTAAATGAGTAGGGTCTTCTTAAAATTTTTCTATTCTTTGTTAATTATGTAGGTTGTCCAGAATGTAAGAACCATTTGGGCACTGCATGCATGCAGCTTCACTCACAACAATGGGTCAATGCCAGCTGGTTTCAGTTGTTCTGCTAGCGCTGTAAAGGATTTTAGTGGTAGTGTGACATGGAGTAATTATGTGAGTGTTTATAATGAATAAAAAAAATTTAAAATTCCTCACTGTGAGATACAATCGGTTATACATTTTTTGAATGCGCAAGGTGATTGTTTTGTGGAAATTCATTATCAAATTATCGCTGTATATGGTGACAGCGTAATGAATGAAGTAAATTCAAGGAAATGGTGTCGTTTATTTAAGCAGAGAGAACATCTGCTCATGATGAGCAACACTCAGGGCACCCTACTCTCATTAGTGAACAGTTGAAAGAGCAGATTGACCATCATCTTAAAGAGAACCGGCGTTTCACATTAGATGGATCTAGTGATAAATTTCCTGTATGTTCATGGTCTCTGTTATATGAAACCGACGTTGACATCAAGCCAGCTGTTCATGAGTGGCTTAATGGATTGGCGGCAAACTTCTTTGATGACAGAATGGAAAAACTGGTGCCACAATTTGACAAATGCTTGAACTAGGTGGTGATTATGTGGAAAAATAACAAGAATGTAGATTTTGATGTATATATTACAATTAAAATAAATACAATAAATTTGTTATAAAACAAAAACTTTTACTTTCTGGACGACCCTTGTAAAACCCAATTATAATGCATAATGACTGCACTGGAAAAAAATGTTGGATTTTGTACTTTCAGTAATTGTGTAGGATTTTATTCATATAAGTATATAAAAACAATGAATTATTGATATAATTTAATATCTCAAATTCTGAATAAGTCACTTTACTAAACCCTATATGTAAGATGAAAAAAAAAATTTTTAGATGAGAATGGATCTTTTGTTTCGCATTCATCTACAATGGAATATGTGTGGACACATAGGAATGCTACGCTAATTTTCATAGGAATGCTTTTAGTGTATATGATTTCAGTTAGGACTCAAACTTTATCAGACAGTAAACATGCAATTCTGCAAGTTTAATTGGGAAATCAGCAGTAAAGAAGAGAACCTTATAGTACTGAGCAAGTCTACGGAGGGAAGGCGGATGGTGGGTGGTAACTGGGAGGAGAGTGGGTGGTTAGTAGGAGGAGGCTGAGAGTATTTTTGGTGGCATGTGTGTGGAAGACCTAAACAAATTTAAGACATTCATTGTACACGTTATTGATAATGAGAGTAAAACACACGATCAAACATGTGTGAATCAAGCACATGAAATAGTTGATAATGTACACAATTTTATGAAAAAAGAACTTATAAAGTTAGCAAAATCATAAGATGACAAACATTTAATACGCATTCAAAAATGTGAAGAAAGAACCGCTGAAGCTGCAGCTTGTGGAATTTCAAAATTGCAAATTCAAAAACTTTGTAAAGAGAAGCAGGATCTTTTAAAATCTAAATCACAGTTGTGCTGTTCAGCAAAAAGTATAAAAAAGGTTCAAAACCAGTTAGTGAATAAGACAGTTTTGATCAAGGCATTGTATATGCTGAACAGTTAACGAGTTTCACACAGAAAATGATGAACTGCCTATATTAAACTATGCGATGTACTTCAGAAGAGTATTCAATTTAAAGGTTCTAGAACTACACTAGCAGCTATCCTGAAAAAGTTAGGCTTTGTGGTGTAAAACTGATAATAACAGAAAACATTAGATTGAGAAAGAAGAAATTCGGTGTAAGAGGAAGAGTTAGGCTTTGTGGTGTAAAGAAAATTCTTCGACTGTTTATTTGGACAAATTGTATATTTTAACATCCTGTTTGAGTACAAAATCATGGTTGGATGTTAGTGGTGCAGGAACAAATGTCCCGATTAAATGTGATCGGATAATCATAATCCATTCTGGATGATAAATAGGGTTCACTCCGATTGCATTGTTAAATTGTAAAATAAGTTCAAATGCAAGTTCACATATTAAGTTATAGATTTACTATCTTGCCCATTAGCTGACTTCTGTGATTTAACTATCGGTAAACTGTAGTGTACTGTTATTCATATAACTGATATAAAACAAAGTTTGTCATCAACTACAACTAGAAAAATGTGTTTCACTTAACTTCACGAATCTCTGAATAATGCTTACTTAAGTAGTTCACACTCTTTCACTTTTTATTGAGATAAGAACTAAAGGTTATGTTATTGTAGGAAATATCATTAAATACATTACTTTGTGGAGTAAAAGTTTCAATTCCTTTCTTACACTTTATATGCAATAACAAGTCTGACATCTTGTTGTTATGCTAACGTATGCATTGACTTTTATGGACTTTTGGCCATAACATTTTAAAAATCAAGCAGCTTCTGTGTGTTTAGTTTAGGTGGTCTTTCACATTGATCAGCATCCTCAACAGAGGCTGTTGCCTGAAATGTTTTGATAAGAGTTCGAACTACAGTGCAATGAGGAACAGGAGCATTTTGAAACTTTTCAGAAAACTTATGCTTTAATAAGTCTGTATACTTGTCACATTCACGAAAGAGGTGTTCAATGAGAAAAATGCGTTCCTTTAACGAAAGAACTATTACGTTTCTCGCAAATATTGATTCCAAAAGACGAAGCGAAATGAAGCACATTCAATCAAAATTCAACAACTACGTCTTAATTCATTACTGAGTAAGGCCCAACAAACCCACAGGACAACTAATCAAACGCCGAAAATACAAAACTCACCACATAATTCTAAAGCACACTGCACAGCGACTTTCTGAATGCTTGTAATTGTAAAATAATGCTTGTGAAAAAATGCTTAACCAATGTGAAAAACTTGCCTTATCAAAAAATTTAACTAATATATTTATGAGATAATTCTTCGAGGCCACAGTGATTAAACAAACTGCAACACTAAGTTACGACTGTCAAAAATAATTTCAAATTTCTCAGCCCAATCCATTAGAACAGCTACAAAAGTAGAGTTATGTATTCAATCGTGTACAATGCATATGAAGAAATAAAAGCTTGCTTGCATGAGGCAGACAGTCACTGTGCAGGGTATTATATCTTTTCTCGTAGCATTAGGGTCATTCAATTCTGCAATACAGTGTATTTAACTATTTTCAGAAATAGCAAAATTTCTTTCCACATTTAGAATGTATTATCATTTTAGCGTACTTATAAATATTTCTTACTGTATACAGTACAAAAACAAGTAGTTTTATTCTTGTATTAATAAATTACAATTTGTATTTACTAATTCTGCCTAGTATCAGTATCTTTATTTACTTTTAACTAACTGATTAATCTATGGATTATTAGCAACAATTGAAATGTATGTTGAGTAATAGGCATTCATTTTTAAACATATTTTAATCTTTTTGCTATTTTACTTTTAATGGTTATAATATAGTCAATAAATTTAAGTTTACAGTATAAGTTAATTAATCAGATTATTTTTAAATGTTTCTTTTGCAATGCATACCTGATCTTCATATAATTTAGCAAGATACTCAACATGATAATATTTAAGAAAAACTTTAGTCTTGCCAAGCGCCCAGCCATCCATTTTAAGCCTCACTAACAGTAGTCTGCAGTTATCCCTTGATGCAACTACTCTCTCATCATAACCAAATGCCAGAAAACAATACCTAAGCAGAAAAAAATTAAGATAAAACCATTTTTCTGTTTATATTTCTCTTCAGTTTTAATATAGTTAATTCAACATAAATACATTTAAAGTAGTGAATTATATAAATATTTCAGATAATTGTGTATGTGTATAAATATAATTAATATAAATGAAAAGAATTAAAATTAAATATTCAGTAACTGATTATAAGAATTCAGAATTGAGAGGAGGAAGAAAGCTGAAATTTTTCTGTTAACTGATCAGTTTTCAAGAATTAAAAAAAAGTCATTAGCATCAGCAAATACAGCATTCAGTAAATTCAGCAGTTCTTGATAATTGCATTTTACAACTTGTAATAGCTTGGTTGCTTTATTATTTTATTATACTTGAATACTCTTCCATTAACATTTTATTTGATATATACCTTTTCTGTTAATATATCAAAAGAAACTTTTACTTTTTATAATATGATTACAATTTTATAATGTAAGATACTGTTCTTCACTATGATTTATTAAGTTTTCTTAAGATTTAGTTAAATAGAATTAAACATAGAGTTACAATAAGATGAAAGTGTTTAGTAACTATGCTGTTTACTTATTTTACATTGGTTAATCAGGTAATCATGCTTTCATTTTTTTTTTTAATTATCAGTCGTTTGTTTGACAGTTATGATGCTTGATGCACTTCTCCACTTTTCTTTGGAGGAATTTATCACAAACTTCATCTTTAATTATGTTATCTTTTATGTATGTCTTTAATTATGAGAAAGCAATTAAGAGCTGTTAACAAACATTGCAATCAGTTAGTAAGAATCTTATTTCAATAACAGAAAACACTTAAGATAAGAAAGGTGAGGTTAGGATATAACTTTTGGAAATTCTAATAACAGAACTAGGTATTTCATAGAGTTCAATCTCAGATCATGCTTTACTTTTTATTTACATTAATACAATAGGAAGCAGTTTAATTCAGGGTACAACTACCATGTGTACATACAGATGATATAACAATCATCTTTTCCAAATAAAGATTTACATTTCCTCACTACAAACAAAATATGAAATAAATATGACAATTATAAATACCACAATTAATATGAAATAAAGAAAAAAAAGTTTGTATATCTCAGAAAAAAAAATAAGGCACAAATTATGCATATTAATTAATAAGTATACTTATACAGTAAATGAAAATGCTAGTTGTAAATTTCTTGAAGTTACACTGTTGATAACTTATTTATTCCATGATAAAAGTGGAATAAATATATTGATGATTTATGTGGTAAAGTAGCATCTGGTTTATGTACTTGAAGAGAAATTGCTATGCAAGGCTGAATAATAAAAAAATAAATTAAAAAGTTTATCATGATCAAAGATATAGAATTATTTGTGAGTTATTTCTTCATGTTCTGATTTAAAAAGAATCCAGAAAGATGTAATTAGAATTCTTAAATATGAAAAAAAATCATAATCACATAAGACAGGCTTTTTTATCATTGACTAAGTTTGAAGTTTGAATTTACATGAAAAACATTTTCTGTTATGTATATAAAATTAGCCTTAAAAAAGAATGAGTGTATATGGGATCATAACTAAAAATACAACAAAAATATTCATAAAGAATAACATGATTTAAGACTGATTCAAAAAACAATATATGGAGGTAAGTTAATATAAAATTTTACAAACATAATAAAACAAATTATAAAGATAGAAAATCATTCAAAAGATCATTAGACATTTTTGATTAACTGGTAATATGTTCTATTCAATTGATGTATTCTTTTTTCATTAAACTAAGTTTATATTACACATACATTAATAATACTAGTGATACTGCATATCAGTTGTACATTTCTTTTTTACTTTACTATGCTTCTTAGAAAACTCCAGGATTTACTTGAAAAAATTTGTTACATTTCAAAATGGACTATTAAATTATTAATTCTTTTTATAAGATTCTAACAAAACTTTCTCTTCTCCAATACATCTTAAAAAGTTTCATTCTAACCATTGTCAATCTATCTAATTTTAAATGATTACCTATTTTTATAAACTCTTTTTTGTTTTTTCATAAGTATTTTTCTGCTTTCAGACTTTTCTATGATTCATGTTTTACTATAAACTTTTCTATAATGCTGTATAAATAAATTTTTTTATTGCATAAAAATATATTTAAGAAGTTTCTATTAAATTCCTAAATAAAGTATTTTAACAAACTTCTTTTAATTTTTTTTATGTTCGGATATGAGAAGTAGTTGGAAGTTAACGATGCACAACTAATAAAAATACAAGGGATTTTTTTTCCAGAATCGGTAGTATTACATGTCAGATAAGAGGTTATTTTCATGGTAGGTACAGTTTAGCAAGCCTCATTTAAAGCAAAATTGTGGTCGCAGTATATATTTAAAGTGCTATCTAAGTTAAAGGTATCATCTATAATTTGATTCCCTGGCTGAAATAAAAAACTACTGCTAAAATTATCATGATCTTTTTGCGTTTATGATGACAATATTATGAATAAGCATAAATACCTGGCAAAATGGTAAGGTAAACTTAAAAGAGAAAAAAGGTGTTCATGATAAAAAAGGTGAAAGGCAAACCATTATCATTAATATTGTCATTCAGAAACTACAGAAAATTTTAGTTGACTGGGGATTAATAACTTCTAAATTTTTATAAATAATTTTTAAAAGTATCAGGAACTGTTATTTATGAAACCACTATGGAAAAGTTGCATTAGGTTATTGAAAACTGTACCTGCATTGGGTACCAAATAAGCTAATAGATGATCACCAAAAAATTTAGCAACTACGATGCAAATGTATTATGGGGGAAAAGTGAAGATTTCCTGGACTGCATTGTAACAAATAAAGTGTGTGGGCATGTCTGTAGAGCTTTCTTTTTCCCATTTAGCCTCTGGTAATTACCGTTCAGATAATATTTCAGAGGATGATTGAGAATGATATATATGAGTGTAAATGAAGTGTAGTCTTGTACAATCTCAGTTCGACCATTATGTCGAACTGATATGTGTGGTTAATTAAAACCTAACCACCAAAGAACATCGGTATCCACGATCTAGTATTCAAATCTGTGTAAAAATAACTGACTTTACTAGGACTTGAATGCTGGATCTCGACTTCCAAATCAGTTGATTTGGAAGTCGACTTCACACATTCACCACTAGACCAACCCGGTGGGTTAATATCTATAGACTTGAAACAATCGATTATCACAGTAATAGTGGGCTTCTTATCAACTTTCTATAAAACTGTTGTTTATTCTGAGAGACTGAACAAACTATGCCAGGCAATGTAAAACAAACAGTAAGGAACGTTGAAGTGAGAATCTGCCTTTCTCTTTTTCTGTTTAGTCTCTGTAACCACCATAAGGTATCACTTCAGAGGATAAATGAGGATGATATGTATGATTGAAAATGAAGTGTAGTCTTGTACAGTCTCAGGTCGACCATTCCCGAGATGTGTGGTTAACTGAAACACAACCACGAAAGAACACTGGTGTCCACGATCTAGTATTCAAATCCATAAAAAAGTAACTGCCATGACTAAGATTTGAACCTTAGAACTCTCGATTTCGAAAACAGCTGATTTGCTATGAAAAGTTAACCACTACATCAGCTCGGTGGGTTGAGAACTCTGCCTACTATATTACCATATAGTAGGTATATATGAGTATTACCATACTCATATGTTGCTTGCTTGCATCATACAGAAGTTGATGCAGACCTTCAAATGTAAGTTTAATCCTTTACCTTGTACCAGGTGACTATAATTTCTGTATGAATTTGAAAGAATATCTGGTGGGAAGAAATTTTCATGAATAAAGCAAATATGACAAATAGATTTTCAGATAAAAACAGGAAAATGAATGCACAGCAAAAGAATTATCAAAGACATAAGCATAGATAAAATATGAGTAAAAGCAGTATAAATTTAATTAATAATTTATTTACTAACCTTTTTAGAAATTCAGCAAAAGGAATACGATGTGAGAATCCATGTTGTCTAATTCGTATTGTTTCAAGAACACCTGTGTATCGGAGCTGACGAACAACTTTTGCAGGATCAAACAATCGTGGCATGCGAGAATCATTTGGTTTGACACAGCGAACAAACTGGGGAGACCCACAAACCATTTTTTGAAGAAGTTCCATTAATGAATAACGAAAATATGTTGCAGCAGTTTGTTGTGCTCTTGACTGTGACTGCAGAGCCATTACACTTGCGCAACGATCCTGTTGAACAATCAACACACACATATATATATATATATATTAAATATTTTTATTTTAAATATGTATATATTGTTTTATCAATATTTTTATTCACTAAATTCTAATATAATATATATAATTTTTATTTAATTTAAAATATTTTGTAATTCTAGCTAGGAACATTAAACAAAGGCAGTATGTGAAGACAAAAAAAGAAACAGCTTGAAATTCAGTATTTGTCCATATGAAAATTGGTTATTTTAGTTAACATTAGTTAAAAGATAAAATATAGAACAATATGAAACAGGAATTTTGTGAAATGGACTGTAGATAAAGGAGTGAGTCAACATATTTAAAGTAAACAATGTTTGAGATTAATGAAATTAAATAATCATGTAAAGTCATTAATTTGATCAACCCATATTAAAGATTAATGATTTAACTTATTCAGTAATAAATGAAGCTGAGAATTGTTATAAAGTACAGCATCCTCTGGCTAACTGAGAGCTTATACCCTAATTAAGTTCTGAGGCAGTATTATATCAAGGAGGTAAAAAATATAACCTTTATACAAAACTAATCAATTCTATCTTTTTAATTTGAATGCTCTCTCCTAAATCATTATTAAATAAAAACAAAACTAGGTATTAAAAAAAACAGTTGAGAACTTTGATGATCAACATGATGAAATGTATGCTTGTAGAAAATGCTCACTTAATCATGACTTACTTTCTCAGTACTTAGAAATTTGTAATTCTTTTAAGACTTTAATCAATCCTCTTCTCAGTGATATTACAAATGACACTATCATTAATAGTGCTTGTACTAAATTGGTCGGAAGGCATAACTGATCAGTGTTTTGTTTACTATGTTTATTATTATTTTTTAAGTTCTGTTTGTAAACTTTATTGTTCAAGAGTTCATGATCTTTATATGATACATGTTAAATTTGTATCACTTGGTTGCAACCATAACATGAAAATTATCTTCTATGCAGTGATTTACAAAGGTTGATTTTTGTGGTTACATCAGTAGGTGAATGTAAATCTGATCTACCCAAATATAGTATGATTTTGGCACAGCTAATTTTCTGTCTTTACATTTATTAATAATTTGCTTATAAAATAAATATTAAAATTCTAATTTACGGATATCATTCCCATCCACCACCACTCCACTCACAGATATTTTGCAAGTTAATACCAATACAGAACATGTTATCCCTGGGCCATCCAGAGTCATCCCATATTTTGCAACTGGTATCCTGAAATATGCAGGGCATCCAAAGGATATTTTAAAATATCAAGGGTTATCTAAATTTTATCTTGAATATCCTGAAATACGTGGAATGTTCTTCTGATTTGTTGCATTCTTCCAGGATAAGTGGATTATCTGTATGACATTCTGCAAATCCTAGGAAAAATAGTAGAATTTTTAAATTCTTTTACATAAAATAGCAATGAGAATAACATGAATGTTAAATAATATGCCTGTGTGATTTATAAACCTGTACCTTTAAATCACAATTTTAGTAATATGTAAACAGTTTGAAATAAAGTTTTTACTATTTATGATAAATGTTCAGTTTTTCTTATTGGTTAACAGGGTAAATGGTTTGTGTTATGATTTAATGAAGTGTCAATCATTTAAAATTTTCAGTCCTGATTCATCCATCATATCCATATAAATGTATAGCTGTTGTCAGCATTCCCGCCAAAACAAGGTAACAAATCAACTATTGCCAAAGTAGCTGCTGCATTATACTGGGTCTGTCTTACTTCCTTTCTTGAGTGAGGTTACCTTTAGAGTGTAATTATTTTTCTTGTTTTGGATTTATTTTTCAGTTGTCTATTAATTCTTACACTATCAACAGATTATTATAAATTACTGAAATATATTATTTAATGATTTTATTTTAATAATTTTATAATTCATATGACAGTTAAAGTACTTCTATAATCTACAGTAATATAATCCAAAAATATAACATAACCTACATACATACTTAATAGAATTAACATTTTGTTTATGGAGTACAAAAATCACATTCTTTGAAGTAGATCCATAAGTAAATATATGGGGATATTCCAATTAGATCCCAGGTGATGCTCTTAAGATGTTCTAGGAATCATAAATATTAGATATAAAAAATGTTCCATACATATCCTTTGATATTAGCAAGACTAGACTTTTTTTTTATTTTCTATGGATGATTTCACGATATCCTGCGTACCCTACTAAGGGATCCATCAAGTATCCTGAAGATAGATGTCGTTTATGCACTGTGGGTATATCTACTTACTTTCAGCAACTATTTCTGTTAATCTAAATTAAATATTATACTTTTCTTTAGTGATAAGATGTTCTTTATCTTAGTAAAGTACAGAATATTTTTTTTTTTAAATTCAGTATCTCGAAAAGAACAGCTTTTTCTTTGCTTTCATGGTTAAGCTACAAATTAATTAAATTTTTTGTTAACAGTTGGGAGTGTGATGCACTTTTCTCTAAAACATAACACTCAGCTCTTTTCAATTCATACTATTTTCAGCCAATAAACTTTAAAACTCTTACTTAAAATAGAAACAAAAATCACATAATTAAACTTTTTTTTTTACTGGGAGTTATATTAATGTCTGCTTTCTACATGCTGTAAACTATTATAATCCTTTTAGTATCTTCATTCTTATATTACAAATTGTTTACGATTTTTTTTTTTTTTTGAGAAAAAACTGAAGTTGAGGTCATATATTTAAATTTAGTTGTTAATTAATTACAGGTAACATTTTATTATCGACCAGATGGATTAATTTTAATAGTACATATAATTTCTACTAAAAATATATACAATAAATAATATATTTGGTTATTACACAAAATGAAAATAAAAACCAAATTTCACTTACGTTTGATCCTTTACTAGAAGAAACTGGATTAGCAGAATATAAGTTACCAGTTTTTGTAATAGGGCACTGAAATAGATAACGTACTGCATCAACTTGAGATGCTCTCAAAAGCTGTATTACTTCTGGGGCAAGAAAATGTCGGTTCTTATCTAAAAATCCTTCAGCTTGGTATACTACTCTTCCAGCAAAATGATGAATAGCGAAACAAAGAGCATTTGATTTTGGTCGCACGTAAAGTTTACTTTTTATGTTACTATGAAATTTGTCTGAAACATACCAAACAAAAGGTTGAAAAATAAGTACTGTAATAAATATCAAGAATAAACTAATTATGATACTAAATTATAACATTACATTTATTCAATCTATATCAATGGTTCTGTGAGTATTTGAGAAGAAAGGAATCCTGGGTATTAATTAACAAACATGAAAATTTAAGAGGTTCAATGGAAATGGAAGTGTTACAAGCAGTTACTGGAAGAACATCAGGGAAAAGTAAAGAGTGCCATAAGGAGTGATAAATAGGAACACTAGAATGAATCAAATATTTTAATTAAAATAATTAAATATTTAACTGAATTAAATAATAATCAGCAATTAAACTTGATCATTAGGTTGAGTTAGTTGGTATATACTGATGTCAAAAGAAATAGGAAAGCAAAAGTGTCGGGAACAACAGAAAATAAGACCATTAGCATCCCTTTGGAAGAATTGGAAAGATCAAATTCAGGAAAATATTTAAAAAAAAAGGGAAGAGAAAGATGAAGCATAAAGGATATTTGTTAAAACAGACAAATTTGATAAAGGAATATGTCATATGATAAAGAAAGAAGAAAGTTTCTTTCACTTCTAAATTATCTTTAAAATAATAAGAAACTTTCATTTTGGTACCATTGACTTATAATGTATAATTAGTGAGAAAATAAATACAAGAGTTTTGATTATCTGAGCTACTGATATTAACATTCTGTTTCACTTCATAATTTCAGATGACTTTTGAACAGTATATTGATCAAAAGTAATTTTTTTTGGGTTAAAATGTTTCTGTTTTCAAAAGTTGTGTTTATTATTATTAACAAACTACATGAAATGATGTTATATGTTTTAGAATTTAAGTGAACTATTATTAATTGTTAACTTTTCTATAATATATTTTTTTTAGTTAATTACTATTCAAAGGTTAAAAACACAAACTACGTGACATTTGGTTTCTTATGCTCTATCTTAATCAGCAAAAACTGGTTACAGATTGTTTTAAAAATTACATTGACTTTTATATTTATTACCCAGTAAAAAATTGCAACAACATGTAGTGAACTGTACCTATCATTCTTAACTTTGGTAGTCTAGAGAAACTAGTTCAGTGAATATCACTTTGGCTCGAATGATCATTTCCAGGATGCTATTCCCCGAGACATTCCAAGTGTTACAGAAGCATCTGTTTGTAAGGGTTTAATATCAGTAATAGTAGTAGTTTACTATCTTATCAAGGACCCTAAGGAATTAAAAAACCATGTAGAATTCTAATTCAGCGTGTTCATAACTCAAAAATGGACAAATAACTTCATAACTCAAAACAACTCAAAGTGGACAACCTAAAATCCTACACTTGTAAGTTTGTTGTTCTTGGCAAGGTAGATATTTTGCTAAGCTTGTACTAAACAAGGTTAAAATGTATAGATCATGTGACTTGTTCCCCCTCCTTGCTCTCTCTCTCTCTCTCTCTGTGTGTGTGTCTGTGTCTGTGTCTGTGTCTGTGTCTGTGTCTGTGTGTGTGTGTGTGGTTTCATTGCAGAACAACAAGCAACCATTCGTTTTCACAAGCCCAGTTATGTTTATTGTAGAACTTTTAAACATTTGGTTTTACTTTGAATGACAGAATGTTTTATAGATATTTTCCTAATAATGCAGAACCAAATAGAATCTGCTTAGTTTTATGTATAATTAAATTACTCTCGTCATTAAGTTAATATACTTTGTTTTACATGTGGGTTGTGCGAGCATGAATACCCAGTACTATGTTTTGATGAAATTATCAGTCTTTTTTAATTTTATTTCAACAAAAACATGTAAAAAATTTATTTCTCTTATTAAAATTTATAATTTTAGTTTGAAATCAAGTTGGAATTTATTTTAAATTGCATAATTGACAATTTCTACTCAACAGGAAATAAAAACAGACAACATTTTCTAAATATTTTTTTATAAAAAGAAAGTTTGGTAGAATAAGATCATAGTGCTCAATTCTGTTATTAGTTGAGCTTTTAATTACTATTAGGTCATTTGTCTTCTCTATTAAAAACAAAATCTTATTTATCAAATTTATACTTTTTTTAATCAATCATGTGCCTTTCTCCATATCATCTAAAACTTATGCTTAGGTTATATCCTTTTGGTTCATATAGGTTACGGATATCACTGTTAAGGGAAAATACTAAAATTGTGAGGTGGAGTAGTGATTTTTAATATAATGCGTCCAATGCCTTGCATAGTATATTCTACAAATAAAATTTCTTCCTTACATGATGTTGGAAAAATTCTGTTACAACTATTTACTTTGTGGGATGTTATTATAATACAAGCACACCAAACTCAAAATATTAAAATAAACTATTACAGACACCTTACTTATTCTACTAAACAAATAAATTCCTACAACTTAATAAAAAAAAAAAAAAAAAAAATATTATATCTGTTACATAAGTAACAGATATTCTCTGTAATATATATCTTGAAATTAAAATAAAAACATACCAATTAGAGAGCGATCATTTGATCGTGGAAATCTACTTTCTTCATCAAGCAAAGCAAGTAATCCCATTGGGCGAGATAATAGCATGTCCAAAACAGGCCTGTTATCAGTAAACTCAACTAAATCAACTGGTATACCTTCTGCCATATATTCCTGTAAATGAGAAAATAAATATATTTTTTAAACAGAAAATAAAAAACTAAAAGAATTACTAATATTATTATAATTACACTACATTATAACAGAAAAATCTTTCTCATTTTGTGATTGAAGCAAAATTAAACAATAAAATGTATCAGTTTTCTTTATTTCTGCATATTTACCCAAAACGTTTGTGAAAATTTAATTACTGTATGAATAAAATAACAATATAAAATGTTAATTTTTTTTTAATTGAAAATACAGAATGATGTTAAACAAATATTATGTCTTTGGAAAGCAAACATCAGTTATCAAAACCTTGGAGATATATTAATATCTTTTTTTAAAGTCATAAAATACCACTGCTTTTGCTTTTAATTTGCATACAGGAAAAATTAATAAAAAGGTAATGAAGGAAAATTTAAGGTGTAATATAATAATCAAACAGATAAAATGAGCAATTAAGATTTACTAATAATAAGTAGATAACTGATCAGCATTGACTTATTTCTATGTGTTCAAAAAAATGCTAGTTAGTAAGGTTCAATTAATGGAATTGAACTTGACCTAGAAGCCAGTGTTTTAATCTTTAAATTGACTGGTCAGATAGTTAACTTTTAAAATTTAATTTAATATTTTATTAATTTTGATGAACATAATTAATAAATATTACCTGTTGTTCCCATGTGAAAATATGTTGATTAAAATAATACTGAATCTGTTCATTAGCAATGTTTATACAAAGCTGCTCAAAAGAATTGCGAGCAAAATTTTCAAAGCCAAATATATCCAGTAGTCCAATAACCAGTGGTTCACCTCTAAAATCATAACATTAAACAAAATAATAAAGATAAACCTGTTAAAAATAATTTAATTGATTAATCAATGAATTATGAGCCATAATAAAAAATAACAGACATAACAAAATAATAATTGAGGCAAAAATCTTTTAGCATCTCATACATTTGTTATATAGGACTTACCATCAAACTACCCTTACATTGAGTCATCTCAGATTAAAAGATTAGGTATAAAACCAAGACCAGATCTGTCAAATATTTAAAACCCTATAACTCAAATGTGGATAAGCTGACCACTAGGCCTGGTTTATTGGAAGTGTGTTATTGGAATTCATAAATAAAAATGATCCTAGCTATTTTAATTATCCATGTGATGATAATAAATAGTTGGATTGTATTTCAAAAAGCAAGTAATTTTAAAATGATTTGTAAACATATTCAAGAAATATTGTTGTAATTCAGAGATATAAAAGCTTAATTGGACACATTAACATTCTGGGTGTATTTGAAGTAGTTAGGTTTGATAGTGGCATTTTATTGATTGAACATACACAAATGAGATACAAAGAAAAAATTACCATTCAAAACTACTTACAAGTTGATCAGAATGCCATGCTAAACTATGTAAATCATGTTTTGGATTTTAACAGAGAAAGTAAATTTTCAAAACCAGAAACTGTCGGAATTAAATAAACTGCAAAAACTAGTAATAAGGAAGATAAGAAAGTAAAGATTAAAAAAATATATAATTCAAATTTAATAAATTGGGAGTTTTGATAAATATGTAGTGAAGAATATATTATTAATTTCTGATTTTTTTAAAATTATTTCTGATATTCTTAAGTATCAGCATCTAATTGTAGTATATCTATTAAAAATCTAGAATAAGAACAGTCCTGTCTTTGTTCACAAAACGGCATATTCTAAAATTTGTAGATGAAAATTGAATTTGAATAAAAAATGTACTTGTAAATAAAATGGGTTAAGATAAATAAATATATGAATAAAAAAATTAAATAACTAATAAAGATAAAAGTAATTTTCAATTTTTTCATTTGAGGGGGGTTTGTTAAATTTTAAGTTCAATGCAGCAAATTCCTGGAGAGTTCAACATTGTTGTCAGATTTCTTTAATTTATTTTAATTGTTGTCAGATTTATTTTACAATAAATTAAAATGGTATGAAAATTGTACATGTAATTTAAAATTATAATACATTTAATGAAATTAATTACATGTTGTTTCCAAACCATTTATCAACAATATACAACAGTATTATTAATTTAATATAATATATGTGTTGAAAAAAATTAAAAAAGTAATGTAAATAAATATATATTTAAAAATTATTTAATTTTTCACTAAATACTTTAAAATATTAAACAGAAGATGTTGGTTTATCTTCTGAAACAGAAATAACTTCTGAAACAGAAATCACTAACTAAAATGGCATGACCATTCTCAAGAATCATCCCATGCCAGGCTTATAATGAAATATGATTGAAGTGGTCTCCTATTGTCTTCTTCCTTGAGCTGAATAAATTATTGTACAACAATATGTTGCCTGTAGAAATGCAGGTGATAATATTCAGCCTCACAAGTGATATTATTGTGATGACCATAGTGACTGACTATATAATGATTATTATTATCAGAGAAAACAATGCTGAATGTGCCTTTCGAATCTTATATATTTTATATGCATTAAAACTATAAGTAAAGCTGGGAAAGATTATGGAAAATTCATGTAATCCTTTCTGTCAAGAACAATGCATTTTATAATTGCCTTCTGTAAGGAATAATCATAGTAAATCTTATAACTAAATAAAATGACTAGTAAATTAGTTTCAATATAAATAGATTAATTTTAATTACTTGGCATTGAAAGAGAGAAGACTATTAACACAGTTGACAAGCCAATCAAAGAGACGACTATAAAGAGCTTTAGCCATTGCATCACGTGTGGCACTTGCTTCTATGACAGAGTTATTTCTAGTTATTGTTTCACCTCGAGTAACAACACTGTTTGCAGTTAAACATTCAAGCATGTCACTTGCCTCAACGCCCAGTAGATTTGATGCTGTTTAAATAATGAATAAAAAATAAAAATCATTTCAATAGTAAATCTTGATTTCTGATATATTAATACATACAAACATTAATTTAATAACTGACAAATATCAGAATAAATGAAAATAACAAGTCTCTGCCAACTGATAATAACATAATAATATTATACTTGTCATATGCAATAATAATCTCACTCATGAATGATTATCATTCAATCAATTCAGAAGGAATACTAACTGATTTCAGTCTTTCGTAAGATATCATCTTGATTTAAGAATAAATACATAATGATAATACTACATTCTTTTTAAAGGGTATAAAATATTTTACTCTACATTTCTGAAAAAATAGTTTTAAAACATACATAACTTTAAATTTGATTTAGTTTACCACAAAAAATTAATTAATATATCATTAGTTATATTATTAATTAATATTGGAATGTAACTAATACTAATATTGCATTATTGTTGATAATCAAACATATGAACTTTAAGATTATTTTAATTAATTATTAATTATTTTAATTTTTTAAAATTAATTTAAAAAAATTTAAAGATTTATGGTTAAAGATATACCAGGTAATATTTAAGTATAGAAACAATTATATTCTGTATGTTTGAGAGGTATTTGGAGGCAGAAAGAAATTGGGTTCTGAATAGTTAAAAAAATCTGCACAATGGTGGGTTTTTAATCTTTGTCTGCCATCTTGGATCTGCAATATTGAATCAAATTTAATTCTTTTAAATAGGATGGTGGACATATGAACATGAGTTCAACAATGCTATAATAATGATAATAATAAAAATTAAATAGATTAAACAACTACATTAACTGATATTATTCACTTTAAATATTACAAAATTTATTTTGAAATTTTAAATAAATGTTTTTGATTGTAAATTACTAATAAAATTAATTTTGAAATCATGTAATCATGTAAATTTCAGGACTGAATTTTTACCGAACGAACAAGTGTTTTTGAACTTCATTATGTGGTGGATGATTCCTAAACTTGACTCATGCTTAGTTCCCCAAGACTAGCACACAAGATAACATTTGAGTAGTTTGACACTTTATTGAAGGCACCAACTGCCAGTTAACAATGAGCAAAATTTGTCCAGAGATTGGGATAATATATCTGAAATATGCTGCTAAAAACAATTGGCATACAGGTTTTATATATTTTTAATACAAAATAAAAAACAATGCTTCTCTTATTATTTCTGTTGAATTAATAACACACAGAGAAAAGGAGAATTTTTTAATGTTCTCACCTGTAATGCATCACTGATTCATCACTATTCTCCATAGTTGAAGCAGACTAGTATGAAGTATGAAGAAAATATGTAAAAATCTACTGAAGACAAAAACATATTTTTGCAAAGGTAAGGTTCTTACCATAAAATTATTTTATGATTTTAAAGGAGTTGTTTATGTTGTTAAACTGTCAAAAAGTAGTTACTGCTGACTATTAGAGTGAGTTTTTAAGCCTATTGGTCTAAAAGAGATGTGTCCTCCATTTGCAGCATGCTAATCCTGTATTACTCCTATATGATAATGCTGGATGCCACATTGCCCTGGTAGCATGGGTTGTAACATGAAAAAAGATACCAAGTACATTTGACCACTCTTTAACATTCCTTTATAGCCCAAAAATGTGATTATTAATTAAAATTTGTTTAGTCTATGCCTGGAGGAATTGGGAACATAAAAATTTTAAAATTATGACCTTCGAAAACACCCCCCTACTTCCATCAAAACAAGAATGAAAATACTTCTAATTCGGTAGCTAACATGCATAGATGTTAGTAAAAACTACACAGTAAAATAGCTTTTTTCTTATATATGAAGGATATTTATTAAATAAAAAGTATTAACCGTATTAACCAAGGTTAGGTTTGGCCCCCAGTGGACTTGAAATATTGATTTTAAAGATTATGAAAGAAACGATAATAGATTTTATATTTGATTTCTTTTCTAGGCAAATTAATTATATGTAATCAGTGATTTAATTTGTAATTTTATAAGAGTTAATAATTTAGTTTTACCTCTATGTAATGGTGCTAAATCAACAACTCTACTTTTATTATCTGTATTATCTTCTGATATAACCTCTCCAAATTCAATATCTCCAAGATGTAAAATGGCAGCTAATACTCTATATATGGAACAAACTTCCTCTTCTCTAAATCCAACACATTCAAATGCAGCTTTTAGTTCTTGGAATTTTTCTATGTTGTTCTGAAACAATTATAGTTAATTATGAATAATGATTGGTACAACTGCAACAGAATCTTATTTAATTTTTCATCATTCTTTCTGACTAACAATTGAACATTATTGTGTTTTTCATAGCTTATCAAGCAAGATTTTTTTATACCAATATTAATAAATAAACTGTATTAATGTAAAGGAAAAAAATTGTCACATAGGCAGAGCATAAGAAATGTTATGTTTTTATCTGTCTTCAAAACATAAATTAGGGTATTTTATATTATTTGTATTATTATTACATAAATAATAAAATTGTAAATCAAAACTAATTTTAATTTTTTAATGTAGTTTATTTATTAAAATAAAAATTGAAGATTGTTTAAGTACTGAAAGACAACTCTGCAACAGTGAGTTCTATTAAATTATTCTAGTTTAGATAATTCATCTATCAATGTAAACATTGATAATGAATAAAGTAGGATGATATATATTTGAATTATTTAAAAATATAATATATAAGATAAAGAATAAAAATATGTGTAAGATAAAGAATAAAATTATTTTTATCATCATAATAAAATGATATGATGCAATGTGACTAATATGATCAATGTAAAAATTTGGTCTTCAAATTTCTTATGAAAAAACCAATTGGTTTTCCAATGACAAATGAAACTGAACTCAAACCCTTAAAATTTCTGACAAAAAGGAAATAAGTAGAGTTCAAAAAATTTAAAGATACAGGAGAAATCATATAGCTGAATATAATTGGGAAAAAAATGGGATGAAGAATAGAGTATAAAATATGGAAACTGTCTATCATCTCATGAAGAACATTTACAATAAAAATCCGTGTGATATAACTCCAAATTGAGGTATTACAAAACTGTAGTCCAGTCCTACCAGATACACTGTACAAGGCAGAATGTCTGCAGTTTTATTTTCAGAACATTAACAGTAAAAGTAGAAAAAAGAATTTTAACAAAAATTTATGACCAAAATATGAAGATGGAAATTAGAAATTGAAAAGCGAAAAAGAAATTTACAAATATAGAGAAAAATAGGAACTTAATCCGGTAAGGATTACAGTTTTATGGACATTTATGCAGAATGACCAACCAAAGATTTGAAAAAAAAATTTAATCTCCACATAAACAAAAACACAAAGAACAACTGGTTTAAAGAAATAGAAACAGATCTAAAACCATTAAACATTTCTAAGGATCTGTGTAAAGACACAGATAAATTTAGAAAAAGATTCAAGACTCTAAGTTTCTAGAGAGAAAGAAATGAAGGGTTTAAACCTAAATAGATGGATGAAAGTTAGGTGACAACACAGTAAAAGAACTTTTGGGAAATGAAAAATAAGTCAAAACTCTGCAAACATGATCCTTAGTGGTTGGAATGAAAAGAAAAAAAAAATGATATGAAATGGCATACCATATATGCTATGTTACCTTTATGTGCATTGTTTATATAACTCCTTAACATAATACTTAGTTTTGTGACATTTACAGCAAGAAATCCGTTTTGATAAATGCCAAAAAAGAACCACCACAGTGATCGACCAGAAAGCCTGTAAGCAATTGAATGATGTATTCATGAACAATAAAAGTCTACTTAGACTTCAATATTAGAAGAAATGGAAAAGAAAGAAAGGAAAATTCTCAGAAAGATCCTATGTTCAAAAAGAAATCACATTAAGATCCAATGAAGAGCTGTAGAGGAAAAAACTCACAATCACCTTTAGGAAAAGAAGACAATGCTTCTCTTATTATGTTAAGAGAGTGCCTATGGAGAAGTTAGCTAAAAGAATCCTAGAATTCATCAAAAATAGAAAGTCACAAATAAATTGGTACAAGGAGGTAGTTGAGGAATGAAAGAAAACAATATAAAACTGGAAATAATAAAAAATAGACAAGAGTACAGTTCTAGATAGAAGGTTACAAGACTGCGCTAAGAGAAAAAACATAACTGAACACCTGATCAGAAGACTGAAAAAAAAATCTATTCTAAGGGGATGAGGAAGTGCTGGGAAAAGAAGAAAAACATTAAAAAAATAAATAACGCAATATTTAGTGTAGTCCATAGCAAGCTGTATTAAAAAAACAACATATATATATTTTTATTATTTTTTTTTTCAAAACAAATTTTTATGTTGCTTAAAATATACAGTCAAAACAGGCTGATTAGCAAGAAGAATACAAACAAATAAGTTATTTGTGGAAGGGCTTGGTCATGAAGCTAGGCCTGAATCAGAAGAATGATTTTCCAAGTATAAAACCTTTATGGATTAAGCTTTTAATATTGCTGGACAATTTCCTTAAAGTATTTTTGTTTTAACGAGCCTGTCTGTTAATGTTATAACTGTAACAGTTTTAGGCAATCTGATATAAGACAAAAAAACTAACATCAAAATAGTGTGACTTCTGCTGAGCATTATACTGAAGAACAAGTGTTATGCCAGGCACACAAGGAAAAACATGAAGTGATTTCCTGAATTGTAATAAAAGATTAATTACTGAACAGATTAGTGGAAGGAAACACTTTTTCTCATAGTGTAAACGATTAAATATGGTGTCTTCATAATGGGTATAAGTAAGTATTAATGAATATTGAGTTGCAATATAAATATCTAACATAAAAAAGTAAGGCAATTAACTCTTTCACATCTATGCAACTCTCTGTAAATTTTTAACAGATATATTTATATTTTTTTTAAATTTATGAATAATGGCTTTCTAAGTACAATTTGTAAATTATACTACCAGGAATTTATTTAATAGATTTTGTTCATCTTCAGATTTTTATTTTCTCAGTTCTCCCTTTTGTGAATTGGTCATATGAGAGCTAACAGTCAGTTAGGTAATAGTCATACTGTTATGTTACCTTTATGTGCATTGTTTTTATATAACTCCTTAACATAATACTTCGACTTATGAGAAAGGGCATTCTTATGCATCTTTTGCCACTTTAAATACATTACCAAACCATTTAAAAAATCTTCCTACAATTTAATTAAAATACAATTAAAAAATTTTCTTTTTCAGAAACAATTTTACTCTGTCAATGAATATTTAAATAATTCTAATTAAAAAATGAAAAAACCCCTCAATTTTTAGCATTCAACAAAACTAAAATTTTCATTTACGCCTTCTGAATTATGAATTATTTAATAGATTATTTATTTATATAGTATATTTGTTAATTTCCCTTAACATTAGTTACCTTTAACATTATTTTATGTATTAAATTATTTATTTTAAATAATTATTACGGACTTCAATTACATTTATTTTTTAATTTATAAATAATTGTGTATTTTGTGATGTTGCTCTAATCATGATTTCTCTTGATTAAACTCGGAAAATACTGAAAAGTTTCTTTTTTTATCCATGGAATAGCATATCCATCCATTCCTGATGTAATCAGTATAAAATATTATTTATTGTTATAAAAAATTTATAATATTATTTTTTTGTATTATTACCTTTCTAGACAATTGATCCTGGCTATCTGCTGTTAAAAAACAATGATTTAATCTCAGCGTTGGATCTAAATGAAATTCTGGTGTACGTCCATCATTTTGAAGGCCATCGTACATATAGTAAAATACGTGAAAATTACGCTCTGTTCTGAAAACAAATAGAAAAATTAAAGTAACATAAATAATAAATATTGTAATATAAAATAAATATTGTTCTACTAGAACGTGTGAATTCAGAAAGTCAAAAAAGATTAAATTTAAACTTAATTTACAGGTGTGATAGTAATATTTATTTTCTTCATCTTATTTTGTGTATTTGCAACTAGTTCATTTACTTTCATATGATTTGTTACATGTGCTTTAATGGTTTCAAAAGGTAGCCATCATCAAAATCAGAAGCAATAAAAAAGTAAAATAAAAATTAAATGGCCAATTTACAGAATGAATTATAATAGATTAACACAGAAAATATTCGACCACTTCATAAATAAGACATAGAACTAAACTGGTTTTCAGAAACATCTAAAAATTTAAAAGAAAACAAATAACTGAAGAAGATATTAAAAATCTAGAAAAAATTATCAAAAACTTGAAAGAATTCTGGAACAAAAATCCTTTCCCAATAAAGGAGAAGCAAAATTCAAGAAAGAAGAGAATAACTTTCAGAAGGAATGTGAAATATTAAAACTTTACAACCAGTTTTTTTGCAATTTAACTGATCTTTTTAAGACAGTGAAAAATGGGTTCAGTAATTTATAAATTATAAAATTTCAAATATAGTGAAGATTTATAAATTATATATTCAATCCAATACTGTGTTCAGTTTTACTTTTTTTATTACTCTATAATCAAAGGTCTTAGCCTTTAGAAACCTAATGGTATAATGGAAAAAAAATATGAACAACAAATTAAGCAAGAATCAGACAAAAGAAAAAAATACAAAAAATAAGGTGAACATACATGCATTTCTAATACATAAATTTAATGTAAAGCTGTGGACTAATTCTGTTAATTTTTCATTACCTTTTAATATATTTTGATTTCTGAATTAGTATACATTTTATTAAAAAAAAAAAATAATAATTTGTAAATTTAGTAATTGAAATGCTCTGAATGGTTATATTAACTAAGTACAATCATATCTTTGAATAATGGTACTAAAGAGTCCAAAATATTTTACTAATGTAGTAACATACTGTACTAGAAGTTAAATCAACTTTTTATTTGTGAATAAAAAAGGAGGCACAAAAAGTAGAATCTTTCCTTTATATCAGTGGAAGTAAAACAAGATTTGCATCAGATAAGGCCATACTCTGTAAGTAGTGCTAATATGTTCAGTAAAACAAGGGATTAGAAAGCAGCAGAAGTATGTGACATCTTTTTTACACAGTTTTAGATTAACTTAAAAAATATATTTTATATAATGTACAGTTATTAAATACATTAATATGCTATGTTTAAATTACATTATGTGTGCAACATCTATGCATTATATCAGAGATAGGCTGATTGAAAAGTTTAGTACAGGAATTATTAATAGGAAACAATGAGTAATCTTGCAACTCCTATTTGAGATACATAGAATGATGAAGACATCCACCAGTCTGGTCATTTTGAAAGATACTGATTTTGCTTTTTAATACATAGGAAAAACCAGTGATTTATTAGTTGGATGTTAGGGAAGGGGCATGAGATTCAAATATCTTTCAAAAAAAAGTGAAGCTAGTCATCATTATTAAATATTCATTATGCTTCTTGATTATTATTTATTTTTATCTAAGTACAGTATAATGTAATTTCTTGGGACTTGCTCAAAAAGTCACAATAAATTTTTATGAGACAAAAATGGACTGTTACGTCATTGTTTGACGGCCATAACAAGGTTTATATTTATTAATGTATAATCTTTGTTAGAAAGAATGGTCACTTATTCTTAAAAACATAACAAATCCATTTCTATCAGATCAGACTGTGTAACTCTTTTCTTATAACTCAACACAATACTTTGGCTTATAAGAAAGGGCTTTATTATTTTTCTGTTTCCCTTTTTAACGAATTACCAAACCATTTGAAATATCTTCCCAGCAATTTATTTAAAATAATATTGGAAAATTTTCTTTTACAGAAACAATATTACTAGAAATTTTTAAATAATACAAATAAAAAATATCAATTTTGAACTATTTTATAGTGAGTTTTCATATTTAATATACTTACTTTAACATTATTTCATGTGTTTGTATAAATGATTAATATTGACCTTAATCACCTTCTTTTTTTTTTATAACACTGGTATACATTTTGTACCAGAGCAGGTAGAAGTGTGTGTATTTTTCATGTGTGTATTTTCTCTATAAGTATTTTTCCCCTTGAATTCAGAAATGTTAAACAGAATTTCTCTACCATCCTTAGTTTTCAAGTTATACCCTGTTCAGTGTCATATACATCATGGAAATCATGCAATTATGTTACGGTATTACACATTTATAATATATAAATGAATAAAAAAATTGTATTGATTAAGCATTTAAAAATGATTAGTTTGTTATGAAAGAAGATCTGCAGTGGCATAGAACAATGCAATTAGTCATAACTGATGGATGATGCAATTCTAAAATAAGCCAAAAGTGATGTTACAAGCAAAATCTGTTTTGATTGTAATGTCTGAGTTACTGGTTCAAGCCATAACCATCTGTGTCAAATGTTCACTCTGTTGACATTTGTACATCTTCAGGTTATGAGATATAATATGGTTCAGTGAAAATGTTTCTCAGTTATGACATAATCTAAATTTACATTTCATATTTTGAATTCAAGATGTGTAGTGAATACTTTTTGTAGTGTTTGTGTATTGTCTGATTTTGCAAAATGCTTAGAAACTGTATAAATCCACAGACAGCTTTTGCTACATTTGTGGTGAGGTAACATTTAAATTTCAGAAACATAGTTTTACTTCTCTCATCAAAAAATATTATGAGTTTAGTTTGGCTGCAAAGTTGGTGGCCAAGACAAATATTGGGCCCCTCACATTTGTTGTGCTACTTGTGTCAGATTCCTTACAAGCTGGTCAAAGGGTTTCTGGTACATGAGTTTTGCTGTTCCAATGATTTGGCAGGAATCAAAAGATCATGCCCCTGATTGTTGCCATGAGGCCTGTGGCTAAACTACCAGAAAATATCATACTTAACAATGATCAGCAACAAAAATTTGGTGAAGGATAATTATGATGTAAGGTTGATCCAATTATGAAGCTTTGTGTTCGTCTGGTGAACCATATTTTCTAACATAAAGGGATCTCAATGGCCTTGTATGAGATTTGAATTTATCAAAAAAGGAGGCACAAATTTTAGGCTCATGATTAAAAGGTTGGAACCTCCTCCCCTACAAAACAAAATTATGTGTTTTTAGAAATAGACATAATGACTTCGAATTTCTTTGTATTTGAAGGTGGACTTGTTTTTTTAATACTGTTTTGTCTGTAATGGAATCATTTGGTCATGAGTATAAAATAGAGAAGTGGCGTTTGTTTACTGATTCGTCTAAAGCAAGTCTGAAAGCCATGCTTCTGCACATTGGGAATGAGTTTCCATCAGTGCCACTAGCTTACTCTACGGATCTGAAAGAAACTTACATGAACATGAAACTTCTGCTAGATAAAATAAAGTATAAATAATTTCAATGGAATATCTATGGCGACTTGAAAGTATTGCTCTGTTGCTAGATCTTCAACTTGTTTTACCAAATACTGTTGTTTTCTTTGCAGTGGGACAGCAGAGACCGAAAAATTCATTACGTACAGAAAGAGTAGCCAAACTGAATAGCATTAACTGCAGGAAAGAATAATGTTGTTAATGCACCACTTGTTGATTCAAAAAACGTTTATTTACCTACACTCAATATACAGCTGAGGATTATGAAAAACTTTGTGAAAGCAATGGATCAAAGTGAGCTTGGATTAGCTTACTTAAAAAGTAAGTTTCCAAAGATCAGTGAGGCAAAACTCAAAGAAGGAATGTTTGTAGGACCTCAAATTAGAGATTTATTTAAAGATGACAACTTCGACTTTATGTTAAATTAGGTGGAGAAAGCTGCATGGAAGTCTTTTAAGAGCATTTGCCAAAACTTTTTAGGAAACAATAAATCGGAAAATTACAAAGAAGTAGCGTGATCTTTTAAAATCTTGGGATGCAAAATGTCACTGAAGATTCACTTCTTGGACTCTCACTATTTCCCACCAAATCTAAAAGCAGTTAGCAATAAAAATGCTGAATGGTTCCATCAGGATATTTCAGATATGGAAAAGTGATGTCAGGGCAAGTGGGGTCCAAGCAAGCTAGCTGACTATTTTTGGACTCTAAAGAGAGATGTTTATGATGCAAGATATTGTAGAAAATCAAACATTACTACTTTTTTGGTAAGATATTATATGAAGAATACATTTTAAATTCATAATGTTGTAAAATTAAAATAGTTGTTTCTAAAAATCCTTATGTGATAGACTAATTCTGAAACCACACTTGAATTCAGCATGAAAAATGCTATTAGATTCACCCATTTTCACTTCTGGGACAAAAAATAAATCAAATTTTGTATGCCAGTGTAATTTATCATATAATGACAATATCAATTATATCATTATATCAATATAATGTATTATTATGTATTGATGAAATTAAAAGATTGCATTCTTGATTGATTAAATTATGTAGCAAGACTGGAAGGATAATTGTTTTGCTGGTACTATCATAGGTATTTTTCATAGAAACTTTTTGAAACAAATTATTTTATTTATATATTGTAACATCAGGTCAGTGTCTAATTACAGTTACTTTTTCCATTTACAGTTGAATATGGTTTTATACATAATAGATTAATAATAAAGTAGAAATAACAAACCCATAAAATTAACGTAACTCATGTAATTAATGAATAAATATTAAAAGCAAAAAGATTTGGGTTATTATAAAGTCTATGTACCAAAAGTTACTTATTCAAATCTAGAAAGAGGAAAAGATCCTGATGATTGGAAAGGTGCTCTCATAAACTCTCTCCACAAAAAAGGTAATAAAAAAATGTAAATATGAGGGCTGTCCAGAAAGTAACTTACATGCACAAGATTTTCAATTCCTTGTCTGTAGAAATGTGCTGCCTTAGATTTTTGGCACCCATCTTGTACAAAACTTATGATAACCAAGCTTTCCTGATACAATTTCATGGAGGAAACAACATGAAATTTTGGGGAAAGGAAGCGAGAGTTTTGTAATCATAATGCGGCGATTTTCACAAATTTTATGATTGATTTTCATCCTCAGTTCATCATTCACAAGGCTAGGCCGACCACTGTGGTGCTCATCATGAACATTGGTGCGGCCATTTTTAAATTGAAAGCACCACTGCCTCACTCCACTTCATTCATTATTCCATCTTTGTACACCCCACAAAGTTGCTAATGAATTTCAACTGGTTTGAGGTTTATTGCCAGTAAAAACCTAATCACTGAACGGACCTTACAACTCGCAGGATTTTCTATTGAAGCGCACATTTCAATAATTCACAATGAACAAATTAGAAAAATCACAGTTCATATGCTATGACAGGTTGATGTCTACTAGTGTAGAAACGTTTTGATGCCAAATCTCGGCTCTATCCCCACCCACTTCCATGCTAGGCATAACCGTAAGTTACTTTCTGGACCACCATTGTAACTATAGAGGCATCTCATTGATATCTGTAACTTATAAAATTTTCTCAGAAAAACTTTTACATATTATGGAAGAACAATTAGAACTAGGGTTCTAATATAGGAATTGGAGAATACAAAGGAGGTTTCAGAAAGAGACGGGCTTGTTCAAAGTAAATTTTTAGTTTAAAAACAATTATTTGAAATTACTACAAAAAGGGAAAAATATTGTAATCACTTTTATGGATTTTAAGAAGCTTATGATTCAATAGATAGAAATTTGTTCAACATATTAGAGGAATTTGGAGTAGACAATAAAAAGTCGAATTTAGTAAAAGAAACCCTTATAAATACTTTCTAAAAAATAAAATTTCTAGGACTAAGCTCTGAACCTTTTAAATTAGCAAGTCTATGGTCTATCGCCCATGCTGTTTAATATAGTTTGGAAAAAGTAATTAGGGAATGGAACAGTCAGAGAGAAATTTTTAAGTTAGAAAATGTAAAACTAGGAAGTAAGGGTAAGAATCTCAAAATCAATTCTTTGGTATTTGCAGATGATCTGGAAATTTTGTCTCTGGATATTAGAACTGCAGAAATTCAAATTAATCCTTTAAAAATGTTAGCTGAAAAACAGGTTCACAAATTTCTTTTCATAAAATTGGATTTATGACCAATATTAAAAATGCTCCAAAGACTTTAAAAACTGAATATGGAAAAATTAATAAAGAGAATAAATTTAAATATCTTAGTGAAATAATTAAACCTAACACTTTAGATAACGAGTTGAATAAAGTTAGAACTAATAAAATGGATGCCGCATATCACCCAACAAAGCATCTATACAATAAAAAATCAATTTCTGTAAAACAAAAGTTAGGAATTATAATACAGTTATTAGACTTGAATGTTTGTTGCCTCTGAGTGTTTATGTATGTATGATTAAGGTAGGTAAAATTGAAGAGCTAGAGAAGAAACAGAAGAAAACATTAAGAAAAATATTAGGGCTAGTTAAAATTGAAGAGAATATGTGGAGCATTAGAAAAAATGAAGAGATTTATAGATTTAATGACAGACTTTCAGATGTTACAAGGAAAAGAAGACTAATGTTTTTTGGACATCTTTTCAGTAAGGAAAAAAAAGACTGACTAGAAGAATTTTTAATTTTGTCTATAATAAAAAAAAAAAACAAAAACACACCTGGTCTAATGAAGCTTTAAAGGATATGAGAGAACTAAGAAATAATAATCGAAACTTCAACAATCGAAAAATAATAAAAGAAACTATGAGAGAACTAAGAAATAATAATCGAAACTTCAACAATCGAAAAATAATAAAAGAAACTATCACAGAAGAAATAATATTAAATAAAAATAAATTTAGAAAATTATTTTAGAAAGCAAGGGTTTCCAGGAAAACTGAAAAAGAAACATCACTACAGATGGAGTGAAGAGAGAAAACAAAAGCATGGAGAAAGGATGAAGAAATATTGGGAAGAAACAAAGTCAAAAGAAAAAAATTATTAAGTTATTTATTGTGGTCTAAGACAGCCAATTCAAGAAGAAGAAAATCATGTGCTGGCTACAGAGGTGCTTCACATGTCAACCAAACTGCTCATTCTCACTCAATGGATTGTGGCTGACTCTAGTCATGTCTATGCTTACTACACTGCTGAAAGAAACAGGAATTCTCAGAAAAGCAGCAGCAAGTTCATGAACAAAACTACCAGTAAGTTCATGAACTACTAATACTATATAACTGGTATTTTAAACTGATAAATGATTAAGCTATTTTTTAATACAAGAAAGCTTAAGAAATAAAAAAAAACTGTTTCTTTCAGTTTTATTTTATTGTACATAAAATGTTTTTGACAAAACCTAAAGCAACTGAACACTTTTTTTTTAGTGGGAAGACAAAAATCTATTACTATATAAGCTCAACCTGAAACAAGGAGTGGCTGATTTGCTCATCCCTTATTTTGGTATGCTGAATGTAAGCTAGACTTTGATTGTCAACTGAAAATACCATTGAGCAAATGATACTAACTTTTGTTCTACAATTTATGGTGGCATTCAAAGGTGTACGTTCTTTGTTTAGTATATTATTGTTGTGCTGTTTATAAATTCCATAAAATTTGAGTGTTTTATGATGTGGTTGTTATTTTTATGCAAGTATGTTGTAATTTTGTTATTGGGACATATTAATGTTGTTTTTTTTTGTCTATTGCATTAACTTTCAAAATCATATGCTGTCCTGAGTTATCTAAATTTCAAATTCTCCAACTTCACCTAGGAAAGGATTAGTCACTTTAGTTTGGAGACTGTATTTTGTACTTTCCTTCAATAAATTTTAATAAGTTATTAAAATTATATTTTTTTTTTAGTATACATGTTTTCACAACATATTTAAAGTAACTTTTCGTTCAATAAAAATATTAACTTCATAAAACAATTTTATATTGGTAAGATTGATTAAGTAAATCATAACTTACTGTGTCTGTTGTACAACCCTTGATTGTTCTAGTAAATAGACACAAAGTCTTGCTCCAGTTACTCTACCACCCTTGGTCATACTTAGTTCAAGAAATTTTCCAAACCTTGATGAATTTGCATTTATTCCAGTTTGTGCATTTCCAAATGCTTCCATAATAGGGTTAACTTGTAATATCCTTTGCTCCAGATTTCTGTTTGGAGCCTGTGAACAAAAATAATAAAACAAATTTTAACCAAGGAATTATTATTCCATGGTGTAAAAAGTCTGATAATGAAAAGAGAAATAATGGAAGAAGAAGTAATCATTAAATAATGTAACATCAAAGATCCTGTCTTTCTAATCAGTAAAACCTTTTAGAATAGTGAATATGATTACTAAAAGAAATGCATAATCACAGAACAAGGAAAAGTTATTTAAAAATAAAAACTAAACTAAACTAAAAACTGGGAATACAAAAATTTTAACACATCAACAATTTCATCAGTTACATCATCATCATCAGCATCTTCAATAAACTGATTTATTCAGCTCACATTTTGAATGCTGAAATTTTGATCAAATGACTGGATTGATTTCAATTATTGACTAATCTTTTAAATTTTTAAGTTATTAAATGGAGAAAAGAAACAAAGCAATGTTACACATATTTCTTTAAGTAATTTTTTAAAGCAAAATTCAAGTAATCCTGTTCTTCCAAAACCAAAATTTAAATCATATTTTAATAAAATTTTACTTAAATCTTCAAATACAGATTAAAAATCAAAATTTTTAAATTTGTTTCATCAGTATGATGCAATAAGTTAAACTTCTTTAAGAAAAAATGTTTAAGACAATTTACTTTATAAATTTATGAAACTATATTTACGCATTTACTTTATTCAATTTTCTGGTGTACATTGTACTTTTTTTATAAGACAAACTGTCTTCATAATTAGGCTAACAACTTGTCTTCTTCATGTTTATATAGCTGTTATAGTTAATCAGTCGTATTAATACAAATTAGGAGTACAGATTTGAGGTGGGCATTTCTGTTGTTTCTGTCAACTGAAAATGAACTGTTTAATGAAAATTTGTACAAACTATTGGGAAAAAACAGTTTGAATTATTAATCTGTTATTGTTCATGATTCATTTTTCTATTACACTGCTAAACTGATTAATTTTTGTTTTTAAAAACAATAATTCCATTTTAATATTTTTATCAATGCATTGGCTGCAGGATGTTTCGGTTACACTACTGAATAACATTTATCAGTTTATCCCTTGTTTTGAAAATTTTAGTAACCTTTTATTCTTGACTTTAATATTACAGTATTTTCATGAATAATATATATTTTTTTGTGTTTTGAAACTGTTCGATCTTAGCAGTTTAATAAGCAAATTTAATATTGATAAAACAACAGTTTGCTGGGCAAATGGCAAACATTTTATTTATTTATTCTGTTTTCATTAACTTAACATTATAGTTAGAGTGAGCTGACAGGTCTGTTTGGTGATGCAACGTGCTTGCTGCATAGTATTACTATTGAGTAGAAAAAACCGTTAGTACTGAAATGAAACAACAGTTCATTTTTTTCCTCTGAGGATCAACAGTTAAATCAAAGTGTTTGATATTCCAAAACATCACTAGTACAGATATTTAATTAAACATTATGTGGAATATGTCTCATAAAATTTTCAAAAATATACAATATGCTTAATCCAAATGAAGGTGATTTTTACTCACAATGACTTTGAAATTATCATAATTTTGATAGTTAGATCTGTGCAAAAATTCTGAGCAAATAACAGTATTTATTGAATGGATGCAATAGACTAACCTGCTGGTTTAGTCAAGTGGTTAGTCATTGCAAAATCAGTTGATTTTTGAAGTTGAGATTTCTAAGGTTTGACCCTTGTAAAGTAAGTTGCTTTTATATGAATTTAATTACTAGACTGTGGATACTGGTGTCCTTTGGTGGTTGAGTTTCAATTAACCACATGTCTCATGAGTGATTGACTTGAGTGTTCCAGATTTAAACACTCTAGTCAACCTCAGATATTGACTGGATGCAGCAGTCTAGGTAAGGTAACATCTGTAACAGATGATTAATGAACTATTAAATAACGCTGTGTTTGACAGTGGCCATTATTATGTTTGGGAGCAAGATGTACACCTTCTCATGTCTTCTACAAGTTGGACTACCTCAATCAACCATATTCTGTATGGATAGAAAGCTGAGCAACAACTGAATGATGAACTGTTCAATGATGAATGAGATTTTCATAACATCATGTGATGGCTATATATGTTACATTGTAATTTTTCATTCTGAGGAATTATCAAACACATGGCATTTTTAAATCCAAATGACCTGAAGTGCCAAACAATCAACAGTCAAACAGCTGACTGGTAACTCAGTTGATTTTATAAATCATGACACAACTTTACGGATAACAGGTACAATTTTGTGGATGCAGGTTAAATACTGCAATGAGTGCATAAGAAAGACAATAATTTGCAAACTTCTAATGGTATTCAATATAGTTTACGTAAAATTTAATAGCACTTTAAGATTTTAAGAAAAAGTAGGAATGATATATATGAGTAGAAATAGAAGAGAAATTTATAATTTTTAAAAGAATCAGGCAAATATATTAAGTGAAAAAAGAGAAAAAGGAAAATTTTAATACAGAAAATAATGAGGCAAAAATGTTGCTCTTTTGCTTTACTATTTAATTTATATGTGGAAGAAGTGTTAAAAAAATTAAAAAAAAGAAATTGAGAGCAGACTAACAGTTCAGTGACAAAAAATAAAAATAGCTAAAACTAGAAATGAGTATCTAAATACGAGAATACTAAAAAAAAATATGTAGAAATCAGTGTGGATTTGTTAGTTGGGGAACTAGACTAGACAGAGTTATGTCAGAGTAATAACATAGAATTATGAGAATGAATGTTTATATATAATACTACATAGAATGCTTGTATATTTGCATATACAAGCAGTAAGCATAGAATATAAATCAATGCAAATATTAATATGAATCACTATGCATATCCCATTTAGAATTTATTAAAATTTGCAGTTCTCATTAAATTAGACAGTCCATTAACTTATATTTTATATATATATATATATATATATATATATATATACACGTACATAAAATTGTGAAAATGTTTATTACTAACAATACATTTTCATATTTATTTTGTTTATAAAAAAAGTAAGAATCCTTTGTTAAAAATAAATAATAATACCTTCCCGAGATATACAAGTTGTTTAAGAAGAAGATTGCCACTCTCAGTTTTGCCTGCACCACTTTCCCCACTGATAACAATGCTCTGATTTTGACGATGATGTAAAAGAGCTTGATATGCAGCATCAGCAACGGCAAATATATGGGGTGGATTAGTACTCCGTGACTGACCACAATACCGCTTCTGTTCCTAAAGAAAAGGAAAAAAATGAGAAAATGTGGAAATAAATCATTTTCATTCAACTATAAATAAAATTTAGTTAATTTAAATAATTAATTTTATATAGTACTTGTTACCATATAATACATAATTATAACATTAAAATATAAAGTATTTTCTATTTAAATACAATACGATAAGTGTTAGTTAATAATTTAATCTAAATAAAAACTGGAAAAAAAAACTTACTATGCTTGTGTAGAGACCTAATTCAGCAAAAGGGTTAACAGCCACAAGAATGTCACCAATGTATGTGTATATTTGACTCATGCCATACCTTTGTTGCAATTGTTCGACAATTGCATCCTGTAACATTAACATAAATTATACTTACATTTCAACTGTTTACAGAACTTTCTAGTTGATAAAATATAAAATTAAATTGGTTCCAATATAATGATAATCTTAAGGATCCAGAGGAGAAATTTTGTTCTAAATTGAAAGAACTCTGATGTCCAGTGGAGGAATGTAACTGGAGTTGGTGATATACCAATTACTTCCTGTCAAGTAGATAGTAGTCAGAATCAGAGATGTGTCCAACTCACATATGATGTGGTGTGTTCAGTAGGGATCTTTTACTGTTACATGTAATGTCTAATTTTTAATGAAATAAAAATTTTTATTTTTCTCTTTGTCTATTCACCATCATGAACTTTTTTTGTTAACAGTTACCAAATTTTTATCTTCAAGCTCTAATGTGTACATCCCTGAACAAAAATAATCAGCATAGTAGTGACATACAATACGCATAAACCATTAGAAAAAATTAGTTTTGAAAAGTGGTACTATTGTTTCATGGCAGTGTTTAGCCAATCATTCAGTTGGTCAAAACGAGCTTTTTGTAGCAAAGATTGGAAAAAAGCTTATTCCGTTTCAAAAGCCAGTCATTTAATTCAAAGAGATAAAAGATTCAGATTAATTAAATATAATTGGCATTATAACTTCAAAGAATACATTTCTTCTATTTATATTTTTAAATGCCTAAGAATCAGAGTCTTTATTCTATATTATAAATGATAGAATGCAAAAAAAAGTTTCTGTTATTTAAATCTAAATTGAAAAAAGCTACTCAATAGTAGGATTCCTCATTCAATCAGCTACTAATAGCATTTGCAATTCATGGTAATACTAAAAATAGAATCGAAAGAAATGGAATAGAATTCTGTCTTACCTACAAAAGGTGCACCATAAGTTAAATGAGCCATACGCAGCCCTGTGGGGCTCTAGAAAATCAGGTGCCATCTACTTATTTGTGTTTGCAGTTCTGTAAACACTGATAGTGTCAAGTGCACATCTTCAATAATAAAATACTTTAAAAAGTGAGTGTTGTGAGATTTTCTCCATATAATTAGGGGATAATAGCTGCCTACAGTACCAGAGAGTCAGAGTTTGCATATGGATCAATAATTGGTTATAAAGCTAAGCTCTATGCTTTCTAAATCTAGCATCTGGCACTGGGGTTAGGCTCTGGCTTGGTCCAGCGTTACCATGAACTCAAGAGAGTGATAAAATTAAGGTTTTAATGAGATAATATTGATATTGTTGCATGGTTGCGGCTCGATTAAGATACTGAAATATTGACAGTTGAAAATGTTTAAATAATTACAATTTATAGTTTAAAAACATAAGTTAAGCAAGACAAATCAATAATAACAACAGTAAACAATGATTACATACAAAACAAAATTTAAAGTAATTGACAAGATTTATTTACAGGTAGTTAAATATAATTCAGTCCCATTGACAAAAGACATTAGCATGACCACTAATCTTAACACTTTTAACCACTAGTCTTGTATTAACAATAGTACAGCAAATAAGACAAGTATAAAGTTCTTTCACTGCAAATATCTTTGCTGTTCACAAATAAAATTACTTCAACAATCTATGAATGAAATTTAGTACATATCTCTTCCACTTTTATTCTAACAGTAACTCACAGAACCATTTCTTGTTTTCATGTATTGGAAGTACTTGTAACATCATCCTAATTGTGTTGAACTTAATTCACTAGAAATTTGATCCTTCACTTCCTCCTTGCAGAATCTCTCACTTCAAACTCGCATAGAACTCTATCGTAGCATTCTCTCACAGACTCTCAAATAACTCTTCGCATAGAACTCTATCGTAGCATTCTCTCACAGACTCACATCATAACGTCTCACTTAGGCTGATCTCGCAGACTGACATCATAACGTCTCACTTAGAGTGATTTTAACTGGTCTTCCCCAGACTATTTATACTCCTATCCTTTTTACCTGCAGGACTGAATGTAAAAATATCATCTGCCCTCACATTTTCTCATGAAATTCCAAACCTGGGTCTGGTAACTCTTCTCACAGAACAACATCTGTTTAGGTGTGTCAGTGATCAATATTGCAAAAGATAATTGTAACAAACCTAATAATACCTTTACTAAAAGGGTTTCTTTTAGCCACTTTCTGGATTCCTCCCATTATTATACTTTCTACTACTTTCTTCTTAATTGGTGAATCTTCTCAATCCATTACTCAAGTCCATTATACTGGTTTTGTTACAATATTATCTTAATAGAAAAAGGTAATAAAAAAAAAGGCAATCAGTAAGGTGAGATGTACAAGATGTGATAAAAAGCAAAATAAGAATTTTTTAATTCTTTGCTATCTTTTTGATTGAGTTCATCTTTTTTCCCATGTGATGGAAGTATTGTCTACTGATTTTTAGCCATATTAGGCTCATAGTTCAAATTTGGCAGCTGAGTAATTTGAACTACTAATAATAAAATATGAGTGAAGATTTATTTTGTTTGAAAGTGATGAAACAAAGGATTTGCACCACGTTTTGCACTGAAGATCAGTGAAGTTATAAGGGGAAAAATGTTAGAGAAAGTTTTTGGCAAGGTTGTTATGTTGATACCAAGGGTTGTGAGTTGTAAAAACAGTTTCAAGAAGGCTGTGAGGACACAGAAGATTACAAAAGGGTTGGACATCCCAACAGATCAACAAATGATGAAAATACTGAAAAAAAAGGACATTGTATTTAATAATGACAAAATCATTATTAGAGAAGTTAATGAGGAGTAGGAGCCTTATGGCTTTGAGTGAAACAATTTTGACTGGTATTTTGGGTATAAAATATATAGCAGCAAAATTTATTCCAAAACAACTGTTGAATTGTCAACAAAAGCAATATTACAAAAAAATTGCAGAAAAATTGTTAGCTGATATCGTTGATGACTCAGAATTATTGAAACATGTCATAACAGGTGATAAAATGTGGGTGCACAGTTTTGATACCAAAATGAAGGTCTAGTTATCACAACGGAAGCTTCCTGAAGAACCAAGACCAAAAAGGCACATCAAATTCAACTGAATGTTATGGTTCTCGTTACTCTTTCTTTTTTTTTTTTGACAACAACGGCCCATTATGAATTCTTACCAAAGGTTGTATCATCAACAGTATTACTTGAGCAGTTTTGGGCTATTTATACATAAGTCAATTTCTGAAAAAATTGACCACAACTGTGAGCAAACAAATCTTGGATTTTGTAACACAATAACTGATCCTGTTTGCACTTCACTATTAATTTGTAATTATTTAACCAAAGATTACACCATTCTGATGCTGCAGCCTCTATGTGCTTCAGACAAGGCACTCTACAACTTTTTCTTGTGCCTACTGATTAAGAGAACATTAAAGGACAACAATTTATGATGATAGATAAAATAAAGAAAAAATCCCGAACTGAACTTAAGGCTACAACAAAAAATGATCATTACAAATGTTTTAAAGATTGAATTACTGGCGTAAGTGTGTTACATCTCTGGGACTACTTTGAAAAGAACATTATCAATATACAGAAGAATAAGTAAGTACTTTTTGATAAAAATTAAAATTCTTGTATTTTTTTATTATACTAATATATTCCTTGTATTTTGTTCCCTTACTCTATAAGGCTACAAAATATAATGATTTCATTATTAATATCGAAACTTGTAAAATAAATATTAAATTATACAAACAATAATACAATTTTCATTTGTAAGTAACTGCAAAACAAAATTTACCTCTGTAAGATTATCTAATGCAGCAAGGTCATCAAAGTACATTTTTCTTGGCAAAGCTTTACGATCAGATTTTAATTGACCATGTTTTGTTGTTACTTCTGGTTGACGTGGACATCGCCCACTTACTCTTTGTCGTTTTATCTCAGCTTGTAGTTCTTGTCTTACCTTGAAACGAGAAAAATCTAGTTACCATATTTGAGAATAAATAATTAATTGAAATAGTACAAAAGATAAAATATTAATGAATTCCATTTTAAAATTTATTTATTAATTTATTTAACTATTTATTTTATTTTAAAATTCACCTAAGTTCAATAATTAGATAACTTATTCAATAAAAAAAAAAATAATAATATAAAAATAACATGTATTATTAATATTATTGCTTTATATAAATCCTTTTAATGTACACTTCTAAAATAGTATGAGATTATTTACAATTAATTATTATTAAACTGCTCATTAAGTTACATAAATTAATTAAATTTTTTTTAAACAAGCTGATCATACAGAGATTGATAGTTACAGTATTAAATAAACACCTCTTTAACTGGAAAAGATCATACTTGTTGTGTTCATCTAATCAAATTTTATCAACAATGAATACATTAGAATAATGATCAATACACACAAAATATTTGTAGTAATATATGTAACAAAATTATTTTATGAAACTTAACATAAAATGTTTGCTTTTGAGAAAGGGCCTTATTGGGCCTTCATGGCTAACTTTAATAATCCATCAAACCATTTAAAACATCTTCCCACCAATTTATTTAAAATACAATTAAAAGACCTTCTTTTATAGAAACAACTATAAACTTACTATGTCAAAGAATTTTTAAATAATATTAATTTAAAAATCACTGAATTTTCTGCATCTCTGTTCAATTTCCTCATAAATATGTGCTTCAATAATTTTCATTAATACCTTCTGAAATGTGACTTATTTTGTAGCTATATTTTATGTCTAGTATCTTATATTTTGAATAATTAATATGCAGTTTAATCACATTTATTTTTTATTTTGTAGTAAATTGTGTATTTTATGATAGTACTCTGATCAAGGTTTTACCATATTTTCTCTTTATCCATCATGACGTTTATTTGAAAAGTTCCTTTTTTATCTATGGAGAAGCATATTTACCACTGACATGATCCACGTAATTATATTAATAAGAATAAAGGATTTATTTATGTTTGGTGCCATAATCTAATATTTACGGGCAACAATTGCAAGAAATAAGTCAGATTAAAAATGGCTCACATTTCCAAGAATAAGTATCCCATGCCAGATTTATTAAAAAATGCTACGAGTAAAGTGGTTTCTTACTGCCTTCTTCATTCAGCTGAATATTTTATTACATATCAGTACACCAAGCCATTCAAAATGCAAGTTATATTCAGCTATTTAAGTATTACCTTTATTCTATGTATTACAGGTACTTGCCTGTAATACACATCATGAATCTGAGTCAAACCAACTACTGTACTATTTGTACTTCAGTTGATTTATATGCACCACAGTCATAAGAAAGGGTGAGAGATAGTATAAGAAATTAATGTATCACTTTTTATAGAAATGTATTTTACATATTATATCAATTTAGTAGGGGTAGATATAGAACAAACCTGTACATGCTATTTTAAAATATTTAATCACTTAGTATTTCATGAAAAGCTTTCTTAAACTTTAAGATACCTTAACTGACTGCGGTACATATAATTGTTAATATTTGTAGGAAATATTAACAATTTCCTACAAGGGTAGGAAACCTACCCTTGTATTGTCAAACTGTGAAGATTTAATCAATATATATTTTCTTTATTAAAAAAATATTAACTTGTTGTCTCAGTAAAAATGGAAATTAGATGGCTAAAATACCAGCATATACCTGCAATTTATATTGCGAGTGGCAATATAAATTTATCACTATTTACATAGTGTTATGCAATAATAGCTTTGCATGAAACTCTAATTATCAGTTTACTACAATGATATAGTAAACATCATTTTGTTGATACTATTGCATGTTGTAACAGTTTAATATAATGTAAAATGTGTTTACAAGTTGAAAAGAATGTCAGCCATGTAGTGAGCTGTTTGTATCTTTATAAGCTGTCAAGATCTCAAATAAGACAGAGCTTTGATGCTATCTTTCAGTAACTGAAAAATTCTTATAACAATATACAACTAGATCTGTTCAAGAAATTATGTAGCTTTAATCAACTGAATCAATGGACAAATACATAAATAATATCAGCTGAGAAAATATTAAAATTTCATATCTGTAAAATTACATTAAAAAAATGAAAAATATTCTTACCTTTGATGCCATGACTGAACCACGTTTTATAAGAGGATGGTTAAGTAATTCTTTAGCAAAAGGCCTTTGTTCAAGATCTTTTACCAATACTTCACTGACAAAATCTGATAAAAGAGGGCAATCAGTTCTTTCAAGCATAGGAGGAGGGTTTCGAGGTATCTGAAATAATGCTCTCATAGGATGGAGATCAGAGAGTGGAGGATCACCCTGTGCCAGTTCAATTGCAGTTATACCAAGAGACCAAATATCACAACGAGCATCATACCATGAGTCCAGCTGCTGCTCACATGCAATAACCTATTAAAAAATGATAAAACTATTAATAATTATTAATCAAAGGGAAAACATTCAAATCAAATTAAAAAAAAAAAATCATGAATGAAAAAAAGAAGTCATGAATTAAAAAAAAAAGTCTATTCTTTAGTACTGATATAATTCCTAAGTTATGCATAACTCCCACCTGTGTTATGTATAATTATTTACTCATCTACAAAAATTTTTATTCACAGATTTATCTACCTTTAAAAACTTAAAAGCTACAGATTTATTAAACTGAATCTATTTCATTAATAGCAACTTGTATTCAGATACATGGCAACTTCAGTGCTTCATGCCTACAGTGGGAGCAGGATTTCTAGCTGAATTTCTTGCCGCCATTTTTTTTTAGTAATATCATTTAGTCTTGGTTTGCCAGCAACATAAGTTTCCAGACATCTAAGACAGCAACATCTTCTTATATCCAGATACATATAAATATGTTAGGAAACATCATCCAAGTAATCTTTGTCAGTGCATAAGATTTAAGATATCTTAAACTTTTTACCGTAGTTAAAGTGAAGTAAAGAAATTTTTTTGAAGTAAAGAGTTATACGGAGGAAATGAATTAGAAAATGGTGTTATAGAGGAAGAAGAGGAAGTTGAGGAGGATGAAATGGGAGAAACAATACTGAGATCTGAATTTAAGAGAGCATTAAAAGATTTAAATGGCAGAAAGGCTCCTGGAGTAGACGGAATACCTGTAGAATTACTGCGCAGTGCAGGTGAGGAAGCGATTGATAGATTATACAAACTGGTGTGTAATATTTATGAAAATGGGGAATTTCCATCAGACTTCAAAAAAAGTGTTATAGTTATGATACCAAAGAAAGCAGGGGCAGATAAATGTGAAGAATACAGAACAATTAGTTTAACTAGTCATGCATCAAAAATCTTAACTAGAATTTTACACAGAAGAATTGAGAGGAGAGTGGAAGAAGTGTTAGGAGAAGACCAATTTGGTTTCAGGAAAAGTATAGGGACAAGGGAAGCAATTTTAGGCCTCAGATTAATAGTAGAAGGAAGATTAAAGAAAAACAAACCAACATACTTGGCGTTTATAGACCTAGAAAAGGCTTTCGATAACATAGACTGGAATAAAATGTTCAGCATTTTAAAAAAATTAGGGTTCAAATACAGAGATAGAAGAACAATTGCTAACATGTACAGGAACCAAACAGCAACAATAACAATTGAAGAACATAAGAAAGAAGCCCTAATAAGAAAGGGAGTCCGACAAGGATGTTCCCTATCGCCGTTACTTTTTAATCTTTACATGGAACTAGCAGTTAATGATGTTAAAGAACAATTTAGATTCGGAGTAACAGTACAAGGTGAAAAGATAAAGATACTACGATTTGCTGATGATATAGTAATTCTAGCCGAGAGTAAAAAGGATTTAGAAGAAACAATGAACGGCATAGATGAAGTCCTACGCAAAAACTATCGCATGAAAATAAACAAGAACAAAACAAAAGTAATGAAATGTAGTAGAAATAACAAAGATGGACCACTGAATGTGAAAATAGGAGGAGAAAAGATTATGGAGGTAGAAGAATTTTGTTATTTGGGAAGTAAAATTACTAAAGATGGACGAAGCAGGAGCGATATAAAATGCCGAATAGCACAAGCTAAACGAGCCTTCAGTAAGAAATATAATTTGTTTACATCAAAAATGAATTTAAATGTCAGGAAAAGATTTTTGAAAGTGTATGTTTGGAGTGTCGCTTTATATGGAAGTGAAACTTGGACAATCGGAGTATCTGAGAAGAAAAGATTAGAAGCTTTTGAAATGTGGTGCTATAGGAGAATGTTAAAAATCAGATGGGTGGATAAAGTGACAAATGAAGAGGTATTGCGGCAAATAGATGAAGAAAGTAGCATTTGGAAAAATATAGTTAAAAGAAGAGACAGACTTATAGGCCACATACTAAGGCATCCTGGAATAGTCGCTTTAATATTGGAAGGACAGGTAGAAGGGAAAAATTGTGTAGGCAGGCCACGTTTGGAGTATGTAAAACAAATTGTTGGGGATGTAGGATGTAGAGGGTATACTGAAATGAAACGACTAGCACTAGATAGGGAATCTTGGAGAGCTGCATCAAACCAGTCAAATGACTGAAGACAAAAAAAAAAAGAAGAAATTTTTACGTCACATTTCATTTATAACAAGCAAAGGTTATTGCTGTGTTTCCTAATATTGACCAGAATTTTTTATGGTCTGAATCATCAATAATGGATATATATTTTAAATAAATTGTGCCAGTTCAGCAATATGTTATTTATTAATATATACATTTATTTATTTTTCAGATTGAGAACACTGTTAACAGTATGGAAAGCATTCCTGTTAATGGTAGTATTTCTGATATAGTGTGAAATTCTGAGTGTTTTTCTCATGGGAAGGTCATTTTGATTTAATTTGCAACAAAATCAAACCACATTGTTTCACTTAACATAATGCTAAGCTGAGCATCTTTATTAAATTATTTATTATGCCATTTAAAATGTATACTATTTCTTGAAATTTTCTACTAAAAGTCAAAACAATTTCTTAAGAAAAATGGAGAGTCAGTTCATTGTTTGATTGTTGTCAATTTATTATTATTATTACTTTTTTTTAATATGAACCTATATCTAGTAAATGAAATTTAATGTTCAATTTATCCTTGTTTTCATATTTATGAATGTGAAATGTTTGTTAAAAAAAGTATCACATGATACTTTCATATGTAAGTATCACATGATCTGTCTCAGCAAATAATGGGGCAGTTCCTTTATTTTATTTGAAAATTAATACACCAACCCATTCCTGACATGATTTCTATAATTTATTATTATGAACCTGTTAAAATATTTATTGATGTTCAGGGAATAAATTTTGCAAATTAAAGGATTATGTATCAACATAAAGCAGCTAAGGAAAAAAGATTTTAAAGTAAAACCCAATTATTATTTTAAGTGTTTTATTATTAAGTGTCTAACTCCCCAAGAAGTCATCTATTATCAAGGGTAAATCATCTTTCTAAAAATATTTATTTAGAGGTGGATCAAAACCACTATAGTGGTGGTAATTATTTGATATAGTCACCATCAGTGACTACATTTGTTATACAAAGTGACTGTACCCATTGCTTTTTACCTATGTTGATATATGAAAAGCTGTTCAATGAATACAAAGTACGTGTTTTACTATATAATTTATTAAGATTAATGATTACATGCTACAGTAGCCTCAATAACACTGGAAGAATGGATGCAGATAAAATTCTAAAGATTATTAAAGAATATGTACAGAAAAGAAGAGAAGTTTGGGGTGAAGAAAGAAGAAAAGAGAGATCAATTTTAGATAAGAGATCTATGGATGACGTAAAAGGAAATCTGCCTTACAATTGAAGAAAAAAAGAAAGCTGTGCAATAAAATAATGTAATAAGGATATATACAGAATATCCCACAAAGAAATACAGAAACTTTCAGGACATGTTATACTGGTGAAAATAAAGTAAAAAATTCATATAAACATAGGTCTGAAAACACTTTGTTTTCGAGTTACATTTAGCGAAAAGATTTCACCTGGATTTCAGCTCTTCTAATAAAAAGAAGCTCTACTATAATTTTGGGACCAAAATTAAGGATAAAACATAATTTGAGTCTAAAAAATTACAGTAGGGCTTTTATTTATTAGAATTGAATTCTGGTGAAATCTTTTGCTAGCTGTAACTCGAAAACAAAGTGTTTTCAGACCTTTGTTTATATGAACATTTTCATTATTTTTACCAATAGAACATGTTCTGAAAGTTTCTCCATTTATTCGTGGGACACTCTGTATATTTGATAATCACTTTTCCAGGATTATAAGAGATGTAATTTTTCTTAAATCTTGATTGATAACTTCCTTAATGATTTAAAAAAAAAATAATAAGCTCAATACTATTATCAACTAGAACAAAAAAATTTGATTTTAAATCATAATTAATACATCCATTTACATTATAATTCAACAATAATTGCAATGTTTTAAGAAACATTCCAATGGGAATTGTTACTCCATAACCGTATAAGATACCTAGTAGTCTAACCTATTTTTGATAACTTTTTTATTTATTTCCAAGGATAAATGACACTGTAATCTATTTTCATTTCTTTTGTAATGCATACTATAGTACTATAAGGATTTTTTAGTTAATGATCTCAGTAGTTAATGATTTAAAATGATATGCTACTGATAAAAAAATAATCCCATTTTAAAATATTAATGAAGATATATCTTTAATAAGTAAACATATAGCAACAGAATATTTATTGAATGCTATTATTAATATTTCTAGTAATGTTTTTTTTAGAGTAATGGATGTGTTCTGTTGCATAATATTTAGAATAAATCAGTTCTGACTTGATCTAGTTGTCTGAATCAAAGTATTAAAAATAAATTAAATTCATGAAATGTATTTATTTGTTCATACAGTAACAACCAACTTATGTCCTATAACAGTTTATGGTGAATGATAATGCAAATATTTTAGAGTGTGAAAAATGCCTTGCCTGACTGGGACTTGAACCTATAACATTTTTTTTTTTTTTTTTTGTCTTCAGTCATTTGACTGGTTTGATGCAGCTCTCCAAGATTCCCTATCTAGTGCTAGTCGTTTCATTTCAGTATACCCTCTACACCCTACATCCCTAACAATTTGTTTTACATACACATTCTACCTCATCATCATCATGGGCGCTTGTAGGCATATAGACGTTAACAATCGTTGTCGGTTTAGGTTTTGAATACCAAGGAAGGCGCCTCCATTATTGCTTTTGAAAATGCAGAGCCACATTTTCTTGGAAAAAAAAACAGCTGTAGTTTTCCATTGCTTTCAGCTGCGCAGTATTCAGAGGACTGAGTGATGTTGATATGGCCGTTTAAGTCATTGTGATTTACGCCCCTAACAACTACTGAAAGAGCTGCTGCCCTCTTTCAGGAATCATTCCTTAGTCTGGCTCTCAACAGATACCTCTCCGATATGGTTGCACCTTCGGTCCAGCTACTCTGTATCCCTGAGCACTCAAGCCCCCTCACCAACGGCAAGGTCTCATGATTCATAGAGGAGGACCTATAACATCTGTATGAAAAACTGAGATACTACCACCTGGTATGGAGACTGGAAAAAAACATATAATTTTTATTAATTTATTAGAAATGAAATTCTTAAAAATGTTAATTTACAGTTTAACATTTGACATATTTAAATCAGTAATTTAGTAGTTTGAATATGGTTAAATAAAAACATTTAAACACATGCTAAACTACAAACAAACCTCAGGAGCCATCCAATAAGGAGTGCCAACTGATGTATTTCGACGGCCCATTGTAGCAGCAAGATGTGATGAGACACCAAAGTCTACCAGTTTAACATGTCCTTCTTCAGTTAAGAGAATATTATGGCCTTTAATATCTCTGTGCATACAGTAATTTGAATGTAGATATTGTAAAGCCTGAAAAAAATAATTTAAATGAAAAGTGTATTAACTTCACAGGGTAGATTATAGTAATTTTTTTCTATTATATAAGCAAGTGATACCACTATGTTACCACATAGGTTAGTTAGTATACTGTACTCATTCATTTTGAACTCAATTTGTTTTTTTTTTTTTTGTTTTCGTTAATTTGTTGTAAATTCATTTTGCTGAGTACTGCCCTGCCGCTAAATGTTTTGCGTGTAGCTAAAAGGTGCCTTATGCATCTGTAAGGCCTATGAAGATATGCATGCATTAACTGTTGAGGTACTTTCAGTGCTATGAAATGTTTATGGATATTTTTGATTATGTAAGCTTTATATGAACAAATTATTCAAGTTGGATAATTCTGTTACTAATTAAGTATTTTAATTTCTAATTGAAACACAAGAAGTTAAAATAATATATAGAGTAAAAATTCAGGTAATACTGATGAAATTCCTGCCAATATATTAAAAGAAGTTGTTTGCAACATTATTGTCTCTTTAACAAATGTAATTAACAAATAATTCACAGTTTCAGAATTTCTAAGTTGACTTTCATTTATATCCTGTTGTTATATTCCAATCCATAGGAGATCTATAATTGATTTATAATTACACTAATAATTTACAATTATTAATATTTTCAAAAATGTATATTGAAAAAAATTATACATGATAGATTCTTACATTTAATTGAAAGCATATTGTCAAACTTTCAGGATAGTTTCAGGAAGAATTTAATAGCAGACAGATAACATATTTAAAATAATACATACACAAAACATTTCTCTATTTAATTTTTCTTTTTTAATCAGTAAACATCTGATTTAGTTCAATACTTCTTCCTAGTGAAAAACTTAACTAATTGGGTGTCAGATAAGCAATTAAGAAGGATCCTAAGATTTAGCTTAAGTAAACTGATGGTTAAAATTTCCTTTTTGTGATAAGATCTACAAAATATGTATATATCTCTATCCAAAATGTAGAATACTCGTAGAAGTTTTACAGGAAGGTGTTCTTGATGTTTTCTGATGAATTTTCATTAATGATTTTCCTGTCAACACGTATTTCCAAATAAAATAACTTAGAGGTAGAAAATTCTGTGTTAACTCCTCAAAAAATCAATCATTTGAAGGATAAATTCACTGATTTTTCTTTTCATGGTTTCTTTGTCAAACTTTTGAATGTATTTCAAAGATGTTTTGTATGCTATTTTTCCTTCAGAAATTTCAAAATATTTTTAGTTTATTAAAATGAATAATGGTTATATTATAAAAAATATTAATTTAATTTTTATAAGAAAATTAGATATAAAAACCCTCCCTAATATGCTAAAACCCTAAATTAAATATAATATAAGTATGGCCTGATGTACATATCATATTTATATCAATGCAACAATTAAAAAAAAATTTTAAAATGCATCTTATAGTTTGTTTAGTTTGTTAAATTTTTATATCTGATTTGGTTAATTTTTTTAACAATTTATTAACAAATGATGTCTTAATCTGTGAAAAAATCCTGAAATATAAAAATTTATTTACTAATATTAATTCACTTGTTCTGGCAGTTTTACAGTTATTTAAACAAACAGTTTGAAAGCTGTTCTTATGTTGCTAACATATCAATTTCTAATCTGCAATAATTCAAAATCTGTTATTTTTATTCACTTCTGATAAATATTATAATTAATATAATCTAATTTAATTAATAATCTAATATACTTAATTAATCTAATTAAGGTAATACTAAAATTTTAAATTTATAAATATAATTAAATTAATCTAATTTAATTAGTAATCTAATATATTTAATTAATCTAATTAAGGTAATTAAAATTTTAAATTTATAATTTAATGCCAATCTAAAAAAAATCATATAAATATTTTTTATATAAACAACAACAGTCTTATTGAGCTAAGTCAAGTGATTACAAATTACAATACTCGTACCTTACAAATTATGATACTCATATCTTTATTTATTATAAGAAAGAGTTAAAATATATGAGGGCAAATAATAATATCACTCTGAAAACAATGGAGGGACCTAGTTTTCATGTTATAAACATTACATCATCTATCAAACATGGTTCAGTCTGACTGTGTCTCACTCTCAAGAGTTCATCAACTGTGAAATCAGTGGTAGTAATTTGGCAATTTTGAATTAATTACTATTTATTTATTATTGAATAATATCTATAAAAAAACACTTCACGACAATACTCCATAAATTTTTAATTTCTGGAAATTTTTAATGTTTACAATAAATGGTAATGTTATGTTAGACAATGAAAACAAATATAAAACTTATAATTTCTTAAATTACAAATACATTACTACAATTCACTCAAATAGAATAAAAAAATTCAATAGAAAATCTACATTACATATCAGAGCTTCATTTACATTATATAACTCAAAAACTTGTGTCATAGATTATTAATGTAGAATATGTACAGCACATGAACACAATAATGAAATATACACACCAACATCAAGTAATGATTATCCTCAAGAATAACTGGGACAAAATCATGTACTATGGCAAATAAAATTTTTAAATGTGCAATTAAAAAAAAACCTTTCACAGACACACTTTTAACCCCTTTAAGGTTTTCTTCCGAAAAGTCTTTTAAAATACTGGTAACTAACTAGTATTTTCAATACCAACACTGAAGAGGCGTAGATCAATACCAAAGAGTAGTAACAAGATACAGAGTTTGCCAAATATTTTCTACATTTGTAAAAATATTTTTTTTTTACAATACAAAAAACAACTGATATATTATAATGTTTTATAATCAATATAAATTTAATCAGTAACAACACTCACCTCAATAGTTTCTCGTAAGATATATGCTATTTGATTTTCAGTGAGATTTTCTCCTCGCTTTTTAAGTCCCTGAACCAAGTCTGTGATGGAACCACCAGTACATAACTGCAAAAGAGAAATTCAGATATTATTATATTATTACTAAATAATCTGAAGTAGAGTAATTCTCACATGCATGGAATGCAGTAAACAGTTATCAATAATAAGCAAACTAATTCAAAACATTAGTAAGCACAAACTTCAAAGGAAAGAAATAATTTATAACTTTATCAGAATGTTAAGAGTCAATATAATGACAGTATTTGACAATACAGTATTTCTTGTAATGGTATGACACTGATCGTGCAGAGATCTGGGATGTTCATGGGGGGAAGGTTGGAGACCAGTTAAGAGAGTTAAAAGTCTAAGCTCCATTGGTGTAGAGTATGTGTATTTAAAAAATTAGTATTTTTAAATGTTAATTTTCTGACTTTATCCACCTTGTAAGTGTATTTGTTACATTAACTATATTATCATTAAGATCAAATAAAAAAGTTACTCCACTTACTTCCATCACAAACCAAAGCTGATCTTCTTCTGGAAGAACACCACGTCTTAAGTACAATCCTTTGAAAGCTGGTATGTTAGGATGTAAACTGAGATCTCTTAAAACTAAATATTCCTCTTCTATCTCTTCAATATTTTCTGATACATTTTCTAGAATTTTTATTGCCACCCTCTCTCCTGAAAAAGAAAATTAATCATTTTTGAGATTAACCTGAAAAATAATTATAAAACATTTTAAAATACTGAGAAAGAAAAACCCAACAAAGAGGGCTTCATCCTTAGCAGACTTCTACTTGGAGAAAAATTAAGTGAATCATTAAATTATGTTTAAGTATGGAAATATGGATTGTGTAAAAAAATTATTGTATTAAAATTTTGAGATGTGAGGCCCAATGGTGATTGTATTTTCCCACTTACATCACTAATTGTCATCATCATATGGTGTACTGACTGATTTCATGTCTCCTATGTTATCTCTGTCTCCATCCATTCTTGTCCCAAGCCTTCTCCTTATAGTCTCCAGTTTTCCTCACCTCCATTAACTTTTATCCTTCTTCTTCCTTTCTCCTTTTATTAACCCTTCCAATGCAGTAATTAAATTCCAGTTTCTCTAATCACATTCCTAACGAGTTTTCTTTTCTTTTGTGTACTTCCTGCATAAGTACTTTTTGTTCTTTAATCCTGTTCATTACTTCTTCATTCCTCACTCTCCAACTATCTTACTTTCTCCATCCTTCTTCATATCCACATCTCAAAGCCTCAATCCAATCCCTTTCCTTCCTACTCATCATCCATGTTTCATTTCCATATAAGACACTTCATATATAATGTTTGGCTAATCTCTTCTTTAAATCTAAGTACATATATTTATTATATAGTAATTTCCTGTTCTTACTGATGACTTCCTTTGTCAGTGCTATTCTTCCTTTTATTTTCATTACTGTCTTCCAGTCCTCTGTCACTAATATAATGACTAATATATTGTAACATACTAATAATGTAATGGAGTACTGGTAACTAAAATTAAATGGCATCAGGGACCCACATTCAAAAGTTATCTTAGATAACTTTATGAAAATCGGTTAATCCAGACTGAAGATATCAAGCAAAATAATAACTGATGAAATAAAAGCAAAAAATAAAAAAAATAAGCTTATTACCTCTCACCCCTAAGTGAAATTGCCAATTATAACTAACATAATAATGCAACAGAATCACCTAACTAGCACAAGAATGTGACTTTTAGTCTAGAAACAACAAATAAAAATGTTTTTTACTGCACCTATTTATGGGAGTTTGAGTAAGAACAAACCATGAGAATCTATCTTACCTACAAAGTAGCAAACATAGTAATAAACTATTTGAAAAAATTTAACTATAAAATTCTGTAAAATTTTATGATATTGAAACCATAAGGTTTGAATCTCCCTGCCCCTGGAGCAATTGTAATGTAAATGTTATCAGTACCCCATGCATAGAAATAATTGACCTAAATTTCATCCAGTCTGAAGTTATCAAGAAAAAATAGGCCAATAAACATGCTATATACCTGCTTCTATAAATTTCCAGTGGCAAAATTATATTTCTTGGTTAGAGGAGGTCATGAAATGGTAAGATCTGCAAAAATCTTGACATCCAAAATTTTACTGAATAGCAATCTTTTTCTATATGGCATATATAGCTATGCATTATAACTGCCTAGCCAATAATTACTCTAGTAATGATAATCGAGTGAAAAGCATAAAATAATAGTTATTTAGAAATACTATTTACAACATGCAGATACTATTAAATGCTACTCATTTCATTGACTGTATTTGGCTTATTTAAACTAGTTAAGAAGCAAAAAAAATAACATAAATTATTTTATAGAGACTTTTTAAATAATTAAATAAAGACAGTGGTTTATCAATAGATTATTGGTGTATATTGAAGCATAAATTAATACCATATTTCCATTAAATACAAATGCAATAAAATATTTGAATAATTTAACACTTAATGAAACTGACATTCTATGTGCGTAATTTAAAAGTAAATAAATAATAAGATTTGCCATTCAAATTTCATTAATAAAAAGGAAGTTTCTGAAATCCACCAAAATTTAAGTATGTTTTAAATAGAAATATCGATGAGTAAAGGTTTACTGTGATTAAAAGTTAAAATTTTATAAAAATGAGTATAAAATAAAATGGATATAAACATATATATTCATTTTTTGTGAACAGACCATCAGAGGATCAGCAAAAATCACTCTTTTTTCTTATATTTTCTTCCCAGAATTTCTTCACCTTTTCTGATTAACCTTTTTTTCTTTTTCAGTACACTTTCCATCACTGTCTTTTTCTGTTCCACAGGTATATTCAGATTGTACAAGAACTTTCTAAATTCATATCTGAAAAATATTCAGAGTTGATTGAATTTCTATTTTTACTTGTTTGATGTAACCTTGTTGGCTTTTGTATTTCCTAGAGTTTTAATCTTCTTTTACTACAATCTGTTTCTAGTGAGTTGATAATTTGATAAATTACTTTGTTTGATCTTAATTTAAAAGTACTTAAATATTTTTTTTTAGATCCATGTATTTTTCTGAGGATTCTTTTTTCTATTTTTAATATTTTTTTCTAGGTTGGTAATATAACTGGCTATATATTTCTAATATATATATATATTTAATTATTGTATATGGTATTTAATTTTGGTACTGATTGATAAATTTTTTTGTTAAAAACATTTTTAGCTAATAATGGTAATTATTCTAATTTTGTCATTTTTTAAAGAAGTTTTGTCTGTTGTATAAAGCTGAATATTTCTTCTAAATATCTAAAGCTTTTTGTTGTTCTAACATTTCCAAATTTGGTATGGATTATTCTTCTGTTGAAGATTTTGTTAAGTGTCATGATTTCAGTTTTGGTAAAGGAAAACTGTAAACCAGTGTGTTCAGCTATAATTTAAAGATCTTCAATTTGGGTAATTGCATCTTCTCTGATGCCACTAGTAAAGCTAAATCATCAGCAAGTGCTAAACTCTAACTGTTATCTCCTCTTTTGTTATTTATATACTTGGCTCATTAAAAAAAAGACCATAAAAAGCAAAAATGAAGAAGTAGGGGAATACGGTGTCTGTGTGAGATTTTGCGTAAAATAAGGCAACTTTCACGAAAAAATTCCAAATGCTTAATCAAGCATACAAGGATGACTGCATGAGCCGAACGCAGTGGTATGATTGGTTTAAGCGTTTTAAGTAGGGCAGAAGTTCGGTTGTTGAAGATCCAAGGACTGACGACCTACCACGTCAACAGACGACCAACATGTTCAAAGTGTGCACGCTGTAATTTGTCAAAATCGTCGTTTAACTGTTCGTGAAGAAGCTGGCATAAGTGTAGGATCTTGTCATCAAATCCTGACTAAAAAACTTGCAATGCAACGGGTCAGTACAAAATTCGTGCCGCGTTTGTTGACAGATGATCAGAAACAGAATCGAGATTTAATTTGTCAGTAACTGCTGGCAAATGCGAACCAATTCCTCACGAATTATTTAACAGTTTTATACACAAATTTTACACGGACGCGTTGTTCCTCCAGCTCCTTCACTTTTGCTTTTTCCCGCTGAGCAGCTTATTTACAGCCTCATTCAACCGGTAATTAGTCGACAAATAACGCACAGATCGGAAAATCCCAGTAAAAGCCGATATGGTACCAAAATCTGCCACTAGGTGTGCGCACGGTAGCCGAAGCACGCCATCTGCAGACTTTGGTGGGCAATTTAAAAAGTTCGATTATATTTTTTTTAAGGTTACTCGTATTATTGCATGTCTTAAATGTATTATTACATGTATTATATGCATGTATTTTTACTGAATTAAATAATTTATAAAAAAAACAACCGATTACAGAACATTCAAATTTTAATTTTATATGTAAAATTTTAATTTATCTGTAGAATTTTTTCTAATTAATACAATTAATTATTTTTTTGTTTTTACTCATAGTGATGTTTTTTCTTATTTTCATTTAATCACTTAACATAAATTAACCTTTTATTTTGTAAGGCTATCTATTAATGAATTTGATGGTACATGCCGCCAATGTTATGACTGATCATTTAACTTTTTTAATTATTCTTAATTCAGTGTATGTATGTAATGCATTCATTTGTTGTGTGTATATCATTAATGCCATTTACAAAAAAAAATTAGAATAACTTCTAATCTTATTTGTAACTATTTATAATACTAATAAAAAATAATATTTTAATAGCATGAATAAATATAGAATGTTTATTATTACTCAGATTATAAAATAACTATACATTATGTTGATCATGTCAGGATTGCTATTTCACAGCAAACAAAATAGGAACAGCTTTGCTATTTGCCTAGAAATAACAAAGGAATCATGGAAAACCAATGATTAGAGCAGCATTAGCAAATACAAAATTATAATAAAGAAAAATTGTTATACTATACATTAATACATAAAAATTATTTTATGAAATAGTGCATTGATGTAACTATCCAAAAATGATAAATAAAATCATTACATAATAAAATACAATTTTAAATTTCTGAAAGTGTATTAAAAATATGGTAAATATTGTACAGGACTAAAAAAATTTGTCTTTATAGAAACTTTAATTTAAAAATTTCACCTGAGTAAGAGAGTTTGTTGTTTCTGCAAAAGACATTCTTTTAATTTAATTTTGAGTAATTTAATTAGAAGATTATTTAAATTATTAAGTAATTATAAAAAAAGAAAAATTCTGAATTTTCTGCACCTCACATTGTGTACATAAAGAAATGCTCAAATAATTTATATTGTCTTCTGAATTGTAATTTATTTTGTTTTTATTTTTTTAATTTAATATTTTCATGTTACTTAAATATTATTTCATATGATTATCTTTTAAGTAATTAATATAGACTGTAATCACATCTATTTTTTGTTTTATAATTAATTGTGTATTTTATGGTACTGTCCTAGTTTTTTCATGGTTTTCCTTGATCCACCCAGGCAAATATTATGGCAGTTCCTTTTTTTATTCATGAATCTGTATAACTATCTACTCCTGATGTGATCTGTAAAATGTATTATTAGATATGATCAGGATAAAATATTTATTTAATAAAAATTAAAGAACACAGGACCTTTCTTATAAGCCAAAATGTTATGCTATGTATTGTAAAAGTAATTGTTTTGATTTGATATAAATGAATCAAATGTTATTATTTAGAAATAAATGATTTTTGTTTGTCAAATGTTCCAAATTCATATTAATAAAAATTTGAAAATTTTAATTTACTAAAAAATTGGTGTACATGAATCATAATTATCATTACACAGATTTTACAGACGATTTTTATATCCTGAAAACTTGCTCTAACTGTTTGAAGTATCCCCAATTTTAATTTAAACAGAATTATAAATTATGTAGGCATAATAGAAATTAACAATTATACAAACATTAGTAATCAATTAACTTGCTTAAAGCAAATCATTACATTTTGAAAATCCTGGTAAAGAAAATCAGTTTAGTCAGTGCCCAGAAATATATCACCTAACAAAATATTAAAACATTTCACATTATGTGAAATAAAATATGATTATTATCATTAATGAGAATATTGCCTACTCAACTAACAACCATACCTGAAAAGCACATCACATTGGTTTTATCTATATTATAATATTTATAATCCATCCAGAGAATGATTTTTTGAAATGCCATTGTAACATTTTCTAATCTAATTAAGACATTTTCCTTTAATGTAGATACAGCTGTATTATTTTACAAATTTTAAGAAAAGCAAAGCTCAAGGACACTTTTGGGGGACAGTGTTGTAACACAACACATCTACTTAAGGATAAAAAATACCTTCACGTTGCAATAAAAAATTTTACTCTATAATAAAATCAATATTTATTTACTTATATGCTATCCAGCAAATTTAAATTAATCTAAATAGAGTATGTTTAGTTAAGCGAATGAAAATGTTAAACTTTCCCTAATTGAAGAGTATATTAAGTGAAAGTATAATATGAAATCAATTCAAATAAAATATTAAAATAATTAGTTAATTATACATAAAAATGATGTTAATTTCTCTTTTACTTATAAATACTTTTACAATTAAAAGTATTATTAATTAATGTATTATTATTATATTTAAAAATTAAAAGCCTGTCGTAACATTTTATACATTATACTTATTGTACATTAATATCAGGTATGAAATAGAGTACAAAATCATTGACTACTTTTAATAAATAATATAAATGAAAGTTTAGATTGGTATTAAATGACATAAATTTTTCATCAAACTTCATATATAACACGAATCTCCATTATTACATTTATCATTACAAACTAACATTGAGAAATTAAATATAAAAATTATAATTATTTGCTTGTACAGTAATAACAAGCTATACTCACAATTACTGATGGATGATAATGAATTTTTATAGTATGTGAAAAATGCCATTCCTGACTGGTATTCGAACCCAGGACCTCTGGATGATTATTAAAGAATGTTGTTTGGTTATATATATATATATATATATATATATATATATATATACTCTCAACACATTAATAATGCATGTTTTAAGTAAATTAATTAATTGTGCCTAACTGTATAACAGTTCTATCAATATTTAATCTACATTTTGATGTCTTGTGGAGTTAGTTATTCTATCATAAGGCAGATAAATGACATCTTGAAAGAATGCCATTATATATTATAAAAGAATAAATAGGTAGATCCAAGAGCAAAAATCAGTATAAAAATAGCAAAGAATATAGTGACACATTTAAAATATATTTAGGCACCATTTTAAGGAATACAAATTTTTCTTTATATCCAAACATTTACTAGTAGTTCTTTGGGGAGTAAAACTCACTCATTTTGTACTGATTTTAACAGACTGAGTTTTGCAATGATATTGAATTCATAAAGTTCAAAATTAAATTATTTTTTATCATAACTGATTTTTGTTCACTTTTTGTTAGTGTCAAAATTAAAGTAATCTTACTGTATTAGTAGTAAGATAAACACTGTATCTGAAGGATACTATAAATCACCAAAATAAATGATGGTTGTTTTGGAGGTACTAGCACAACATCCTCACAGTTTTTTGTATTTGATTTTTTATTTTTTAAACAATAAGTTCAAATGAAAAATGATAAAAGAAAAGGTTCATCAAAATCTATTTATAGTTAAGTATTAGTCTTATTATAATAATGATGTACTAAGAAAGATACGACTGTATAGTTGTAGAGTAGTGTACATGGTCTCAAGAGACAAACACTAATCTTATAGACAGAATAAACACTCGTCGTGTTTACTACTGACATTACTCACCACTTCCAAACTGAACTGACATTACTTCCAAACTGAAAGTGGTGAGTAATGTCAGTAGTAAATTGCTTCAGAAATGGTCTGGAAAATACTGATGGCATTTAATACATGCAGAAATACCACTAGTAACTAAAATGATAGTTTTAGATAAGAGAAATAATTTATTTGCAATAAATAAGTAAATAAATAAATTTTTTATTCTTATTAGTACATAATAATACAATATACAGATCATTACAGGAATGGTTAGATATGTTACTTAATAGATAAAAAAAGGATCTCCCCCAGCATCTGCCTGGATAGATAAAAGTAAACTATGGTAAAACCTCAATAAAAGCAGTATCACAAAATACACAATTAATTATAAAATAAAAAAGATATTATTAAAATCTATTAATTACTTAAAAAATATAAACATATGAAATAATGTTAAGGTGATTATTGATATATTGAAATTAACACATGGAACGTACTATGTAAAAAATAACAAAAAGTCATAATTTGGAAGGCATTAATGAAAACTATTTGAGCACGTGTTTATGTAAATGTTCAACAGAGGTACAAAATTTCAGGTTTTTTAAAACTTTTTAGTAGTATTTAAAAATTCAGTGACAGAGCAATATTATTTCTGTAGAAGAAAAATTTTTATTTTATTTTATATAGATTGGTGGGAAAAATTTTTAGATGGTTCAGTAATTTATTAAAATGGCAACAGAAGCATAATAAGGTGCTTACTAGTAAACTGAAGTATTGTATTGAGTTACATGAAAACAGTTCTATTGTCTGTTTTGATAGACATCGACATTGTTATTTTTTAACAATCAGTTACTGTTCTTTTTACCAAAGACTGCATATTCATAAATATAAATACAAGGATAAGTTAACATTTTTAATTTTTGATATATTGGTCAATATGAACCATACTAATGAACAACAAACAATGATCTGACAGCCTATCTTTATATCCAGTGATGTCATTCTAGCCATCTGAGTGCTATAATTTCTAACGACATTGTAACTTAGGTGTATATACTTGTTTGAAAGATAACTTATTGTAGCTTCTTTGTGAAAACTTTGTTCTCTGTAAATTCTTCATTTCTAACCTTACATTTGTTACATTCTTAATGTTCATTATTATTTTTACTCATATATGATGCAGAAATTCCATATTTATTCTCAAGCACTAATTATAAAATAACAAATTAGAAAAAAATGGATTTTTTTTCCCATATAAATATCTATAAATTTTACTCCAAGATGGTTTCTTGCCTCTGTGAAATTTCATTTTTTACAGCAGTTGACTTAAAAATTTTTGTCCTTCAAGTGATTCAAAATGTTATTTAATTACCTGTGGAATAAATCTTGAAAGTATAAATGGTCTTTTAAAAAAATAATAAAAATATTAATAATACTATAATAAATAAATTTTAATGAAAACAAAAAACATATATAAATAGTAAATATGATTATATATATTAAATAATAACAAGATTGCATAATATAAATTTAAATACAACCAGAACCTAATTTATAATATTTTCTCCATATGTAAAAAGTAAAAATATGATAATAAATCCAATTCATAAGCACATTCCTCCAACTCACTAATTTCAATGGGTAACTAAGAGATACATAAAAAGATTGATATAAATTTTTCTAACATTTTTAGTTTAATCAGTAAAAATGGTTATTAGTTATATTGAATCATTGTTAATCAACTGTTATGTGATCCTTTAGCACCAAATTATAATAAAAATATTATTACATTAACAAATTACCAGAAGATATTGTTATTAATATTCCATTAGTGGCACAATTTTAAATCAAATTGATATAAGTTCCCACTATATAAGTAGGTGTGTACATAATTCAGGATTGACCAAATTGATTTTCTTTAAATTTGGCTCAAATATTTTTATATATTGGGCGTTGATCAAATAAATTTTTTTTTCAAAATTTGTTAAAGGGGTGGGGGATATCGCAAATAAAGTCAATTTTGATCTTATTCAGAGACAATTAAAGAAAATTTAATTAAAGCAAATTTTTAATCCATGTGTATTTACAAGCCCAAAAAATCTTTTTCTTCTAAAAACCAAACTCCACCTCTTAAAATTGAATTATATGCTTATTGTTCTTTTGATCTATCTCCCTTTGGTTTAAATACTTTCCAGAAATTTTTTGAAGTTTTTACTTCATATATAAAGCTATCAAGAAATGTCTACAATGTTTTAACATTACAGACCCGAACCTTAAATGCAGAAAAAGATTTTGAAATGAAAAAGCTGCATGGGATATTATGACTTCAGTTATTTATCTGGGAAAGTCATACAATACTTTCTGAGCTTTTTTTTTACTTTCTGTTTGTATTTTTGTTTCATATAAAAATTGTTTACAGATTTAAAGAAAAAACAAACTTTATAAAAGTTGCTCTTTTGTGTAATAAAGGTTTATTAGAATTTTCTTGAATAATTCAATATCTAAATAATCATAATGATAAATGAATTTTCATTGTGAATTTGGATACAATATCCACAAATAATGACTGTAAATAATCCAGTTACTTCTCTTACTGTGCATCATAAGTAATGAACCTAAAAATTTAATAATGAAAAAAGGAAAATTTATAAAATTTTGAACATAACAGGTGTAAGAGAAAAGTTCTTTTATTAGTAAACTTAATACAAACTTCCAATTTATATAAAAAGCTTTTCACAAATAAAACAAAAGCATCAATTTTAGAATAACTGATGATTATAATTTATTTTGTAATTGATGATGAATGCATTAATTCAAAGGGATCTTTTTAAAAACTGTCAAGTTTATATTAAGCTATTTTGTGTTTATGAGTGAGTTTTGTAAGCAACTATTAACTACAAACACTAAACAGTAAGTTTAATAAAATTATGGAGAGAAATGTGCCCATAATATACTGCTGCAATACTAAAACTCTTAAAAGAAAGTAAGGGAAGCAAATTAAGAAAAAAATAATAGAGTAATAAAAACAAAAAATAATAACAATAATGAAATGAAAATACATAAAGGCTGATTTCTGTTTACAGTTATTATGCAAATCATATCAAAATACAGGTTTTGTAATAGAATTCAAACAATAAAATTAAAATTAATTTAAGTATCCATGTGAAATAATTATTTAAAACAGTAATTTAGCCAAAAGGGAGCTATATAAAAATTTTAAATAAATCAATACTTGTTGTGTTTTATTACCTTTTACTGCTGAAAATTTAATATTTTCTGAAGTAATTTAATAGATAATTAGGGTCATTAATTTATCAAGAGGTTTTTAAAATATAGATTTGTTTAATTCTCCACATAAAAATGTGATATGGATACATATAAAGAATAAGTTTAAGTACTTTCATACTGGTTTTTTTTTTAATAGTAACCAGTGCAATAATAAAACTGTTCAAACAACAATCTTCCTATAATAACATCTGGAGAGCAACTTGGATTGACTTAAATGGGATAGACAGGAAGCAGGCTTGTCTTCTAACCAAAACTGGTAAAGCTGGAAACTGCCTCCAGCTGCAACTATGTCTGGAAGCCAGACTAGTGACATACGATCAGTAATTGCTGTTTTTTGTAAAAGTGTGCCTTAGTGAATGGCTGTAGATGCTTTACTTGTGCATGAAAGCGATATTTAAAAATAAATAATTTTTGTATGCATTCAAATAAATAATTTTTGTATACATTCTTACTTCAAAGAATGTATTTGTATCAAAAACTTATTAATTTTGGTTACACCTAATATATCAATAATCATCCTATGAGGGGCATTGTTAATTTTATTAATTTATAAGTTTTTGAGATAAGAATAAAGGTATTAAATATGATCTAAGATCATCTAAGGTGATCTATGTCATCTAAGGTGTAACAAACACATATTAATAAAAAAATTTTACATGTAAGCATTTTTATACTGTATTTGTTTATTTTAAAATTAAAATTAACATCAAATATTAACATATTATTGTATTATCAAATATTATTTTGTTAATGCAGATATATGGTACAACATTTTTATATTGTTAAATTTAAAAAAAAAACATTTTTTTTTTCTTAGAACTATTTGACACATTTCATTCGTTAATTTAATACCACTATTATCATACAATTCCAACGATTTAAAACTTTTAAAAACAATTTGAGACTGCTTTTAATTTATTATTTGAAAGTTTTTACTGTGTAATTTTGAAAATACTATTAATGTTCACAATAATACTTTTTCATTAAGTAGTATTTTTTTATTTAAAGTTAAAATAACACACATTCAAATTAAACTTTATTTATATTATTATGATATACAGTTAGAACAATTTTTATCTAAGGTAGATGTTTACATTTTAATCAATTGAAGAAAGGAATGCTTATGAACTCTTCGGCACCTATTTATGAGATTGACCATTATATAAAATGTATCAATTATAATCTACAGTCAACTGAAAGGCATATATATTTCAGGCCTAATTTTTGCATTACATTGCATACTGCAATACTTAGACACGCGCATGTATGCACACACACACACACACACACACACACACACACACACACACACACACACACACACACACACACACACACACACACACACACACACACACACACACACACACACCACTTCCATATTGTTAAGGTACTAAGTGATTGTAGGACATTCCAAATAGTAGTTTCATATAAAAAATAAACAGTTTTAAGGTAGAAAAATTTTCTGAATTTCATGTTTTCAGTGTTTTACTGTTGAAAAATTATTAAAGAGGTACTTCGGACGACTTGTTTCAGGTATGAAAAACATTAAATGGCAGCCATTTTGGTTAAGATTGTCATAGTCCTAAGATTTATATATCAAAATTTTTGTTTTTCAATCCTCTTTAAAATTTTCTATCGCAATCCCACCCTTTCAAATTAAAATTTTTAGTTGATCCCTGTGGGAGCTCTTTGGGCGCATGGAGTGTGGTGGTTTAACACTGAAAAATAGGTAGTTTTAAGGTAGGTGCATTTGTTAAGTTTTTTTTCTATGTTTAACAGTTAAAAATGTATTTAAGGATACCTGTAGTTTATTAATAATCTGTATATATACATATGCGTACAAATACATGTACTGCAATATGGTTTTATTTTATATTAACTAATTTTGTATTTAAAAAGTTTTCCAGTCATAGTTTAAGTTCTGTATTAAAAAAAAAATTATATAACCAACTAGAGCTATACATATCTGTTTTATATTACATTACAGTTTCTCTGCATACCTTTTTTACCGGGTTTGAGAAAAGGATAACAAACATCTATTGGAAAAATGTTTATAAACAAAGACCTTTGAGTAGACTAAATTACTGCAAACATAGACAGTTTCACCATTGTTATTTATGTAACACATGGGATTCTGTGAATCTCTTCCGTTAAAAAATACTTCACGCACCACACAACATGCATCCAGTCATTTGAAATATTCTCTCCATTTGTTTTTTTTTTATTTAATAAATTATACAATATTTAATTAATTTAGCAATATTTAATAATATCAGTGGTTACCTAATGCTATAAAGTTATCTATTAATGGGTAATTAATCTTTTACTATATTTAGTTTGAATGGAATTTACTTTTTTTATACAAATTATGATTAGTATCCTATTAATTAAACATTATTTCATATTTAATGTAATATTATATACTCAGCCTAAATCAGAGGGTGAAATTATTATTTTCATCAATTATAATATGGAATTAAACCTAAGTGTTATATATATATATATATTTTTTTTTAAATTATTAATGTTGTTCATTTTATATCATTGCTCTAATCAAAGTTTCACTATGGTTTCGTTTTATCCATCAAGGAAAATGTTGGGACAGTTTTTTATCCCTGGAGTAGTGTATCTGACAAGCTCTATACAATGTACTTTATGTAAAAATTTGAATAAAATATTTCTTTATATATACTATTTTGATAAATGAATTTATTATAATTTATATTCCTTTGAAAAAAGTTTTTATTGTTATGTAAAATACTGTATTTTTAAAAAATATTATTTAGGTACTGCAAACAATCATAACAAAATATTAAACTCCAAAATTTAATTTTATTATTCATACAATATTATAAAATTTTAAATATGTTTAATGTTATGAGGTATAATTCCTTCAAATATTATATTTAAACTTCCAGGCACACTATACAACATACACAATTTTAGAAATATTAGTTGGAGAAATTTATGATAATGTCCAGTTCTTTCAATGAAAATTAACTTAAAAAATTAAACCTTTATAAAAATATTGATTTTTCAATTTCTTAAAGTTTAAAACACTGCATAAATAAAAAAATAATAATAAAATAAAACATATTACAGAGAAATGGTATAAAGAATCTGTTGTTCAACATGAGCTAAGGATCAGTGTAATAATGAGTAAATATATATTTCTGCACACCATAAAAATCCTAAGTCAAAATTATTAACTACTTTAAAGATTTTTTAACATATTTTCCTGAATTTCATGCAAAATTAATTTTAATATCATAATGACATTGGGCTGTATATGTATATATATTTCACTATAAATGTAAAAATCCACTGTTAAGCAAAAATATGCAAAATATGTTCAAATCATCTATGTAGACAATAGGCAATTTCAGTTTTAATTTAAAAAGACTACCACTAAAATTATTTGATAGAATGTTATAATAAAACTATTAGTGCAATTTAATTTACAAGATAAACAGGAATCACTGATAGTTCATTTTGTGAAAAATAAGACTTAAGTGAAGATAAAAAATATATCACGTTTTATCACTTATCAGATAAAGACTTATCAGTAAAGGATATGGATTGAATATCTACTTCTTTTTAAAGTTGTTTAAAATTTTTTTTTTTAAATTGATAATCGCTTTACCATATGATGATTAATTCACACAGTTTGTGTGGCATTTACTGCACAATGGAGATTTTGTATAGTATGAAAAATGCAATGCCTTATAGCTACCTGGAGGGAGCTCAGTTCTAATGAACAGGAATGATGAAGTGTAGTGATACTTATTACCTACAACATACAAAATAAGAATTCCAGCAAAAGAATTCTTTCAACTTCTCTCACTCCACATGCAAGAAGTGCTCCTGCTAAATTGAGCAACCAACTGGAAGGTTAAATTACAATCCCACTTGATACTGGTTTGGTGAACAGATTTGTTTCGGGGATTGTATCCTTAGTTTAGCAATCTGCTTGAATGATTCGAGTATCTTAAAGAGTAGGAGGAGTAGAAAGAACAACCTTAGCTTAACTTCAGTGTACTCTTGAGCATCAGCACAGAGGCTATAAGGAAGTAGCCTCTCCACTGTGATAGGGTAGTGGACTGATCTCCCCCACACCTGAATTCTTAGAAGATCTTGATGCTTGCTACTTTGCCTTGGAGCAGGGTAGAGAACTCAGTATAATAATAAACTGCTCTACCAATTGCCCCGAATGATCAATATAAACCATGTGAAAACTTTGATAGAGCAGAATAAAGAATAAAACAAAAACTGTAATTCAAAGAAAGAGATTATATTAATAAATCAATAAATATTGTATGAAACAATAATACTTTTTAAAACAATCTTATCTATTTTTATTATTGTTATATTTAATTAAAAATTTAGACAAAAAGCTGTAGGGCTTATGCATGGCAAGAGGACATAGAAATTTATAGTGAGAAAAATGAGTACCCTAACTGGGAGTTACACCATTCCTACATGAAATGTTAATATTGTACTACTGCACTCTGTCAATGTGATTAAAATTTTTAATTTAAGATATTTAATTCACCAACTAAACTATATTTTTATGTGTGGTAATGTAATGTATAATATTTATCGCCTAAGAAAGAATTCTAAGCCAGGTCAGGATTCAAATCAAGAAATGTCTGGCTAAAAGACGAAGATGCTAGTGTTTACCATAGAGGTCGATACTGGTCTCATATATTACTACATGGATAGAGAAACATATAAAACAGACACATATATGCAGTGTTCCCAATGGGAAATTCTGCATAACTGAAAACTATTACTTATTGAAAATTTACCAGAAAATACCATTTTGGTAATCAAGAGATACTTAGGTGGTTGCTCCAAAAAATGAGTATAATATTATCAGATTTATTATATTTTACATTATAAAATAATAAAAATTACACAATTATAAAAAAATGTATAATCAACTTTTTATTGCATTACAATATTCCTATAGGACATCAAAATAGCAAGTTACAAATTTGCTAAATTTTTAAGCTACTATTTCCTTTTAAATCATCTGTAATTTTTTTTCATTTGTATCTTTTTTAGAACCTTCTACACAAAATTTATTCTGTTTTTGTCATGATATGTCCAAACTAGTTAATTAACTTTCATATTCTATGTTGTTCTGATTAAACTTATTGTTAATTGGTTATTCTTTTCCACTCTGTCCTTTTAATCTTCTCAAAGTTCCTCCATCCCTACATTTCAAATGCCTCCAGACTTTTTTCTCTCTTTTTCATAGTGTCTGTGTTTCACATCTGTACAATCAAAATGTAACACTTCAACTCTTAATGGTTTTTTCTGTTAAATGCTTTCTTAGGCATTGCTATTCTTGTTTTCACTTTTGCAGTCGTCTGTTAATACATTTGTAAGTAGCTAAACAGTTTTACTTGTGAAATTTTTCATTCTTCTGTGCAGACATTCATTGCTTTATTATCTTCTATTCTTATTAATTTAGTTTTCCTAATAATAATTTTCATTCCATATTCTGCTATAATGTCAACTAATTTTGAAATCATACATTAAATATCCTGCATTTTATCTCCTACAAATTAAACCATGGCATTTGCAAACCTTATACAATTTATTCTTCTTCCTCATATAATAATTACTTCATATTACTTCATAGCATTAATAGAAAATAAGTGGAAAGAAACAAAAAATCTTATTTAATATTCTTAAATTGAAAAACGAAAATACAATTTCTGTCCGTGTTATTTGTTTCCTTAGGGTTATTAGGTAGATTTCATAAGAAAGCTACCTATTGTAATGGGTACCATGATCCGACTTCCAGAAATTTTGACATATCTTCGCGTTTCACATTCCCCAGGCCCCAAAACTACTGCAGTTCAAAAGTTGTATAGTTCACTTTCATGCAGACACGATAACTGCCGTAATTTTGCACCAATCACTTTTAAATTGATATGTAAAATATGATGACCCAAAATCTCGGTCGAGTTCGTTAATGGGTTAAAATCGGACTAATGGGATGGAAATAGGGGACCTTTAAAAAAAAAAAATCGCTAGAGCTTTCTTATTAAGTAAAATATCGGATTCATTTAAAGTTCCTACTATTTTTTTGATAAGGGCCTAAAACTTAACTAAGTAAAGTTTTTTGATATCGCCAACCATTGGCCCAGGGGGTGGAAAAAATGCGGTTTCGAAAACATAAAAATCATACCACCTTTAATAGGCACAATATAAATTGGTTTAAAGTGGTCGTTAGTCCTCTAAACATTACCTAACCTTTTGTCTGAAACAATTTTTGATATGACCAACCTTTACGGCAAGAGATGACCAAAATGTTGCTGGAATTGTAAGAAGATGGGGCTTGTCGTATGCCAAATATGTGAAACTTTTTTTCACATGCAACCCTTGTTGTATTGAGTATATTTGAAGTTTTTCTTAACTTTAAGGTAGAAATATTTTTTATCCTCTACTTAGCACGAGTGAAATCTACCTCCGCCTTGTTAAACCTTGTTTGTTAAACAAGAATAACAAAAAAGGGATTTTTTGTTATTCTACAAATTATTACATTTAAATTATTTGAAGCAAATGTTATAAAAAATTATGAAAACAAAAATATTAAACATTTCAGAAATATATATACATCTTATCACGACGAATGCATTTAATTTAAGAAGTTATAAATTGTAATTTTTATATCCCTAACGAAACTATTAATTTTATGACGGTATAAACAATACCGGTTAAATGTAGTCAACAAATGCATATTTCATTCAACATATTTCTCATTATTCATATCTGGGAAATACTCGTAGATTATACTATGTGTATATTCTCTGTATTAGATGTGGGCTATAAAACATTATGGCTGTTGAGTACTAGCAGCAGATCGCTCACCGCAGCACGCCGAATACGTGTCGTGGGAACTCAACGTACCATGAATCGTGCGTGACCGATCCGGCATTTTAAAATGGTATCTGCTTTTAATTAAATAACGACCCAGTTAACTGTGTTACACATTAGACTATTATTTAACTAATTTTATAATTGGTTAATAAGGCCTACACTGGTAAATTAGAACAAAAATTTTACAATAGATTTTTTAACTTAAATCATTTTTATATACAAAACACCAAAGGCAAGAATGTTGATACAATTATTATTTTTTTCCGTCTATATAGTTATTTATACTGTTTAACTACGATATAATATATAAGTTAATGATGCTAATTGGGTCATATTTTGCGTATCGGGTTTTTGGAGATCTTGACGTTTCATGAAACCCAACACAAAAATAAAACCACAATTTTAGGGTTGAAAAATTACGAAATGATGTTTGTACTTAAGTTCTACGTATGTATGTTGGCCTGTTTTTATGTTTGACTTCTCCAATCTGGATGGATTAATCTGAATGACATTCCACACGAAGATTTCTGAATATGCGATATCAGTAACGTTTAATTTTGATCATAATTTATCAAGGAGGCTGGAGAAGCTTTATGTCCCTATTTCTTTAAATGTAAATTTTACTAAAAGGGTAGTTAAATTTCTTCACATAATATAATGTCTCTTAAGGTAGCTAACATATTTAATGATGGTTTCGTCTTCCTCAAATAAGATGGTAGGGGCCAAAAACACGTTTTTTCGTTTCTGGACTTAAAATCACATACTTATACTAATTATTTGATTCCATTTCATCAGTATGTCACTTCGGTTATGTATTTAGATGTTTTTATTAAGAGAAGGCGATAACGCCTTTTTTTTTGTTTCTTCGACAATTTTCGTTTGGAATGAAATCTTCAGACCAGATAAACCGATTATCATGAAATTTTGTTCGACCGTTGTATATGCGTAATTGATGACATTTCATTTTTGTTATAACTGGTGAAGAGATGTGGTCACCATGCTTCTTTCATCTCAAAAATTTTACTGAAGAGTAATTCTTAAACAATAATTCTGTATTTGCACACTTACGTATTTTAACGATTTGTTTAATTTTCCTTCTAAGTAGTAGTTTGTCCTGGGCGAAGTTATTTGTAGTCTTATAAAATTTTATAAGTATTCTATTTAAAAAATTTCTTTCTTTCTTTTTCCTGTTTAGCCTCCGGTAACTACCGTTTAGATAATACTTCATTTAAACAATTTCTATAAAATTATATTTTTCTTGAATTTAATTAAAAACGATTGTTAAAAAAAAAATGTAAGGTGTCACAATCGAACGTTTGGCGACTTTTATGAGATATATGCAAGTCCAGAAATAGTATTACAATTTCCAAGAATAACAAGAATTCAATGCCAGGATTTATAGAGGAAAATAAAATTTAATTTAAAGTGGTTTCCAGGCGCACCAAATGAAAGCGATAGTAACGTTAAAAATAACATTTCCATTCCGTTAGGCAAAGGAACTCGGTAACATATAAGATTTACATTTAGTCTATCTATAAAAATCACTGGAACAAATGGTGTAAACCGATTAATTGAAACTTTTCTGTTCTGAAATAACACACGTAGTACTCGAATCAATAGGGAAAAATTTAAAATAAATGGAAAACTTACTTGAATCAATTCACACATATGTTTACAACTTTAACTGAACTTACGTTAAAAGTAAATACAATCTGTTAACTTTTTACGTTACCAATTTTCATTAATTTGTAATTGATGTAAAAAAAAATTAAAAGCATAAATATATTATCTTGATCGTATAAGAAAGATTACGGAAAAATTTATTTTTAACTTATTCTATGATTATTAGTTTATTATTTATTTGTATGTGTTTAATTTGAAATTGAATAGCTGGTAATTTTAGGTTATCGGACTACTACTTGGATTTGTTTCTATTTAGCAGTTTTAATAACTTGCGGTTGTTGTTCACTCGTTATATTGAATTCAATAGATCAGAAATTAATTAGATAACATTGTACATCTAACTAGAATACGGCTTTAGTACATTTCTTAGAGTACTATTCATTCATGTTTGCATGTTGATCAGTTTAATTATTACGCCTACATTTAATTGCGATCAAATTTTGCACTAGCTAGTTGTTAGAAAATCAGTGGCGTTCGTGGGACTTGGAATAATAGTGGAAATTCACGAATGTCTGTTTAGCAGGAGGAAATACAATTAAGAGCGTGTTCTCCTTCAACAAAGGATATTCGGCGGGGTTAGTAGAGAGGCAAAGAAAATTTTCCTAGTCGCTGTATCGAACTGCTCCTCTGAGATTTTATTTCAGTATTAGAGTAGTACGTGAGACCGGGATCCACTGTTATCACATAATTGTGGAAGCAGTTTAATATGGTGGATGATGATGGAACATTTAATCACCTAACTATTAACCATCTGTAATAACTGTATAATACGGTCGGTGATGATTAAACTTTAAGTACCTAACTTTTAACCATAAGCAAAAGTTCACTGTAAAGGAAATACAAACACTTACTCATAACTTGGAATGGATGTAAAAACAAGAAACAAGAAATGTATGACATTCGTCGGGAACTACTCGACAGTTATTTTAGTGAATTTATATGGTGTTTCAGAGTTAAAAATCGTAACTTACATGAGTTCAACTAGATATTAAATGAAATTTCCGCCAGTGTAAGGTACAAATGATAAAACGTTAGGAATATGATAACTTGAAAGTACCGAATAGCGTTTGAGCATGAAATTATTCATGGTAACAAGAAAAAATATTCTGAAAAAGAAAAATTGTATGAAATTATAACTTGATTACAGTTTTTTATCATCTATTAACATTTTCCTTTTATTTTAATCCCTCATGGGAAAAAACTTGTTTTTGAAAAATATATATAAAATTATAGCACATATTCATAACTGTTCTTGAAATTTACCGATCACTACTGATACTTAACGAGTCAGTTAGAAGATATATCCTTATTTCTCTTATCTTAACTCACGGAAGTCGTGCCGCAGAAGATTATTTTCGACAGTAATAAGAGATGATAAGGAGTCATTATGAAAAGATTAGAGTGTCACCGTGACAAGAGGAACATAATTTTGCATATATATAAAAACAGTACATAAATACTTGTATAATAAAATCTTACTAATTCCGAACAGCCAAGAAGGGGAAATTGATTCTAATTTTTGAAAATCTGAGCAATAGAATATAGTACATTACCGAATAAATGCGCTTTAAAAAGCTGTAATCAGAACATTTATTACTTATATAAAAAAACCATCAGCGATCTGAAATGTAAAGTGTAATACCGGTGTTAAGTAAACATACGAAAGATTCAAATATGTTAGATTTGTTAAACCTAAAATATGCATCAACGGAATCTTACATAATTAATATCTATTCGGTCAGTGAGAATATTTTCGTGTTTATTACGATTAATCGTTTCTGATCCAACGTGCATCATTCTTAGTATTTTACTATCTATCTCTCTATACTAATAAACACTTTCATCTATTTTATAAAAATATAATGTGCTTGTATGTGTGTTAAGTACACAAAAACCTTTTAGCGAACAAAATTTCCATCAAAATCGTACATAAATATGAAAAAATAAAAGTAGATTGCGTTTAGATTGAGAAACTTAACTCGTTTTAAATATTATTATTTTTTACTCGTATTTCTTTAATCTATCTCTCCAAATAAATTTTAAAAAAATTTATGCTACATCAAACCACAAAAAAGTATTCAAAAATCCTAAATTTTCTACTCTCCCGCTTTACTTGTTGTTTACAAAAAACGTCTTTTTTTAAGCTGCATTTTACTTAAAAATTATTATCTTTGTAAAATCAGCTTTCACTTCTAATAAAATTTGATAATTTGTAATAGTTCAGGTTTTGTAAAATCAAAAATTTTTTTTGTATGATCCCGATTTTTAAAAAAAGATTCTTTTTATGAAATAAATCGATATTTAAGAAAGAAAAACTAAATAGTTTTAACTAGATAAACAAAAAAATTACATACCAAGGTGGAATTTGTGTTGAGGAAGCTACTTGTGAAGTGTTACTTTTGGAGTGTACGTTCTGCACGAGTACTAAGAAAAAGAGATAAAGAAGGATTCAAACATTTAAAATGTTGGCGGAGGTGAGATTGGTGAATATTAAATAAACAGAGTGATAAATGAACAGGAGATTAATCAGAACAATTCAGAATAGGATTTCTATTTAGACGTATGGGAGAAGAAAGTATGGAAGAAGAAATGGGAGAAGACGTATGGGAGAGACGTATGGCTGATTAAAACTGCTAAGAGGATCGGTAGAAGGTGCAAAAAAGAAAGTTTAAAGAGAGTCTGATTATCGACGACCCAAAAAGAAGTGGAAGCTTAAAGGTTTACCTGAGCAGACGAGAATGGAGACAAAGATAGTGCAAGGAACCTGTCTAAATCCAGGTAGCTAAATGATATTGACGATTAATTAATTAATGCAACTGACTAGTCATAAAAATAAACAAAATTATATTTTCGTTCTGGATTATGAATCCTTTTTTCTGTTTAGCCTCCGAAACCAGCGTAAGTTATTACTTCAGAGGATGAATGAGGATGATATGTATGATATGATATGAATGTATGAATGAAGTGTAGTCTTGTACAGTCTCAGATTGACCGTTTCTGAGATGTGTGGTTATTTGAAACCCAACCGCCAAAGAACACCAGTATCCACGATCTAGTATTAAATCCATATTGGAACACGTATCCAGGATTTGTTTACTGCACCTTTAGGTACTTTTTATAAATTTTACAGCCATTCGATTTGCTTCTTTTTTTTTAAATATCGTTAATCATTATATTTAGTTTACTTTTTTAGTTATATTTTAATTTTATTATTTTTTTAGTTTACTTTTATTAACAAGTTGTAAATATTTGTATATTTAACGTTAATTAGACGAGGTTAGCGAGCGAGCGACCTTAGGTTACGTTTAGTGTTATGTTGACTCCGTGTACTGACAAATCGTACGTATATCAACATAACCTTTCTTTTTCCTGTTTAGTCTCCACTAATTACCTTTCAGACAATATTTCAGAGGATGATATGTATGAATATCAACATAACCTAACCAAACATAACCAACACTCGCTAACCTAATCCAATTAACGTTAAATATACAATCTATATACGACTTATTAATAACAAATGTGATAAAAGTTTTCACCTTATTGGTGAAAACTGTTTTTGGCTGTGAAATTTCGAAAATGTTCTCAATTTTAAATTACATCAACAATTTGTGTCCGATTTCTTTTTAATCAAATGCTAAAAAAGTCATTAGCGTAATTAATTAAGTAATAAATAGTGAAAACTAAAAGCTAGGACATTTAATTGAAATTTTAGATAACAGTAGCTTTATTTGTGTCAGCCAATAGAGGATATTATATAATAGAGTGATTATGTTTCACAAAGTAAATAGTTATTAATTGTTTTCATATATTTCATCCTAACCGGTTAAAATCATAAAAAGCTAAACATATTTTATAATTGTCTTTTATAAATAATTTTACACATTATCAGTTGATGATCCTACTAAAGATATCAATTGATATCAAACTATCAGAAACTAAGTTAGCTACTTGAGCGGCATTAAATTATGAAAAAAATATATCTATATTCTGAGTAAAATTTCGAGATACGGAACCCATAAATTCGCATCTCCATGGATCCCTTGGCTACCGTGGCCAAAATTAAGTAGTATCAATGCCAAATATACAGAAATAATCGTACCAAATTTCACACAAATCAATTCATTCAATCTGGAGATATCACGCAAGAAACTGGTCAACATAAATACATCTTTCCGGAATTTTGTAACGTTAAAAAATTATGTTTTTTGATTAGAGGAATTCATGAAACGTCATGATTTCAAAAATCTAACTTGATTAACCATATTTTCTCTTATAGAAGTACATTTTATAGCTACATAATATAACTATATAGCCAGGAAAGTAATCAACGCAAAAAGTTTTGTACTACAATTATTTACAATTTTGTCGGTTTTACATTCTACCTATTTACTTTTTTATTAATGCATTTCTAACAGTTAAATTAAAAAAATAAATAAAAAAGTTTTCAGTTAATCAAAGAGAGAATGTTTAAGTTAAACTTTCCGAAAATAAACTAAATCTAACAATATACGAGTAAAAATGCCTACAAAGAACAATAAATAATTTTGGAGTTTATAAGAGTTTAAACACACACACACACACACACACACACACACGTGCGCGCGCGCGCGTTTATTTATGTTTACTACTAAAACTTTCACTATTATTTGTTATGTTGAACTATTTCTACATTTTCTTCAATGCTTCAAGCAAATAATATAGAAATTTGTAAATTGTAGATGAAAAGGAAGAAGGCGTTTTAAAATGTTTCCGCCCTTCAACTTATATAGAATTCAGCCTTTCACTTCAACACATTGTAGTTTATAATAAAAACGTTAACACACATTTTTCTTTTTATACACGCACACACACACACACACACACACACACACACACACACACACACACAGACACAAACACACACAGAGAGGGAGAGAGAGAGAAAATGTGTTAATAATCTATTTTTTTTATAGCAGACCGCCCCAAACCTAGAAAGCTCCAGGAGGTATAACATACCAAAATGGGAGTCTTAAAAAAATTTTTACAGCTAGTTTCAAAAGTAGTCTACAGAAGAGAGTAATTGTCTCTTACTGAAAAATAAATCGATTTGCAATGGAATATTTAGTAATTTTTTTTAATGTTTTACTGTTAAGAAGTTATTTAAGACGTACTGAAGATTTATTTTAAAGATAACTGCAAAAAACATTAAAAGGCCCCAGTTTTGGTTTGATATCGTAGTCCAAAATATTTTACGTCAGAAGTTTTATTTTTCAATGCGAAAAAGTAGGAGCACTTGCTAAATTTCACTTTTATGTTTACCAGTTGAAAACTTATTTACGGGTTATCGTAATTTTTTAATATCCTTTCTCTCTTTCCTCCCTCCCTATTCCTCTTTTGTATATATCATAAAATAATAATATTAAGAGCATTTTAATTTTTATTTATGAAATCTTATTTTCCATATAAGATTGTAAATTAAATTACAGCTCGACAGCTCATTTAGTTTGTCTCAGACCAACCAATTTTGGCACATTTCCGTTAACCCTTAATGACAAATTAGAAATATTTATACATAGTAAACAATAATCATTTTTTAAATTGGATTTGAACCAAGATTCAACAATATCTAACTACCAAGTAAACACCAGTAACAACTCTTGAGTAACAATGAAGCTAATTTCGTATTCAACCAATCGTATGAATAAATAGTATGATCGATTAAAAAAATTTGATGTGGACACCACATGACTTCCTTGTACGAGTATTAAATTACATTTCCACATTTTTAAAAGTACATAAAATTTTATTTCACTGATAACTTCTGTTTTTCTGTGATTATTATTAATTGTAAAAATATTTTTACAATCGGAGGTTAATAATTATTAATAAATCAATATATTTAAATTAAAAAAAAGAAAAAAAAGCGAAATGAAGTCGAATTCGAACCGATCTGCCTTCCCCTTGTAAGATCAAAATATTTCATTAATTAAAATTTTATTTGGCTGTAACTCTGGAACCAATGAAAATAAATACCACTTATGGTATATCGTTGAAAAGCTCTCAATGAGGGCTTATTACTGCAGTTAAGAAAAAATAAAAAATCCAGATTTTTTTGGGTTTTGGGCTTTTTTGGACATTTTTGGTCAAGTTAATTGCAATCAAAAGGGAAAGTGCGCAACTAGATGTTACAAAGCCCTAAATCCAAAATTTCAACATTCTACGACTAATCGTTTTTGAGTTATGCGAGATACATACGTACATACAGACGTTACGCCAAAACTAGTCAAAATGGATTCAGGAATGGTCAAAATGGATAATTCCGTTGAAATCTGAAAACCGAAATTTTTCGCGATTGCAGTACTTCTCACAAGGAAGTAAAAAAGTTAGTAAATCGTGGAAGCTAAAAAAACATTTATGGGATAATCATAACCTTTAAAAACTCGTGAAAAAAAATCTACATGCACATTTGATCGTTAAGTAATCATCGTCAGTACATGTAAGAGTAATTAGTAAAGGTCGATATAAATACGTATAAAAACTATAAATGAAAATAAATAAATACAAACAGAAAATTAACAATAAAAACTTAAAAATAACTATTGAATGAAAAATTATAAGATTTCATTTTAGGCAGTCTAAGTCGAAAATAGAAAGCTAGTTTGAAGTTTAACCTACTTTAAATCCCAATGAGGATCGGCTATCAAGTTTTAATTCAAGCCAAGGGTAAGATAAGACTACGAAGATTAATCTCAAGAAAAACTGAATTACGACTTCAATCTATATAGAAATTCCATCTAAGGGAAACTAATTAAAATAAGTGTAGATATATAATATTCTTAAGATATTAAAATCTTTCGTAAAAATATTAATAAATTAATCTGGTGAAATTTTACTTGTCGTTTAACAGATTTATGATGTCGTTTAACCTTTTATGATCCCTTCTAATAAAAAAAAAAAAAAAAAAAAAAAACATTTTTAGCATACAGAATGGAAGGATGTACGTAATTTTATATGTAGGTCTAATGTTTACTTGATATCTTCAGATTGGAAGGACCGATTTGTATGGAATTTGGTCTGATGATTTCTAAATATAGAGTATTAATACCATTTAATTGTGTACAATCGGTCTATCGAATTTATGTTTATCATGAACATTTTTAAAAGTTTGGTTGACCGATTTATTAATTGTATTTCTGTTGATTTTACTTATAATTTGCGAAATCCTCTCGTATTCTAACTTCAGTATTTCTTTTGGGTTATCTTACTTAATCTAAATCGCAAACATTTTCCGTAGAAATCAATTTATAGATGAATCTCGTTTTTTTGTCAGGTTTTTATTTTATCTTTAAGGTCAATTTCTTAGACATACCTTACTTTGCTAACGCTAAATAAAGTTATGAATTTTTTTCCCTTACTGTTAGTGGTTTTTTCTATCCTTTATCCGGTCCTTCTTGTCCGGTAAATTTATATATACATGTAATTCGTTTGAGATACGAGAATAAAAATAAGAGTTATTGTTGGTGTACAGTTAATAGTAAAATAAACTTTTGTGTTTCAGTTTTGGTCTATAAAATATTCAAAAACGTAAACGTACAATAAAAAAAGAAAGTATTACAGAAATAATTGCAAATAAAAAAGGTACGTTTATCCAAACTTTCCCATACTAATCGTTAAGTTTCCCATACTAATCGTTAATCATTTTCTTTTAAGTTTATTTTGGCAATTGATAGATATATCTTCACGGTATAAAATAGTTATTGTAACGTAACATAATGGCGCCACTTGTAATAAAGTAGAACATGGAATCAATTTCGGAGTGACAAAGCTGTAAAGATAGAACTAACTATACACAGCAACTATAGTCAGCAGGATTCCATAACCAGAGGAGTAACATGTAGTATAATATAGAATGTCATCTGAACTGAATTCACCCGTTTCAGTCGAGTTGTGTGTCACGCGACACTCCCAGTGTAAGCTAAGTTATAAGCCTACCAGCAGTACACAGTTCCCCTTTTACCGTCACCCGATGGAACAAGGCCATACGATATACCACTTACGATACAAATGTCGACACGGGTCACGTACATTGACAACATAAATAGAAAACTACTATAAAGAAACCCAACCATCTTCTTTACTAAATGTTGATATCAGGTATATTTTACAAAAACTACAAAAATAGAATTTTTTTTAATGTAATGCATCAAAACGTGTAATAAAAAAAGTTAATAATGTAAAAAATAAAATTATGAAATTATTTAAAATGAAAATTAAAACAAGGAAGAAAACTTTAAGCCTAATATTCTACATTAGGCTTAGCTTAACTAGAGTTTATTCGAGTTTCTCTTTCTTTTATTTTAAATATTATATATCATATGTTATCATATCAAATATTAAATTATTATATCAAATGTTATATAATAATATATTATTAATATTTTATGATAATTACTCATTGAATTTTAGCTCTAAATAAAGATAGCCTACAATGAAATCATTTTATTGTACTTCCTTAAATCTACTTGTTCCATTTCTCGTTTGCCGATCGCGCGAGGCGTGGAAGCATCTCTGAGTTTCATCCGGAAAGTTCTAGGTTCGAATCCTGGGCTTGGTATTGTTTATACGTGAAAAAATTAAATAAATATATACATTTTTTATTCAGATCGTTAAATAATAATACATTATATAAGTCATGTCTTAATAAAGTATGTTACAGATATAGAAACATAAATTATAAGATAAAAATAGGTACGGTAAAGTCCATATTAATTATTTAAATTCACATACATGAAATAATGTTAAGGTAGATAATTAAAACATAAAAAAATGACAAAAAAATAGTTCAAAATTCGGAAGGTACTACCGAAAATTATTGTGCTCATATGTAATTGTTAAATGGGAAGCAGACAAATCAATGGTTTTTTGATTCATTATTATTATTAATTTTATTAATTTTTTAATTAGTATAATCTAAAAATTCATTGATAGTAATATTGTTTCCGTAAAAGAAAATCGTTTAATTTTACTTTAAATAAATTGGGGAAGATTTTTCTTTAATTGTTTGGTAATCTATTAAAGTTTCTTCTTAAAGGTTCTTCTTCGTAAACCGAAGTATTATCTTGAGTTATACGAAAAGAATTCTGTTATCTGATTTGGTAGTAGAAGATATTTTAAATCTTTTAAGAATAAGTAACTATTATCTTTAGTAAAAATTGCACGTTCATAAATATAAACACAAGGGTGAGTTAACGTATTTAATTTTCTAAATATAGGTCTACGTGATTCATACTTATGGGTGCCAGATAATGATCCGACAGCCCATTTTGGTATCTTAAAAACTCGTTCTGACGCTTTGAGGGAGCTCAAGAGGTGAAACTATACTTAAGACGGGAATCTACGTAGGTATAAAAATTATTTATTAATGAAGACAAGCTTAGCGAATTATTAAGACGTTCCATTTATTTATTTTATAGTAAAGTGATTGTAAAATTGTGTTAAGGGTGTCTTGTTTTGAGAATAACTAAATAAATATCTAAATATCCTTTACGGTCTGTCTACTTATAATTAATTGATTACTGTTTCATAAATAAATAATAAAGGAACCATTCATTAGATCTATAAAATCTTTTAAACGTAGTCAATACGTTTCTTATTTCAAAATTATTCACAAAGAATGAAACAAAATTTCAGGACATGTTCTAGTGGTGGAAATGTAAGAAAGTTCATTTAAACAAAGGTTCGAAAACGCTTTGTTAGATAGTGTCGGCTGGCAAGGATTTAACCCTGATTTCTGCGTCTTCAGTAAAATTAAGCCAGACTGTAATTCTTGGGATCCAAATTAAGGAGTAAATTTAGTGATTATATATGAAATCTGACCTGATTATTACTGGTCCTTTCATAGCACTCATTTTGAGGGTACAAGGACTTACAACCAACCCTACGGTCTGAACTAATAGAACCCTTTATTTTAGCTACATACCGGAAGTTAATCCCACCCATATACCACACCTACCAACAGAAACATTAACATATTCTCTAAAAAATAATAAAATTCAACTAACATTTACAGTATATAAACATAAAAACCCATGAACTACTTCTTTCTCTGTACTTTTAAAAATCAGAATATTTGGATATTATATAGGATATAATTCTCCTATCAATAAAAACCTCTCGTTGGGCTGTAAGATTCCATATGGATTACTTAATAATTAAAATACAGAATGTTTACAAAATGTTTAACCTTGGAAGACGACAGACTAAGACAACACATGCTGTTGCGAACTGAAGAAGTGTAGAGAAAAATAAAAACCAATCACAAACGTTAAACTGGATTTAATTATTAGTTCACAATAGATTAATTATGTATATATATATATATATATATATTATTAATATTTACATATAAGTAAACATTACATTTAATATTTACATTAAAGTAAACATTTTTTAAGAGTATATAGACTTTTTCCGTATGCTGTTGGATGATAAATCTTATTTACATATTTTTTTTTACTTCCTTGTACGAAGTATTGTGATCTCAAAAATTTCGGTTTTCAGATTTCAAAGGAAATATCCATTTTGACCATCCCTGAATCCATTTTGACTAGTTTCGGCGTGACGTCTGTACATACGTATGTACGTAGGTATCTCGCATAACTCAAAAACAATTAGCCGTAGGATGTAGAAATTTTGGATTTAGGACTTTTATAATATCTAGTTGTGCATCTCCTCTTTTGATTGCAATCGACTGATGAAAAGTGTCCAAAAAGACCCAAAAAGATTAACTCATTGAGAGATTTTTAACGATATTTTATATCTGGTACTTATTTTCATTGGTTCCAGAGTTTTAGCCAAATGAAATTTTAATTAATGAAATATTTGGGTCTTTGTAAGGCACATCGATTCAAATCCGACTTCATCTCCTTTTTTTACTTTAAATATACTGATTTATTAATAATTATTAATCTCCGATTGTAAGAAAATTGTAACAATAAATAATAATTCAATAATAACAATAAAAAAAATGAAAATATCAGAAGTTATTATGAAATAAAATGTTATTTACTTTTAAAAATATGTATAATAGACGTACAAGGAAGTCATGTGGTGTCTACATCAGATTTTTTTGCTAATATTACTTATTTGTTGATATCATTTTCAGAAAGTAACATTACTATCAGTGATATTTACACACACACACACACACACACACACACACACACACACACACACACACACACACACACAGTGTGTGTGTGTGTGTGTGTGTGTATATATATATATATATATATATATATATAACACACACTGTTGATAAAGAATGGAAACCCTTAAACAATTTTTCAACCGTCAAACACAGGTAAATGAAATTTGGCACCTTGAAAATCTCAAATTTTTTTTGGGTAAGACACCACTAACATGGGAGAGCAGGTGAAAAATTTTAAACGTTAAGGGTAAAGTTGTGATACATCATTATAAAGAGCATTAAAAAAAACATTGGGCTACGTCAATTCTAATCAAGATAACGACCGTTTAATATTTTTTACATTCTGTTTAAAAAAATTCCTTTCGACACGCCGGAAGGCGGAGGTAGATATCACCAGGGCAAAATGGGGGGTAGGCGAACTCGGATTGTTCGAGCTCGTATCAAACATTAGTTTCCATGTTTTATGGACACAACACGTTTTCTCATTAGACTACAGGCTATTGCTAAATTTATCAAGACTTCCTTATGATTTTTCCTGAACTGCTTGACAACACACTTATTTAAGAATTAGTGGGAGATTCTAGGTTTTTTCTCTTCGTGTTGGTAAAAAAAGGTAATGTTTTCAGAAAGTTTTATTTAATTTTGTCCTTTAAATCCCATTTTTTCTACCCATTGGCTCTTATTTAAAGAAAAAGGAAATTTAAAAGAATTCGATATTTTACTTAATAACAGAGTTAAAGCGATATTTTGTTTTTACTGTTTGTTTTTTGGTTTTGGTCATCCCTTGCCGTAAGGATTGCCACATCAAAAATTGTTTCAGGGAAAATTTTTAGGTCATGTTAAAACCGATTCAATACTGTTCCTATAAAGGGAGGTATGATTTTTTTGTCTTCGAAACCCCATTTTTCCATCCCCTGGGCCAATGGTTGGCGATATCAAAAAATTTTACTTAAATAAGTTTTAGGGCCTTATCCAATGAATAGTAGGAATTTGTAATGAATTTGATATTTATTTAATAAGAAAGTTATAGCGATATTTTGTTTTTTGAAAAAGCAACCCCCCATTTCAACCCCCAAAGTCCGATTTTGCCCACTAACGAACTCGACCGAGATTTTTTGTCGTTATATTTTATGTATCAATTTGAAAGTGATTTGCGCAAAATTACGGCAGTTATCGTGTCCACAAGAAAGTGAAATATATAGATGTGTGTGTGTGTGTGTATATATATATATATATATATATATATATACATATATAAACTTTTGGACTGACGGTGGTTTTGGGGTCTGGGGGATGTGAAACGCGAAGATATGTCGAAATTTTCCGGAAGTCGATCCATGGTACCCATTACAATAGGTAGCTTTCTTATGAAATCTACCTAAAGTGACTTATAGTTCATCCCAAGTAGGGGTCTCGTGTAAACCCACCGGGTTGGTCTAGTGGTGAACGCGTCTTCCCAAATCAGCTGATTTGGAAGTCGAGAGTTCCAGCGTTCAAGTCCTAGTAAAGCCAACTATTTTTACACGGACTTGAATACTAGATCGTGGATACCGGTGTTCTTTGGTGGTTGGGTTTCAATTAACCACACATCTCAGGTATGGTCGAACTGAGAACTACACTTCATTCACACTCATACATATCATCCTCATTCATCCTCTGAAGTATTATCTAAACGGTAGTTACCGGAGGCTAAACAGGAAAAAAAAGAAAAGAAAAAAAAGGGGTTTCGTTTAAAAAAATAGACCGTTTTGAGGTAGAAGAATTTTCTAAATTTGCTGTTTTTGGGGTTTTACTTCGAGAAATTATTTAAAAGTTCTGCAGATCACTTTTAAAACTAAATGTGAAAAAAGTTAAATGGTTACCATTTTGGTTAGGTCGTTGTAAACTGAATTTTTTTACGTCTTCTTTTTTCTTTTCAATGATCTTTAAAATGAAATGTTTTAATCGTACTCTTTTTATTTGAAATTTTTATGTTATTCTTCCGTATGGGACTGGGATTTTGGTGGTGTCACTCAAAACGAAGATTGTTTCGAGGTAGGAACATTTGCTAAATTTTATTTCTCCTTGCATACCTGTTGAAATATTATTTAAAGGTTGAATTACACTCCGTAAACAAATTAAAACACTCCGCATATAAATTCGAGGCGTGTTTTTAAAATAAGGTCCGTTATTAATTTACCGCTTATACACGCAATGTAAACAAATGGCGCTTGCGTGGCTGAATTATTTTAATCGATACAGCTGTTAACAAGTATAGTTTAGTCATTTTGTAATTAGTTATTTATATACATCCATTTATAATGAGTGTTATAATTTGTATTCCCGCCAATTGTGAAGTATGAGGAATAATTGCGGCTGAAATTAACAGGCAAGTTTGTAACTGTTTTGGCCAAATATTATGAATGACACTAAAGTAAGACAACAGTGCCATTCGTTTCGAGAAGGATGAAGGACATAGCGGCCGGCCATCGGTAATAACGGATGATTTGATTGAAAACGTCGACGAAAAAATTCAAGAAGACCGGAATTTCAACGTGTTATAATCGTCTTCGACTTTTCACGAGCTTTGATTTATGAAGTTTTGACCGAAAAGTTGGGCTATAAAAAAACTGTTTCCGGAGGGGTGTTGAAAATTTTAACCGATTCACGCGAGGAAAACCCGTCTTGCTGCAGCTCATGAATTTTTGTCACCTTACGAAAATAAAGGCGATTAATTGTTTGATCGCATTGTTGCCGTAGATGAAAGTTGAATTTGTTATTCGAACGTCCAGACGAAAGAGCAGTCAATAAGATGAAGGTATTTCATCAATTCTTAGATCGAAGAAGTTCAATTAAGATCATTCGGTAAAGAACTACTTTTTGGGACAAAAATGGTGTGTTGCTTGTCGAATTTAGTGATCGCGGAACTACTTTGAATGCCGATACGTATTGCGAAACAATAAAAAATCTTGAAGAGTTACAAAAAACAAACGGAAAACAACTGAAATATATCGAACTGATGTCTGGATGTGTTATCAGATTTAGAGGATCTAAAAGACGACCTCCAGTAAAGCCGATCAGGGCTAGGCACGGAAGGTAGTGTGGCTACCTGGTAGCGATCCTGGTAGTGTGGCTACCAGGCTCGTTACAAGGCAGTTGTTTTCCCCTACAGGGGTTAGGATTTTTAAAATAGACGAAAAACAAAGAAGTTTGTTTCTGTACGACAATTCCCGCCCACACACAGGAAATCAGATGATGAGGGAATTGGAAAACCTTCTATGGCAAATCTTCAATCGTCCATCTCATAAACCTGACTTAACTCCCAGACATTATTTTCTTTTTCCTTAAACAGTGGCTTGCATCACATTATTTGACGTTGACGATGAATTGAAAAATGGCCTTATTGAATGGTTTAAGTCATTGGTGGCGGAATTTCTTGAAGAGGGAATGTAAAAGCTAGTGAAACGCTATGAAAAAACGTGTTGAAGTTAAAGGCGGCTATACAGAAAAATAGGAAATGTCTGCCGAGACATTTGTGGCATCTGTGGTATCCTGACAGCGGCCACACTGATGACTGTGTTGTGTTATGCCGTTTAGAAGGTCTAAAAGACGACCTCCGCTAAATCCCCTCAGGACTAGGAACGAAGAGGATAGTGTAGCGATCGGGATCGTCACAAGGTGGGTGTCTTCCTCTACAAGGGTCAGTATGTAGTTAATAAATGTAGTTTTTATGAGCAAGTAATAAAGTTTTCTCATATTAACCAGTTTTGTTTTTACTTCAAAACGAACCGTACCTTAAAAACACGCCTAGTATAAAATACAAAACATATAAAAATTAACAAAAAATGTAAATTAAAAACCCTGCACTGCCGTTAATCAATAGTAAATAATATTTTATTTTATTTTTTTAAATAGAAAAAAGTTAAATGGAGTTAATTGGTAGGACGTACATTATTAAAAATAACTTATAATTTGATTAATTCTTAGAATAACTAATTTTATTCATTATAAAGTATTATAGAGCTTTGTACTTATTTAATCATTAATTTTAATGAAATGAATAGCTGACAGTTCCGCTTAAATCCACGTAAGCGCTACTTGATATTAGACAAGTGTTATTTCCGCTTTAAAATTTATTCTGCAGTTAAAAAAAAGATTAATTTGGTAGTGGAATATTTATATTATCACCTAAGTTGAATAAAGAATATAAAATAAAATTATTAAATATTTAAGAAATGGTAGGTTATTGGTACGTGAGCGGTTGCATGCGTACTTATTACTTAACCGAGGTCCCGCCTCGATTCCAGATTAAGATGTACAGAATTTATAATCGAGTCAAACTCCAACGTAATCGCAATTAAACGTTATTAATTCATGAAGAAAGGGATTCAGTGTTTTAAATTTAAAATAACTTTAATAAAGCTCATAAATCAGAGCAAAAAGAATTATTTTTAGTACTGCTGTATCCCTTTAATTATCGGATCTGGGCAAACATTTAGCAGAAGTTAAAGGTTATATAGAGATTATTTTTTCCAGTTTCATGAGTTTTTAGTAATCCGTTTTGAAAATATATAAAAAGAACTCTAAACAATTAAGCCCACTCCTACGTACAATAGATTTAAAATTTCGGTACTATAAATAACTCATATATCACTACTATTCTGTTGAATTCCCTTTAAAGCCTACAAAAAAGTTGGAATTATAAATGGCGGCAAATATTTCAGTCCCTTTCCACGAATAAGTTAAAAATTTAATAGGATCAATGTTCTATATTTATGGTATAAAAATATTTGATCCAAATTTCAAGTTTAAGAGTTCAAACTGTCCGCAGAATTTACCAAAATACAGGCCATACATACATCCTTCCGGAATTTTCCATGGAATTTTTTGTGTTTTCGGTAAGATTGGGGGTTATAAAACGTCGAGGATTGCAACAACCCATACACCCAAAATTTTGACAGATCCATCCTATTTACCCTAGTTATAGCTTTACTGTAACAGTAGTTACATAATTATTGCTAAAAAGAAATAAAATTATTAAAAATATTAATTTATTTAATGAGAAAATTATCATTTATTAAAAAGATAAATAGATAAACAGCATTTTTAAATTGTTTGTAAAGATTTAATAAACAAAAATTTTTAGATAAAATAACATTTTATAGGCCTTCACGTCGGCTGACTTCTTTAACTAGAACAAGGACACTTTAAAATGTAAAGAAACATCTGTTTAACAAAACAAGACAGTGACCAGCTGATAGCTTGCCTCCATCTCACGCATTGACAAGTTCAATTAACATCTGGTAGTTAATTAAAAAAAGTATCTACATAATACCGCACAAAAAATTAAAGATTAAAACAACGTTTTACTTTATAATATATATATATATATATATATATATATATATATGTAACATTTTTTTCATTCAGGAACTTTTAATTTTAAACTTAAGAATATTTAGTATAACATCAATATTAGAAAGTACTTAATTTCACAATTTCTAATTCTGAATTAAAAAATAGAAATTCACGATTTATTATAAATACATATAAATCAACGATCTTAGTTTTTTTTTAATGTAAGAAAAAATCTGACAACAAAGTTGTAATACTTTCATGCCAATGGTTATTAATTCTTATAAAATGAAACAAGAGATAAATATTAAAAATTAAAAAACACAACTGCCAAAAAAATAATTGCTCTTTAATATAGGATAATTAAAGAGCGCGCGGGTAACAATTTTGTATACAATATTTGTATATAGTATAATTTAAAAGAAAAATTATTTAAACATATACGAGTATATAGATATTTATATAGCCTATATACATTTATATAGCCTATATACATATATATATATATATATATATATATATATATATATATATATATATATGGTAACATAAGGATTCTAACCTAAGGTAATACATTAAATCAGTTCAGCCATTGAGATGCTACAGTGGAACAAACATATATATATATATATATATATGTTTGCCCTTTTTGGGCAGTCATGTAAAAAACAGTAGTAAGACAACTTCTCACGTATGAGGTACGAGATTTCCGAATAGTTCAGAATGAAGAGTTGAGATGCAAGTTATTCAAAAACGACTCATTTATCTTATAATTTTTTTAAATTTTATTTAAACATATATATATATATATATATATATATATATATACATATACATTATATATATAAAATTATATAGCCTATGACACTTCCGATAACGTAAGGATTCTAACGCGAGGTCATACATCTACATCGGTTCAGTCGTTGAGCTGTTATGGTGGAATATACATACACCTTAACTAAATAAATTACTGTTTTTTTCTTCTGGGCAGTCGTGTAAAAATAATTATACATGAAAAAAGTTAAGATTTATTTTCTGCAGTGGGAGTATAATTTATGATGAAGCTTTATCGTAAAATGATGTCTAAATAAACCAAAAAGAGTTTTGAAAGTTCAAAAAACGTAATTTTTTTTTCTGCTCCCCATCTCCAAAATCACCATCCAAGACAAGAAAGGTTTTTGATTTTTTTACGTTTACTGTTTTAAGTGGAAGAAACAAAAAAAAAATTCCATTGAAAATGTACAACCAATAAAAGGATACCAACGATTTCTTTTTTTGGAGGTGGATGGTGAAGTGTAATATTATTACCAAGAATTTACTAGAAAAACTTTTAATATTAAGTTTAAATAGACCCAAATATGCAAAAAAAAATCTATATTTTTACTTTGATTTGTTCCCCCATCCTCACAACATTGCCCCAAAGGTATATTTTCTGGGTTGTTTGCAGTATTACTATGCCTAGAAATATATTTAAAAAAATTTGGTTAAAATTAAAAAAATAAAAGATAACTTTTCGAGTTTTCGGGAAGGGAGAATTATGGGGAAAATATATTTTTTTAATGGTAAGCTAAGCTTGCACGCATAATATAAAGTGCAAGCTTGCAAGCTTAATATAAAGTGGGGTTATGTTTGCAAAAATTTGAGAAAACTGACCACCAAAATGCCACCCCACCCTCTGGAGATATTAACCCCAAATGGTTTTCAACAAAAATTGTCCCACTTACAAGAGTCTAAAAATTTCATCAAAATCGGGTTATCCAGTCAAACGTTTTTAAGTTTCAAACACGCCAATGCACGTACATAAGTACAAACATTAACCCCTCATTTTATTCTGTTTTTTGGGTCCCTAGGTCACGAAACGTCGTGAAATGTAAAACAAATTCATACCTCTTTCATTGACTGGATTACCATACTTTCCTTCTTTCAGCATAACTCTAGAGCAATGAAGCCAGGATATTAAGAGAAGTTAATAACTAAATGAGGAAGTTGAACTCCAACAGGCGTTTTTTGAGCACTGCAAGTACTTTTTTTTTAATAAGTGGAAACATCGACTTATTTGTTTATTGAATGTAAGAATTAGATAAGAGTTAGAGTAATAGGTGTAATAGATGTAAAAATTACCTTACGTATAAAATTTATGTAATAAATAATACTGAAAATAAAAAAAAAACTGGACTGTTAGAAAAGAGAACAGTCGATTCTTAGCGCTAGACGGACAAAATTATAAAATTAATTACATCTGTATTGTATTCTACGCTTATATGAAGAAATCTGTACTGTTTATTAACAGACGGTCGAGATTCTCAGCAATGTTAATGAAAATTCTCAACTTCACTAAAATTATGTAGGTAGGCATACACTATTTAAATAGTTGGTTCAAAATAAAAAAAAGGGCCGCAAACATTTTCACAATTTTCCCTGCTTCGCCATCGATTACCGAGGCTTTCGTTGTTTTCGTCCTCGACAGGAAAATTAAGTGGATTAATATAAAAAACTTATTTTACTCTTTGAGCAAAGTTTTGAAATACTGAACCCATGTTGACCATATCTTTCCACATCTTGACCAATTGGAAGCAAAATTAAATATATTTTATATATATATATATATAATTTATGATTATATTTTATGTTTCAATTTGAAAGTAATTGTCGCAAAATTACGGCAATTATCGTGTCCACAAGAAAGTGAAATACAGAGTGTCCCATATAAAACACAACCCATCAATCACTCATCCATGAAATTTCAAAAGTCAAGCTTACTCCCCTACTGGTTACTGAAATGGACTCGTCCAACATCTGAACATCGCGGCGACGCAGTAGAACACTACCGATAGTAACAACAATGCAATCATAACGTTCAGTGTATTGCTAGAGACAAGATGGTGTTTTCGCTAGATGAACGTGTTTTCATTGTTGAGTCGTACTTCAGGATGAAATCAGTGGTTGCAGTGCAAGATTTGTTTCGCCATAAGTACCCAGACAAACCAGCTCCTAACAAAACATCCGTATTAAGGTTAGTTGCAAAATTTAGAGAGACTGGTTCTGTTAATAACAAGGAACTCAAAGGATCTGCGTCAGTGTTGAATACAGATACAGTCACTGAAATCAAAGACCGATTACTCGCCTCGCCAAATAAATCGATGAGACGTTTGTCTGCTAAAATAAATTTGTCTAAATCAACTGTTCATCGGGCGACCAAACAATTAAAATTACGACCTTATCGCATTCAAACGGTTCATCAACTTCTTGAGCCCGACAAAGAAAAACGGCTACAATATTGTCAACGGTTCCGTCGATTTCTGCGTGAGGAAATTAATGTTATGGATTCGTTATTTTTCACAGATGAAGCACGGTTTCATTTGGATGGCTACGTAAACAGCCAAAACAGTAGAATTTGGAGTACTGAAAATCCCTACGTTTATCCCGAAAAACAATTACACCCGCAGAAGTTGGGCGTGTGGTGCGCGATATCGCAGAAGAAAATAATCGGTCCTATTTTTTTCGAGTACATTAATGCAGAACGCTATCAGGATATTTTATTTCAGTTCATCGCACTCTTGGAATAGGAAGGAATAGGAATAGGACTGCTGGCTACAACATGACGGTGCGACATCGCACTACGCAGGTTCAACTTCTGATTCGTTGAGGAATTCTTTGGTAATCGTGTTATCGGTCGAGGCTTGTGGCCACCAAGATCTCCAGATTTGACTGCGGCGGATTTTTTCTATAGGGTTACCTCAAAGAAAAAGCCTACAGCAACAAACCACGAACACTTGAACAATTGAAAGTCAATATTGAACAAGCTGTATTAAATATCCAGCCACAAACTTTGAAAAAAGTTGCAAGAAACGCTGTAAAAAGAATTGAAGCTTGTAATAAAGAAGATGGCGGCCACTTCCAACATTTACTCTAAATGTAAGGTAATGGATGGTAATAATAAAAATTACATTTACATTTACACATACCTTTTTATTATTTCAATACCTACCAATATAAGGTTGGGTTGCGTTTTATATGTATATATATATATATATATATATATATATATATATATATATATATAAATAAACTTTGAACTGACGGTGGTTTTGTGGTTGGAGGATGTGAAACGAAATGTGTCGAAATTTTTCGAAATCATGGTACTCATTACAATAGGTAGTTTATGAAATCTACCTAAAACCCATTACTGACGAAAAAAGCAATAGGATTAAGCTTATTATTTCCCACCACTGAATGAAATTGCCCAAATGTACAACCAAAGTCATATATTAATGTAATGGGTCATCCAATTAGAAAAAGAATGATACTTTGTGTCTAGAAGGTCGAAAAAGGAGATTTTGACTTACCTATAGGTATAGAGGTATAGACTCCTATAAATAAGGTACGGGTCTATAAGGTTCGTATCTCCCTGCTCATAATTCTGACAAAAATTAAATGACATTAATACCTTATCTAGCTAAATTTTATCCAAATCAGTCCATCCATCCATTCTGGAGATATCCATAAAAAAAACAGGTTAGTATTCGTAAATGTTTTTAAATTTTTCAGTACTAATATTATGTTTTTTTATTTGTTACAGAGTAGTCATGAAACGTCAACATCTGCAAAACTCACAACATGATAAATTTAACTATGTAGCCGGGAAAGTAAATAAAAAAAAAAAAAAAAAAAAAAAAATATATATATATATAGTAAGTAAATAAAAAAAGTAAAGCAACTACTACAAAAAAGAAAAATGTATATATTATAAAAAGATATACTTGTTTTTTAATATGTTAAAAAAAAGAATGTATTAACTATTTGTAAGCAATTTTAAGAGAAAATCCTACACCAATGCATTTTCAAGGGCAACTTAAGATCCAAGGTTTAAAAAAATTTATACATATTATCTTAGAAATATTTCGCATAAGAGCTTTATGAATATAAATTCAAATTTACCGTTTTATCGTCGACAATTTGACCTATTAAGTACCAAAATTAGCATTTAAATAGCAAATTATCTCATTAAAAGTAACAAGAATCGACTTTGGATGCGAATTACAAAACATTTTTATTTTAAATTACATTTTAATATATAGTAATTAATAATTTAATAACTCATTATTCTGCATATCATTTGATCATTTTCATGATAATGGGATCTAATTATTAATGCTTTACCTTTGTTGTTTTAATCTTTTAAGTTTTATATCTATTTTACTTAATACTGGTTGTTTATTGCATTTATTATATTAATTTAATTTTATATCGAGTTTTAATGATAAGAGTAGTATGAATAAGTATTCTTTAACGATTGCTACAGACGAACAAATTTTTATTTATGCAGTAATGCCAAACTAAACATTTTGTTTTTTAAACTGATCAATGTTGGACCTGTATACGGAATATTACAAAGTATGTAAATCTTTAAATTATTTTTCATCACTTAAAAATAGAAAAATTAGATATAGCAAATACTTGTACTTCAAAACGATTTATTTTTCAGTACCACCATCTTCTATCACTCGGGGATTCCAGAAGGGGGATAACTTAAACATTTTAACTGTAAACGGCCGGGATGGGTCAAATAATTTTAGAGGGTATAATAAAAAAAAAGATCAGGTTATGATATTCAAATCAAATTGGTGGTCATACTATTTTTCATAGCTTATTTCAAAAGTGGTCTAAAGTACACCCTAAATAGTTGTTTCATAGCGAAAAATGTATCGTTTTGAGGTAGGAACATTTGCTACATTTTATGTTTTCTCAAGGTTAACGGTTGAGCAGTTATTTAAAAGACCAATGCTAAATCTAGCTGTGAAAAAATAACTAAATGACCGTTGTTTTGGTTAGGGTTGTCATATTCCTAAATTTTTCCTTGAAATTCTTGTTTTTCAGTGCCCTTTAAAATGATGTGTACCATAAACCTAACCTTTTCATTTAAAAATCTCATATTTAAAAATAGATCGTTTAGAAACATTTGCTAAATTTAATTTGTCTACGTCGAATAAGTTATTTAACAGGTTGACTGGTACACCCAAAACAGCAATACTTAACTACAATGCTAGTATAAAGTTTTTTCTCTTTTAATTGTACAGTTTCTACACAAAATTTCATTCTACCTTTAAATTCTATGTAATTACAATAAAAAAAGTAAAATAGAAATTTGGGCTTCTCAGCATTTCATAGAGCGAGACACAAACTGATGCATCAAAAAAAAAAAAAAAAAATCATCGAATGAGACGTAAATGGGGTCTAGTAATTACCATACACTATTCTGTTTACAAGGATAAATATCCCTATAACAGTTTATAACGATTAAGTCATCTGAAATAATGGAATCCAAGAATTTATGTTTATGTGGTTCGTAACGGAAAAAAAATTTGCATACAGTTTCTTTATATCACTTTGAAATAACATAAATCGAAAGGAACTTTGAACTTTAAAAATTTCTAATGAGAAATTCCAACGAGGAAAAATATTTTTTATTTTAAAATATTTAAAAGAAATTTATGTACATTATCTAAGTCTTTTTATGTAAAATTATTTCGATTTAATCCCCTAAATGGGTCTTAACTTGTTTGCCGACCTAAATAACAAAATTATAAAAATTAAATTTATTTAGAATAATTAGCTGTTATTTTATTAAAAATAATAATGCAAAACTTATAATTATGGGAAATAGCTTCGTTACCTTCGAATGAGGCAATGCACAAAGAAGCTAAGTATACCGTTGAAACCATGATTATGACATATTACAGTATGACGTTTTTTCCGGAATAATAAGACGCCTTAGCAGCTGGAAATCACTATTAAACTGAGACATCAAAACGGGTCTCAGCCCAACTGCACATAAAACTTAAGATCCCGAATCGGGTCTTATAACAGGCAAATTATTACTCGTATATATAAACATTTATAGAATAATATATTTATAGAATATACTATTCTATAGAACTTATATTTATAGAGAATTTGTAGAATCACCAATATATTGACTATTCTGAGACCCGATGCTGGATCTTAAGTAATATGTGCAGCTTAAGTATTATAGATATATATAAATTACGTATTTTTGAAAAATATAAATACAAGTTCTACTCGTATATTATTTGGTAATAATATAATAGTAATTTCATATATTAAATAACATCTAATCATTATGTTTGTAGAATTAATTTGTACTGTATATATATATTTTTTTTTTAAGTAACATAAATATAAAAAAAACTGAAATTTAAAAAATTATTTATTGGTTGACTGATTGATGTTAAACTCATTAAAAGAGATGATCACAAATTTTAGTTATATAATAATATTAAATATCGAAAATTCTTTGTATTTTCCTACATAGGACAGAAAACAATTTTTGATATTAAGACACAAGTTTATAAAAATAACTGATGAAAGAAACCAGATAATTATGTAATCCAAGATATGATATACTACATAATATTTAAAATTGTTTATGATTATAAAAAATTATTGTTTTTTTAATAGATTTAAGAAAATTGTTATATTATGAAACCACTTATTTAAAATAGAAGTAATCAACACCGGTTATCCAGAATTACTGTTGTCAGCGGATTACTGTTTCTTTGTGCAATAAAAGGAAATCATTATAGCGGAAGCCAAATATTGTATGCAAAACTTGATCAAATACGTAATTGTGATCATCAATAGACACAATCTTTCAATTTTAAATTTCATATGATTATGAAATTTCACTTTCTTTGTTTAATTAAACAAGAACCAAATTTGTTATATTTTGGTTCACCTATGCTAATTCTACGCACGATGGACGTGCTTAACATATTCCTGATTCATTACGTGATGAATGAATGATGTACAGACATTCATTCCTATTCTTCTGGCATTGAACGACAACACAGCTACGATAAAATAACTTCGGCCGAACTTTAAACTTTCTAGAAAAGCCAAAAAAAACCTCAAAACTACAAAACGAAACGATCTTGAATAGAAGATTCTACAGGAAAATCCTACATAGATGAAAGTGTTGTACGTTATTCATTAGTCAGTTTAAAATACTTAAGTGGCAAGGCCTTGCTGCTTAAGTTTTCAAGTGGCCTTTACACACTTGTCATATTTGTTTATTTTGTTATATCCTACAGGATATTAAGACCCCAAATATCATCCAGATCATCCGTCATGACAAGAATAGTGATATTATAGGGTGGGAAAGTAATTTTACTTTTATCCCTAAAAAGAAAAATAGGGAAATTGATTTCCGGAAAGATATTATAACAATAAATTTAAAAATTAACTAATAAGTAAACAAAGAGAATACGATGGTACGTTACATAAATTGATAGAACTGACATCAGAGTTTTATAATATTTCAATAAGAAGTAATCAATCAATATCATGCCATGGTATGGGATAGAGTAAAAGACAAAGAACTATTTGCGGATATTTGCTGACGATGAAGTACTGACTTCGAAAGCGCTACAGTTGTTAAGTGTGTCTTATGCTTTAATCTACTGTATTTGGTGATTTTGATTTTATAATTTTATCATCATTAAAAATTGTAGTTTAATACAGTGGAAAATTTTTTTAAAAATATAAATAAATAAAATATTCATAAAGTATGGCAATCCTTAAATAATTTTTCTACAGTTAAATATAATTTTTTAGCAAATGCTTCTACCTCCAATACAACATTTTTCCGGAAAGCATGCAGAGGGGGACACAAAAGTTTTAAATTAAAAGAATAGGGTTGTAAAACATCATTTTAACAGGTTTTGAATAAAAATGTTGACAAAAAACTTCGGGTTACAACTGCCCTAACCAAAACGGTGGCCATCTAATTTATTATTCACAGCTAGTTTTAAAAGTGGCCCACAATACATCCTAATGAGTGGATACATACCGAAAAATGGATCGTTTTTAAGTAGAAGCATTTGCTAGATTTCATTTCTGTTTTCAGCTGTTGAAAAGTTATTTAATAAATTATATTATTTATACGAGCACCAATACTTACTTACATATTAACATACTTATCTATATTTATTTCAGACCTGTACTTTACGAACACTGTACAGAAATTGGATATAACTGAACATTTTTGCAACACGACTTTTTAATATCAGTTAGATTATCAGTCGGAATAGAATCGGATTAGAAATCGGAATTGAGACTGAAACACCTAAAGGTATTTAGTTCCTAATTCAAACAAATAAAAAAACTGAGTTAATAAATACGTATTCTGTTTACACATTATTAGTAACAGTACTTGAAACACTCTATTCTTTATTTAATACCGACTTATTCTATGTACATTATGGTTAATATTCTTCAACATTTCGTAATACGAGTAGGCAATCACAGTAATTACGCGATCACTAAATTCGACAAGCAACACACACCCCAAAAAAACAGTAGCCATAAGCAGCTTATTTACCAAACGTTCTTGTCTGAAACTTCTTCGAATAAGTAACTGATGAATACCGCCAACGTAATGAATGCTTTTTCGTCTGATCGCTCAAATAAGAAATTCAGCTTTCACCTCCAGCAACAATGTAATCAAACAATTCATCCCCAACATTTTCGTAATGGTACAAAATTCATGAGCTGCAGCCAGACTTTTTCCTCGCGTGTATCGGTTAACATCTTCGGCACTGGTCCGACAAACAGTTTTTATAGCCCAATTTTCCAGTCAAAACTTCACATTGTCAATCAAACTACCCGTTATCAGACGGCCTGCCGCTACGTTCTTCATCGTCAACATTCGTTAGCCCTTGTGGAAACGAACGGCACCACTGTCTTACTTTAATGTTACTCATAATATTTGGCCCGTAAACGTCACAAATTATCCCGTTAATTTCAGCCTCATACTTCACACTTTTATCACTCATTATAAATGGATGAATATAAAGAACAACAAAATTATTGAACTTTATTTGGTGATTACTTATTTAAATAGAATATAATAATAAAAATCCTGATGTGGACATCACATGACTTCCTTGTACGCCTATTAAATTACACGCACACATTTTAAAAAAATTGAAAAGTACGTAAAATTTTATTCTTCTGATTTTTTTTATTGTTATGATTGAATTATTTTTTATTGTAAATAAAAATTAAATTAACAGGTTATAATAATTATTAATAAATCATTATATTTAAATTAAAAAAAGGAGATGAAGTCGGATTTGAAGCGATGTGCTTTCCCCTTGTAAGATCAAAATATTTCATTAATTAAAATTTTATTTCGTTATAACTCTGGAACCAATGAAAATAAGTACCACTTATGGTATATCGTTGGAAATCTCTCATTGAAGACTTATTACTGCAGTTAAGACAAAGTCCAAAATCCAAGTTTTTTTGGATTGTGGGCTTTTTTTGGATACTTTTGATCCAGTCGATTGCAATCGAAAGGTAAGGTGCACAACTAGATGTTACAATAGTCCTAAATCCTAAATTTCAATATCCTACGGCTAATCGTTTTTGAGTTATGCAAGACATATGTACAAACGTACAGACGTCACGTCGAAACTAGTCAAAATGGATTCAAGGATGGTCAAAATGGATATTTAAGATATTTGAGATTTATAATATATATTTATATATATTTAATATATTTGAGATTTGAAATCTGTAACCGAAATTTTTCGCGATCACAATACTTCCTTTACTTCGTACAAGGAAGTAAAAAACGACACTATACGATTACACTTAACACTCATATACAGGGAGTTACACACACTTACCAAAATATTTAAAAAACAGAATATTTTTAATGGCTGATAACATTCAAAAATTGTATTTCAGCTAATTTTTATTGTGCAGCGACAAAACAAAAATCAAATTAAAAGGAATTAAAAGATTCCATTGTTTGATAAAACCGTTATTGTTTTTAGATATTCGTAAAATATTCCCTTCCCTTTCTTCTTTTTTAAATTTTTATAATCGATGATGTTATCTCATCATTACCTGAAAAGATAAATAAAAAATGAATGTACCCTAATTTTAATTTATTTGCAAAGTTTGTTTTTTTAATTAAAAAACAACCGAGGTTATTAATATTGAAATAATGATTTTTAAATTAATCTATACTTCACCATAATTTTTATTTATTTTTTACTATTGAGGATATTTTAACCACAAAAGATATCTTAAAACTGTCTCTACTTGCTAATAACATACATAATTGTATTCGTTTATTTATATACTCGTACATTTCTATTTTCAATAAACACAATTTTGAGTATTATAGAGCCATTGAGAAAAAACTGTCAAATACACTGTTAAATTCTCAGATATTTTAAACCATACATGATATTTATCATATATATGATAAAATCTAGGCCTTTCATCCTGAGATCCCGGGTTTGAATTCCGGTCTAGCATGGCATTTTTCATAATACAAAATTTTCATTTCATATTCCCACGCACAACCTTCAAGCTAATATGGTGAATTAATAAACAGAAACAATTGAAGTAATACAAATTGCTTAATAAGACTTAATTTGTTTATAAGAAAAAATGTCCTATAATGGTAAAAGGAAATATAATTCCGGGATTTACTTATTCTTATTAACAAAAGATAGTCCAAGCGATTTTCAAAACTAGCCTAAAATTGACTTACAAAAAATCGATGTAAATACCGTATTTTGAAAAGCATAAAAAAGAGCCGGTCATTGAAACTATTACTAGGAAATTGTACAGAATATCAAAGGGAATGTCAAGCTGGAGGCAACATTACGGTGTATGCATTCGTATTTCACGGGTTTATTGAGGAATCCAGATCGAAGGCGGAAGGTGACGCAATGTCCGTTTCTTAATAACGGATTCATCCACTGGAACAAGAATACCGAATAAAATGTATAATAGTAACGTGCCTTGACCGAACCGAACATTCAAGCAAAATAAAGTAAAACGTTTTAATTCTAATGAATTAAAACAATTAAGATTTAAATAAACTTGTTGTTGTTGTTTAAGCAACAAATAGTTACACATATAAATTGCCTTGAATTACAAAGAATATTACGTAAAGAAAGAAAAATTCGCTTTGTTAAGAAGTTTAATCTAAATACGACTACAAGAATAAGTGCAATCATATGAAAACGAGATAATACTTTTGCAATTAAATTCAAATAAAAATTAAGAACTTTTAAATTTAAATGGAAATTATACATAAATTCACATTTTAAGAAATCATTTAAATAGAAATGTTTCATTTTTAAAGAACATTCAGTAAAAATAAATGGAATGATCAGAAGTTTTAAAAATTAAATTTCCTGATACTATGTTTCTGAAAGGCACATTAATATAATATACTCCCATTATAATGATAACATAAAGGCTTTGTGGAAATTATTTTCTAATTTATTACTTTCTCCAAGTAACAGGGAAAGTGTCGTCATAATTGAGAAAATTTTCACTGTTGATATTTTTTATAGATTTATGCACGTTTGATCATCTTACGTGAAAGCGCACGTGTGTGCTATTTCGTTCAAATTAATCATACAAAAAGAAATTAAATATAAACAGCCTCAAATTATGTTTTTTGTATTTTCTTTGAATACATATTATTAATTTAATAATTTTTAAAATCGAGTCATAATGGCTTACTTTTTCCGGCCAACTATGGACCACTTTAATACAGTTTTTATCGTCCCTCAACATTCTTTCCTAATAGTTAGTATTTTTTTAATCTCTTACTGGCCTTTTTCATAAACTTTTCTGTCATTATTCTTTATTTTGAAATTTCTTCTTCGTAGAAATCTCTCCTCTCCGAGATTTTTTTTACTTTTCCTTGATTAATTCCCTATTCTATAAATCTGTAATTTCTATTCCTGTTCTAAGTCTTTTTAACTTTATCACAATACAGTATATGCTTTTAGTTTTTCTTTTTAGAAACATCTGAAGTGGACACTACATGATTCCTTGTACGCTTATTAAATTTCATTTAGACATTTTTGCTGCACTTCATTTAAACTTATTTCATTTGAAAGTAAGATACGATCCTCCAATTCTTTAATAAAAGTAGACAGTTACGTAATTGCTAAAATATTAGTTTTTATTAACATCAAATATTCATACAATTAATTCATCAATCTTACCTGAAACATTAGGTTATACTAAAAGTCCGTTTATTACTCTTTAAATAAATGTAAGTCTTACATGTATGTAATACTATGTTTTTTAAATTATTATGAAGTAACCACCAACAAAATGGGAACAAAAAAGAAACAGATGGTTAATAAATTTCATAGCGATATTTATTATCAAGTAGACTGAAACAAATGCATAAATAAAAATAACACGATTCTACATTATAATTTTCAATTATTATTAAATAATCAGGTGTTTCACCAAATCTGATGTGGACACCACATAAATTCCCTGTACGCCTATTAAATTACATATACACATTTTTAAAAGTACATAAAATTTTATTTCACTAATAACTTCTGATTTTTTCTCATATATATATTTTTTATTGTTATTATTGAATTATTATTTATTGTAAAATTTTTTTTAATAATCACAGGTTAATAATTAATAATAAATCAATATATTAAAAAAGAAAAGAGTAAAAAGAGGAATGAAGTCGAATTCCAACCGATATGCCTTCTCCTTGTAAGCTCAACAAATTTCATTAATTAAAATTTTATTTGGCTATAACTCTGGAACCAATGAAAATAAGTACCACTAATGATATATTGTTGAAAAGCTCTCAGTAAGAGCTTATTACTGCAGTTAAGAAAAAGTCCAAAATCCTATTTTTTGGGGATACGAGATACATACGTACGTGCGTACAGACGTTACGCCAAAACTAGTCAAAATGGATTCAGGGATCGTCAAAATGGATATTTCCATTGAAATCTGAAAACCGAAATTTTTCGCGATCATAATACTTCCTTTATTTCGTACAAGAAAGTAAAAAAGAAGAACTAATTTTCATTTTAGATAAAATAAACATTTTCTTGGAAATTCTGTTATTATACTTAAAATGTATCCTATCAAAAAACCGATTTCCTTTCATGCAGTATTTCTGTTGTCTTCAAATTTCTGATATATTATTTTCGGGGGGAGGGGTTAAAAATCTTTTTTCTTTCATTTGTATTTCTTTTAAAAATCCAGTGGTGAATCATCGTCAAATATTCTCCAGCGTACAACTTTTCTGGATTAATCATCGAACCCTAGTGTTAGGTGTTAGGCCAATTTCATTTTGTTCGTTCAATTTCTTAGGACTATTTTTTTCTTGGCCGTACCATTCTAAAATTTCCCGGTTAATTAAAAATAATATGTTTAAAAATTACTACAAAGTAAAAAGTTCTTTAAAAATAGCAATTTTTGTATAAAAAAACATTTTGTATAGGAGCAAAATTTTCTTTTCTTAAAACATAATTCTTGTATTATGTTTATCAATAAAAGAAAAAACACAAAAAAGTTTCTAACAACTTTTTTCTATATCATGTAGTTTAATAACACAAATAACAATGTGTTTTTTTTTAATTTGATTGTTTTTGGTCAAAATTTGGTTTATTTTTATGATCAAAAAGAAGTCATACTTTTTGATTTCTTATGATATAATTTTTATCTCGAATCTTCCGACTGTGAATAAAATTCGAACTTAGCACTAAGAGAAAATAATAAAAAAACTTAAAAAAAATAAATAATAATTTTGCCAGCTTTATTAAAAAAATTGCTTTTTATCTTTATTTCTTCACGAAAGAAATATTTTTTTTTAACTCAATATATTACGGGAAGTATTATTCTCGCATTTCAAGAAAGTGGGCAGGATTAAGACTCATCAATTAGTTGAAAGGGAAGGGAAATATATAAGAAACGATATTTTTGAAAGCGGCATACGACAACAATTTTATCTTTCTGTTTACACATGATACAAGAATGCTGTATACTGGTGACCGATAATGGTCTCAGGTCTTGAACTAATGTATAGTTAGCCAACAACATACAAGCTGCATACCACACCTACAGAAAACCTTCACACCTACATTTAGAAAGATTATGCAGTTTACTAAACATTCACTTTATTATATCTTACCAGTGAATTTGAATATCATAATTTACTTCAAAATAAAGATAAAAATTCGAAGATTATCTTATTTTACTTTCTATTTATTTTCTTTTACCTAAACAAGTTCATTTCATTAAATTTTTATTAAAAACTTAAGGAAAATACTTTACACAACTATTTTTTAACCTACGAAGATATTACATCCTTTAGAAAGTGGATAAACCTAATAAAATGTCCTATTAACTGCCTAATAACTATTCTAATTGTCCTTTCCAAATTTGAGCGTTTTTGGAAAAAGGGTATTCATCAGCAGCTATTTTCCAAGTAATTCCTTTATCAATTAGGAATGTTATTTAAAAAATACAAAAAAAAAAAACACTGGTGAATTCTTTTGAATAAACAGTAAGAAAATATATGTACTATGAAACGTAATCGCAACAATGGGATGTAATTATATAGTAAAAAAAAGGTGGCAACAAATTTTTTATATTTTGCTGGCATTGGCTATTTATTTTTATATAGTGGAAAAATAATTATACATGAAAAAAGTTACCAAAGATTTCTTTTTTGGGTTGGGGGTAATTTATCATGAAGTTATATTGTAAAATTATCATTATTGTTTAAATAAACCAAAAAAAAATCCTTAAACTCAATAAAATTTTATTATTTTCTTCACTCTCACCTATAAAATCAAAAAGAACTTTTTACATTTTTTTTTTTAATTTTTCTAATTTACTATTTTAAATGGAAGAAACAAAAAAAACCACTGAAAAATGTACAACCAATAAAAAGCTAACAAATATTTCTTCTTTGGTGGTGAGTAGAAGAGAATTATGATGGAATTTTACCGTAATATTATTAAAATTTTATTATTTAAAGTTTTAAGAATATTAAAAGTTTAAATAACCAAAAAAATTTTAAAAAAACTCAAAAAATCTATATTTTAAACTTTGATCGGCTCCCCCACCCCTGATTATGACCCAAGAGCATTTTTTTGGGTTACTGTCACTATTATTATGCCTACGTAAACACAAAAAAGGGGTTAAAAAAATATGCAATAAATAAAAAGATAGTTTTTTCGATTTTTGGGGAAGGTAGAATTTTGGGGCAATTTTTATTTTTTAATGGTAAGATATTATTTTTATTTTTTAATGGCACGCATGTGCCATGCTTGGTAAAATGTAGGGTTATGATTTCAAAATGTTTAGAAAACTGATCTCAAAATTTTACCAAGTTGCCCCAAGTACGTGAGTGCATAAAGCTTTATCAAAATCGGGTTATCCAGACCTAAGTTATTAAGCTTCAAAAACGATAACATAACGAACATTAGCCCTCCCCCATTTTTGCTTTTTTTGGGTCTCCAGGTCATGAAACGTCAAGAAATATAACAAAATTTACACCCATTTTTTGATTGTTACCATACTTTCCTTCTAAAAGCATAGCTCTAAAGCTACGATGCCAGGAAAGGTAAAAATCTACGTCAATAATTATTTTATGACAATTACGATCGCCCGCAAGGGTAAGAGATACTTAATCAAATTTTTGTTTATAAATGTAGTTTAATTGTATCAAATGTATTTATTTGAATCAGAATATTAATGAATTTTTAAAAACAATAATTCTTATAAATAAATACTTATCAATTATTACTGGAAAGATACCACTACTACAATACGTTCAAAATTTTTAATGGCTATAAGAAAGATTAATTATTTGTATATATATATATATATATATATATATATATATATATATATTTTTCTTTCTAGGATTTTAAGGGTGTTTTACAAGAGTGTAAATTTGTATGAAGTAAAAAAGTATTCGAAAAAGGGATGATACTTTTCATTAATTTTACTTTACTTACTTCATTTATTTTAGTTTTATATTGACTTTTCGTTAGTCTTCCGTCATTTATTTGAAGAAAAATTTCAGTAGTGAAAAAACATTACTGACGTTAACCAATAATCAGTTGGAAAATGGAATGAGGCTACATGAGCGAGTTATTACATTTCAAATTTATAATTAAGTTGTAGTTACAGAATAGATTCGCCCTTATCATTTTAATACACACCTGATATTTACACAAATACTGAACAACCTAACATTTTTTACTTCCTTGTACGAAGTAAAGAAAGTATTTGTAATCGCAAAAAATTGCGGTTTTCAGATTTCAACGGAAATATCCATTTTAATCATCCCTGAATCCCTTTTGACTAATTTCGGCGTAACGTCTGTACGTATATATCTTCCATAACTTAAAAACGATTAGCCGTAGGATGTAAATTTTCGATTTAGGACTGTTGTAACGTCTAGTTGTGAACTAAAAATCTAGTTGTGTCCAAAATCCAAATTCTTTTGGATTTTGGACATTTTCTTAACTGCAGTAATAAGCCCTCATCGAGACCTTTTAAAAGATATATCATGTGGTACTTATTTTCATTGGTTTCAGAGTTACAGCCAAATAAAATTTTAATTAATGCAATATTTTAATCTTACTAGGGGATGGTACATCGGTTCGAATTTGACTTCGTTTCTTTTTTTTAAACTTTTTTTAATTCAAATATATCGATTTATTAATAATTACTAACCTATGACTGTAAAAATATTTTTACAATAAATAATAATTCAATAAAAAAAAAAAAAAACAAAAGTTATCAGTGAAATAAAATTTTATGTACTTTTAAAAATGTGTATATGTAATTTAATAGGCGTACTAGGAAGCCATGTAGTATCCACATCAAATTTTTTCCTTTGGTCAAATTGCCTTACAAAGAAACGAAAAAAATTTCACGATATTTTCTAAAAGTTAAATTAAGAAAAGATGATAAAATAAATGAATCCGTAATTTTGAATTATAGTTTGCAAAAACTGTCGATCTCATTTCTGCTCCAAGAGTAAAATGAAGCCATACTGAAATGCTTTAAACTTAAACTAAGGGATTATTTTACAAGGGTTTTATCTGAAAACTGTATAAAATAGGTCATAGAACTACATCTCTAATAATTACAAAGGAAATTATTGTAAAACGCAAAACACTGTTATCGCAAAACATAATTTTTTATGTTTGATATACAATATATATATAATTAAATAGCATTTTTACATAAAATATTTTTTCTACCGCAATTCAGTCTGGTATTTTTTTATTTATGCAAAAATGCCAACCAAGGACCACGCAAATATCTCTTCTTTTTAGCTTCGTTTCTCTTCTTCCGTGCCTTCCTCATTTTTTTCGGAATGGTTTCTTTTTTATTTTCTTCCTGTTCTCCTCTTTTTCTACCAATATAACTTTTATATTGAGTACAATTATCTACCTTTCTTAGCTTCATCCTAATTAAATCACATGTTGACGCGTTTCGAGTTTATTCAATTTTCAAAACTCGCTGTACTGGCAGCTTTTCTACTTTGTAATTTTTTAAAGCCATACAAGGATAATCTAAAAATAAATGTGTTGAGACACCAAATAATCATAAAAAACGTATTAGAGATATATTTCTGGCATCTGTTTTATTCCATTTTTCAAATCAAAAACCATCAAATTTACCTCTTAGTCCAAGAACTTCAGAATGGTCATTTTACCTGGGGAACAGAAATTAGGGCAACACTTTTCATAACCTTTAACTCTAATACGAAGCTTTCCAGACCAACATTCACATGAACCTTTCTTTTTACATTTTCTTTAGTTATAGAACATGCCCTGAAAGTCTTTCGTTTCTTCATAAGACATCCTATATAAACTCAGGATTGAAAGTAACCTTATATAATTTTTAATATTTCTATTATCAGGCATATACCTACGTAAAATGCTGTACAACGAAGTAATACCAACTTTATAATGAGTTGACTGGAAGAAACAGGAGTAATAACATTAACGATACGCACTTGTTCAGGCAGACAGTTTTATCAATGATGAGGGTAAGGTACTAAAAAATTTTTAAAAGTGTTACTCAAACATAATAAAAGATAACGAAGCGATTTTAGTATTGTTCTTTCATCATCAACATTATTATTATTATCAATTATTTAATTATAATCTGATTTTTATCATGTTTACTTTTTTGACTTTCTTATCATCTAGAACTTAGTGTTAGTAATTACGTATGATAACATTAATTATATTTATTATTCGTTAAATAGGTAGTTTTTATAACATTGTGGAAAATAATTGAAAAGGTTCAGTTATACTTAAAATACTGTTATTTATTATATGTGGTTTAACTGTTATTTAAAAATATATATATATCTGTTTTTTAGGTATAAGAATAATTTTTTAGTTATTAAAAGTATGAAAGTTGTATTTTTAATTTTAATTATAACTAGTTTGTGTAATTATGGTGGTTATTGTGCAAAGAGAAGTAGCAGTAGCAGCATTTCTGGGAAAAAGAAAAAAGATTCATCACATCTTTCAGCATCATCATCGTCAAAAATATTACCAAAATCATCAGCGTCAGCAGACACCAGTTCATTTGAAACCTTTTCAGCAATTGAAAGTTCTACAGATTCTGATAGCACTTCTAGTTCTTCGACGAGTTCCGATGTTACATATCCTTCGAGCGATACGATAGATAGTAGCGATTTTAAAACAAAGCTTAATATAAAAATGCAGAGAAAGCTTCGTGAACATTTTGCTAAAAGATTATCTTCAGATGATAGTAAAAGTAGCAGCAGTAAAATAAAAAAAAAAAAGGTACGCGGTCGAAAGACCATAACAAGAACAAGAGTTGTACCGCATTCAAAAAGAACTTCAGATGATAGTAAAAGTGAGAGTAGTAAAATAAAAAATAAAAAGGTACGCAGTCCTAAGACCATAAGAAGAACAAGAGTTGTACCGCATTCAAAAAGAACATCCTGTGTAACTACCAAAAAAATTACAAACAGGAATCTTAAGGTAAACACACCTTTATTTTAATTAAAAGTATTGTTTTTATTTTTAATTAGATTAAAAAATGTATTAATTTTTTTTAACATAAAATTTTTTGGCTAAGGAAAATATTTAGGAAAAGATCACCTACGCCAAATATTAAGTAATAAGATTTAAATTTAAGTTATAAAATCTTTTTCATCAAGATTTATTTTATATAAAAACATTTTCAAGAGCAAAAGAAACACGAGAGAAAATATTTTTACAAAGAAAGATGTTTTAAACTGTGACATATTATATTGATAAAAATATTACAAATGTATAACAATAGATTTTAACAGTAGCCGTAATATTGTTAAATATTTAGTTTTAAATACTGTTAAAACTCCACGTAAAATTTCACGTTTTAATAAAATGAATTTAAATTCATTAAATTCACCAGGAGAAGATCTGGTGAAATAAATAATTCCAAAAAGAAAGAGCAAAATCTCTTAACTTAAATATATATATATATATATACTAAACACAGAAGGCAGAATCGATCTGTGCCACCATTTTTGGTATGACACTACCGCACCCCCAAAACTCCATTGAGGAACTCCAAAATTAAAATGGAAAGACAGGATGCAAACATTATTTTAAAGAGCACTTAAAGACCAAACTTTTACATAATAACTTCAGACTACGATAGCCCAAACCAAAATAGCCCACGGGGCTCGTCTCGTCGTTAACTCGCCATCGCAAATCAGTTGATTTCGAAGTCGAAAGTTCTAAGGTTTAAATCCTAGTAAAGGCAGTTACTTTTATACGGATTTGAGTACTAGATTGTGGGCACCAGTGTACTTTTGTGGTTGGATTTCAATTAACCATACCTCAGAAATGGTCGATCTGAGACTGTACAAGATTATATTTTATTTATATTCATACATACTCTGAAGTAATACCTTACAGGGATTCCGGAGCTAAACAGATAAAAGAGAGAGAGAGAGAGAGCCCAAAGATAAATGGCGACTATCTAATATTTTAACAGGTAGTTTCAAAAATGATCTGTAGTACCTTCCCCATATATTGATATCATATTGAGATATATATCGTTTTGAGATAAGATTATTACATAAATTTTATTATTTTTTCATTTTTAATTGTTGTATAGCAATTTAAGGTATACTGTAAACAACTTTAAAATTTTTTAACTAAATGCAAAAAATACATTTTTTAATTTTGATTAGAGTTGTTTTAGCATCAAGATTTTTATGCCAATATTTTTTTTTGTTTTTTTTTTTCAATGCTCTTTAAAGTTCTTGTTACAAATCTACAATTTGTTTTTTAAATATTTTGAATTGTCCATTGAGAGCTTAGGATGTGTTGGTCTCATATAGAAAAAACAGATCGTTTCGAGGTACGTGCATTTGCTTAATTTGATTTTTTCCTGTTTAACAGTTGAAAAGTTATTTACAGGATTTTATATTTTATTAAAACTCGGTATATATAATTTTTTAACTTTTTATGTAAACCATTACGAATTCGGGAAAAAATAGAAATTTAAAAAAATTGTTAAGAAAATATAATGCCCATGACTGATCCTAATAAAAAATATTGAAATTTTGGTTAAAATTAAATGAATCGCTTTCAGCTTGCCTTTCAACAGAACATTAGCAAATGAAAATTCCATTCAACGTAATGTCAAGTAGGCATAATAAGCATTTTTTAACAGGGTTGCACAATATTTAAAAGGTTTAGTATATTTTTAAATTTACGTTCTTATAATTTTTTTATTTACATTTTATTTTTTACCTTCTTATTTTATTTTTCGGTATTTATATTTTGGATGGTCTTTAAGATTTTTTAGAGTATGCAATAGCTTCTATATATTATCTAATACGTATGCTAAAAATATAATGTGGGAATAACTTAAAAATATAACCATAAATGGGATTATCGATTGTTAGCAATCATATATAATACGAAGATAAACTGGTTGAAAAATTAAAGTATATTGAAATTAGCAGATGAACACTGAATGATTTTACCGTATCGATTGATTTACGGAATAAATTACCATTTTCTTTCATTTATGATATTAGTTTTTAGAATCGAACCTATTTAACTATATAAAAAATAGTAAAAATGTAGCGCTTCATTCGGTAAACGTCTTAAAGAATCCAAGATTATGTTACACGATGCTATACTTTGAACAATATACTTACTTAACAACCCAGTAAAAGCTGTTGGAATGGCTTAAACTATGAAATATATAAATAAATAGAACTTTTTATTCCAACAGGTTTAAGCTGTCTTATTAAAGAAGTTTTCAAAGGGCGTTAGGACTTGAAATAATCTCGTTTTTTAATAAAGCCTAAAAAATGACCTAGAGAAGGACATAGTCTATTAATTTAACATATTAAATATTTAATATTTATTATTAAATATGGGATGTAGAAGGTATACTGAAATGAAACGACTAGCACTAGATAGGGAATCTTGGAGAGCTGCATCAAACCAGTCAAATGACTGAAGACAAAAAAAAATATTTAAGTAGGATTATACATATTTTATAAAAGGCAAAAAAGAAGAAAAAGAAGAAAATTTTCATTAAATTTTCACTATTTAATGAAAATTAATAGTGATATAAATAGAAACAGATTATTTTCATCTTTATCATAATGTTACTGATAAAAAAGTAAGTTGATTATAATTAATTGTTTGATGAGTAGAAAATATTAATTAATATACAATGAGAATTCTATCTATTAAAGTACCGTAATGCATTAAAATTACTCCATAATTTTTTTTATAAATACCACCACATCTTCAAGCCTCCCCAATGGGGGCAACTCAAAACGTTTAAAAGGAAAAGGTAGCGATGCGACACACCTTTTTAAAAAAAGCCGTTGAAAAAACCATTTGACGTAAAAACTATCTGGTTACCCAACCCTAATAAAAATGACGTAATATAATACCTTTTACATTTAGAGATGCCTAAAATAGTATACCTCATAGGATACCTAAAATAGTGAATGGTCTCTTACCGAAAAATAGATCGTTTTCAAGTAGGAAAAAAAGTTTAAATTACAATTTTTTTTTCTATGTTTAACTGTTATAATGTTATGTCAATGTTCCTGTATTTTATTAATATTCTATATAAAATATATATATGGTGTTTCACTGCAATCACCCCAGACGATTTTCTCGTAAACTACGCACAAAAAAAGTGACCTAAACAAAAGTTACTCAAATTGGAGGAAGACAACTCATGGTAACCTTGGATTTGTCCTTGAGCTTGACCGTTATTTCAAGTTAACACGATTTTTCAAATGGATTAGCCAATTTTTGACTTAGCGAAGAAAAGAGCAGAAGATTTTACATTGGAATACATAGAAAAAAGTATAAGTTAGGACCTTTCTTGAAGGTCATACGGCTAACCGTCAGAGATAGTGTTATATGAATGATACTAATATACGACGATAGTGTTATATGAGTAACACGTTTTTGAAAATCATACAGTATTCCTGGAATATTTATATTCTAGGCCATTTATCTCGCAAACTATGGGAAAGAGCAAAAAAAATGACTTTACACTATTGTATAACACTATCTTTGATGGCTAGCTGTATGACCTTCAAAAAAGGTCCAAGGTCATATGTGTGACTACATATTCCAATGTAAACTGTTCTGCTCTTTTCATTGGTGAGGTAAAAAATAGGTCAATCCATTTGAAAAATCGTGTTAATCTTGAATTAAGGTCAAGGTCACATTCAAGATTAAATATAAGGTCACCATGAGTTGTCCCTCTCCAATCTGATAACTTATGTTTATGTCATTTTCTTATTGAGGGTATTTTACGAGAAAATCGCCTGGAGCGATTAAAAAGTAACACTCTGTACATATATATATATATATATATATATATATATATACCATAAAATCAGGGGGCTGGGCACACCCTGGGCCCTTCTGTGTTTATTAAATTCATATCGTGAGAATAATAATGATAAATGAAAATTAAAGCTTGTTCAATTTATTTATCAGTATTTTGTAATTTCTTCAGAGAATTGTTTGGTCAATATAGGACCCAAAACTTTGAGTGATTACATGAATGCGGGTTTCAAAATAGTAGACCTCCATTTTAGAAATATTAGTTATAGCTGATTACCCACCTTTCATATGGATAAAATATATTTTGCCCGATTTTGAACTTATCCGAAAGTAGTATAGAAATACCGATAAGGCGCCACGAACCAAAAGGATTGCAGTATTTTGTTCACGTGACGACAGCCCCGCCATATTGAAATTTCCCTTTTTCCTTATGGAAAATTCCCTTTTCCCTCGCAATGTTACCAATTAAAATATTATCCATCATAATATATTTATATTTTTATTAACATTATTCATTCATAATTTGTAATACTATTACATTTGTGGATAATAGCACGCACAAGTAATATTTAAATTTAACATTTATTCAATTGTCATTGCCACGTGCCGAACACAAAAATCGCTAACGTAATTCAAATAATCATCTAATGAAATAAAGTTGTGAAATATTGGTCTCAACGCCCTCATCGCCCGACAGTATTCGCAGGACAGTACATGTCCCGCGCGTCCGTGACCAGATCTCGACTAGCATCTCTTCCTCAATTGCTGCCACCCGGTGCAGCAGCCCACAACGATCAGAATCGTCTTCAGGTAAGGTATCTTATTCACACTCCCACACGCGCGCGTGACTTTATTAAAATATAATCATTTACTTAATTTTATTTTCGTATTTTTCATGGCTTATGTACAACAAATTTCGGTTTGACGGTCTGTGAGATACCGTGTCGGCGCGGGTTAACAGTCGGGAGACTTGGTAAGTCGGGAGACTTACCAAGCCACTAAGTTCAGGACTTCAGTTACTTTTTTAATAATTTAAATATTATTTATTTATTTAATTCTCTCTCCGTTCTATTACGTCACATCTTAGCAAACGACAACAACAGCTGTAGTCCCGTTCTATCAACGTTTGAAATATTTGAATAATTAAATAATATCTATTGTGTAAAAAAATAATGACTGGTAACACTGTGTGGGAAAAGGAAATTTCCCAGAGGGAAAAAGAGATATTGTAAGGTGGTGGATAGGTGTGACAAGGGGCACGTGACCGAAATACTGCAATTCTATTGGTTCATTGTGCCTTACCCGCATTTCTGTTGTCACTCCCGACAAACACTACTAGCGATTCAAATCAAAGCGACAAACTACTAGCGACAAACACTACTATTTTAACCGAAGTACGGTCACCGTACTTCGCTTCTAATTTTTTTTTTAATTATAAAGATTTTATTCAAGTAACCGAAGGTAGATGCATCCAGTCACGTGGCACGTATAGTAACAGTGACAGAAGGTGTGTTGGTTAAGCCGCCGCGCAGTACTCTGTCGCACACCTTAAACAATCAAAATTTAAAAACAAAACGAAAATGGTTTTTTAGATGTTTACCTGATGAGTATGTATAAGTCCAAACCTAATGAATATTTCGTTTATTATAGTCATAAATCGAAAAAATTTACGACCACTTTTCATAATTTCTTTACCTTTCATCACTACTTTCAGGATAGAATTTCAGAAAATCTACAAATTGGTTTTTAGTTATTCACATGAAGATTACACAGACCAAAAATCAAGTTGATATCTAAATTTGTTACCTAGAAATAAAAAAAATAATAAATTTAATGGTTACTCCATTTTAATCCTTTTAACGCGTAATTTAAAAAAAATACTTTCTTAGTGTGCACTTATACAATAAGAAAAACGTGTATACAAATTTTCATCAATTTATCTTCAGTAGTTTTTACTAGGCGTTGATTATGAATCGGTCAGGATATGCTACGTGTAAAAATAGCTGGCAAGTCCTAGTAAAGCCAGCTATTTTTACACGGACTTGAATACTAGATCGTGGATACCGGTGTTCTTTGGTGGTTGGGTTTCAATTAACCACACATCTCAGGTATGGTCGAACTGAGAATGTACAAGACTACACTTCATTCTCACTCATACATATCATTCTCATTCATCCTCTGAAGTATTATCTAAACGGTAGTACCGGAGTCTAAACAGGAAAAAGAAAGAAGGATATGCTACTTTACCGGTACAGATGATATTTACAGGATGATATTTAACTATGGAAACAGCATTATATTATACATCTGAAAGGAATTTGGAGACAGAAGGAAATGGGGTTCTACACAGCTAAAAAAACCTGCATTATGGTGGGTTCTTAATTTTTGTCCGTTGTCGTCTAGAATCTGTCACATTGAATCAAACTTAATTTTTTTTAAACAGGAAGGTGAACATATGACATATGATTTTGATTTAAAATTTTGTTAGAAAAACAATGGTGAAACCCGTTTTTGTTAATGCCTTCGTTATCGAGTTATTGCAACTTTGAACGCTTCATTTCAACTTTGAATGCTTCGAAGCATTCAAAGCTGCATGACGGAAAAATCGTGTTAATAATAAAACGAAGTAAAACGCGCTACATGAATACTTTTACTGCAATTTTACATTGATAATGCATACAATAACAAACTTTAAACAGTGCTATACTATTGATAATAATAAATAATAACTAATAATTAACAACAAATTAAAGGGCTAAATAAACTGATATTATTTACTTCAAATATTACAATGTTTATTTTACAATTTTCAGTAAATGTTTTCGATCGTAAATTACTTATGAAAAAAATTTTGAAAACATAAATTCTACGATACATGTTCAAAATGCTTCCCCTCTACAGTTGGCAGTGTGCTAACCTCAAGTAATATCCGTTTTTAACTTGTATCATGTCTTGTGGTTTACGAGCAGATTCGTCAGTTATTCTTATTTTCAATTAGTCAATGTCTGGAGGTTTTGTTTTGTAAACATATGTTTCAGATACTCCCAAAAAAAGTAATCCAAAGGAGACAGGTCTGGTGACCTGGCAGGTCATTCTATGACTCCTCTACGACCTAACCAGCGATTTAGTGAAATTGTTTACTTAAGATTTGCCGTCCGCTTAATAAATTTGTTGTGTTATAACCACAAATATATCACAGTTTCTAGTGCTATTTAATGAACAGAGTTGTCACGTATTAATTAGCTTACATATTTATTTTTTTTAATATACTTTAATTATGACTATTTTTTTATATCTAATAATTTCTACAAATATTCAAATAGAAGCCTTAATTTATATTGATAAAAACTGTTATGTGTAGTGTAAATCTTGAGAATATTATGTAGTATTTTATATTCAGTTAATTAATAATGAATCTTAAGGTTTAAAATAAAATCATTTAGAACTTTAAAAATCATTTATAATAAAAAAAAAAAAAAACGTGTAAACTATTGTAATTTGAAAATGTTATAAATACAGAAAAAAATTCAAGTAAAAATAATATCAGTAATTTTATATTCTAATACAATTCAACAGAATTCTTTTGCTAAAAAATACAACTAATTAAAATAAAATAATGTTTTTATTTATCTCCAAAATAAAAATAAATACTTACAAAAAAAAAATAATAAGACAAGATAATTTATCAAGATATTAGAATGTGTAAATAAACTATCTCAAAAGGCATAACAGGAAAAAATTGTACAGTATTAAAATCTACACTAGTGTTTAAACAGCTATATATTTTTCCTACCCCAGAAAGAGAAAGAAAAACTTAGAAAATAACTTCATACGAAAACAAAAAATATTCTACAAATCAATAATATAAATTAACTTTTAATATACAACTAAAAATCTATCTCTGTAAATGCAAATTCGCTCTGTAGGCTGCAGAATGTTTGATTATGACAAACACGGATCTTTTAAAAGAAATAAAAAAGTAAGAAAATAAATTTTTAAAGAATATATTTGTTCCTATAAAGAACGAAACATTTAATATATATATTTTATAAAACCGATCTCCCTGGTGGAGCGGTTAGCGCCTCGGCCTTTAATTCAGAGATTCCGGGTTCGAACCCCGGTCAGGCGTGGCATTTTTCACACGCTACAAATTTACATTTTTAAGCTTCTCAAGTTTTTTGGTGAATTAATTTATCAGATAAAAAAACCCGCCCTTAAAAAATGCTGTACCAACAAAAATAATGCACAAGAGGAGATATATTTTCATAAGATATATTTTATGGATTATAGAATTTCAAACAAAATTCTCCTATTATATAAAAAAAAAAACCTAAAAGCACATATTGTGAAAAAGTTAAGAAAGGTTTAAACAAAGCAGAAATAGAAATCTCGTACTTAAAAAATTAATAATTAATCGAGAAAAAATGAATCAAAAAGTCTAGATAAAAAAGATTTATACGAAGTATAAGCTTCAAAAAAAGAAAACAAAATAGTAACAGAAGAAATAAAGAAAAAAGAAAAGTAAGAGATTTAAAAATACTGACAGGGAAGGAAGGAACGCCAAGAAAATTGTTGAGGTAGCCCATAATTCCCCGAAACGGTGCGGTGGGAGGGAAATGAACTTCTACCTGCAATTTCTAATTCAATTATCAGTATTTATTGCAGAGAAAGAGAACTCACATTTCTTTAGGTTTTTCTTTTGTAAATTAAAAATTTTAATGTCTACAAAACAAAAACATATGAATAAAATTTGGAATTTCATTTTCTTATGAAAATATTCTTTATATCTAGCCTGATTAAATTATTATTAAATCTACAAGTATGTTTTTTTTATATACATCCAGTTTGAATTATAATAAATAATTCATGGAAAGAGTGACAACGTTTTAAATCTACGTGTAGATTTAAAAATAAAATTGTAAATTAATGCCATAACCTATTGTTAAGTTTTGTAGGAAATAAAAATTAGGCTATATTTATAAAATACAATCGTTCACAAACCATAGGTAATATATCAAATATTACCTGATTAAATGTTGTGTAATATGGAGTTTAAAATCGATATCTCGGAAATTATTTGTTAAATTTTTCATCAATTATAATTAAAAATTTAGCCTGATCAATTTTACGATTACTGATTGACTTAAAAAAATTATTAATTTTTTACGCTTTATTTAAGAGGTTTTAAACTGGTAAATTCGATAAAAGTAAAACTGTTTCAGAGCTCTGAGTCTGAAGGTTCTACTTCAGCTGATTTTAACTGGATTCCTCATTTTTTCGACATCAATTTAGGTTCTTTTTCGGAATCCGACAGCCACGTTTTTCAGTTTTTTCTTCCAAATCAATGGGTATTTTGAGGTATTTGCAGAGAAATTGTGAAAATAATCTAACCAAACTTAACCTACGCTTGCTTCAGTCACTAGCCTTTTTTTTTGTTTCTACTCGTTCAATTTTATTCAAACATGGATCTTTCAAACGTACCTGAGAGAGGTCCAATTTAAGCAATCTGCTTATAATTATAAATTATGAGTATAATCTAACCAAACTTAACCTAAACTCGCTTCGCTCGCAAACCTAGACTAGCGAGCGTAGGTTAAGTTTGCTTAGATTATATTTATAATTTCTCTGCAAATACCTACTGATTTGGAAGAAAAAAAAAGTGGCTGTCGGATTCTGAAAAAGTACCTCAATTAAAAATTTCTGGGGGCGTTAAAATCTAGTATTAATTTTAAAGTTAGATCGTATTTTAAATTTTTAAAAATTATTCGTCATAATTTTCATTGGATCTACCGAACGTCAAATTATTAATATTCATATATTTTTCTTTCTTTATTTATTTTTTTATTTTTACTTTCTCTTTTTATAAAGACGTGATATTTTTAAAACTAAGTTTCATATATATATGCAGGACATCTGTACTTAGGAAAGTTGATTAGGGAAAATGTAGCGGTAAAATAAGGAAAGAATCAGAGGTGATGGTATTTTGAGGACTACATAAACAGATCAAATGGTTGCGCAGAAAAAATTCAAGTACTATGACATTTTGAAGTTTCTAATCATATTTTAAGATGCCGTAAACAGTGTAATTATTAGGCCTCTGGTTTCCAACACATTGATCAAAATCAATAAATTTTCACTATCTTGGGGAAATCGATTTAACTCAGTATTACAAAAAAAGAAATATATTGATTGAAATGTGTGGAACAAACATTTAAACATAGCAAAATTCTATGAATTTTGATAGAAAAAAGTTGCTTCAAAAAAGGTTTTGTTCGGAATTTGATTTTGGTTTCGCCAAAAAATATATGGATCACCTAGGATTTCTAGATTTTGAGTTATTCACAAATATTCTAGTAACACCATCAACTCTCATTAAAAAAAAAACCACCCCGATCTGGTACTTGGGATTCAGTCACTAACCTTTTTTTTTTGTTTCTACTCGTCCAATTTTATTCAAACATCTTCCAGACGTACCTAAGAGAGATACAATTTAAGCAATCTGCTTATAATTATAAATTATGAGTATAATTTAACCAAACTTACCCCAAGTACCCCGATCTGGTACTTGGGATTCTTCAGTTTATATACCAAAACAGATATTTTACCACAGCTTCATTGAGCCTTTATTTAGTCCCTTGATAAAAGTCTATTTTTACTTAACAATAATTGTTAAGTAACAATTATTGTGATGTAATTATTATTATTATTATTATTGCTTTGTAATGAATTTCATTAATAATAAAGTAATATAAAAGACTGAATTAATGTTACAATAAGCAATATTTTTTTAAATTTTATTACTTACGCGCTGGGAATGGGCTCAATGTTACCAGACTTCCTTTCCGGCCATCAAATTTTTATATCGGGAATTTTACCGCTTTCTAATACCTTAATTCCATTAATAAGCATGATTAAAATCAAACCGAATTTTAATAAATTTCCAATAATTTTTTTTAAGTTAGATTAACGATAAGATTTTAGTGATTGAAATGTATGTGTTATAATATTTTCTATAACATAAATATATTTACGGCAGTTTTATGAAAACTTAAAAAAACAAAACAATAAACAAGCCTGGTTTTTTGTCCCTTCTCAAAATTTTTTCATTTATTAGACAACTTGTATTTTCTAAATTTACCTCACTAAATATGGAAACTTTATTACAACGATTTAAAAAAAAAATTAAAACAAGAATGGAGACAGCAAATCGAACAAGTTTTGTTTGTTCAAGTCTTAGAGGACTCATTTTAAGCTTAAAAGAGACTCATCAAAGTACTTAAAAGGAAAGCCTTACATCGAAAAAATGAAGAAAAAAGAAGTTAATTAGAAATAATTTCACTGTTTAACTTTCCCTGGTAGTATTTCTTGAGCTTAGTTATGCCATTTTTTAGTGACGTGTCACCTTTTTAATCATCTACATCATTACGGGAATGGTAGTAGCAGTCAAACGAACAGCAAACAATATTTTATGCGATTAAAATCCCGATAATAAATATATATATATATATATATTTGTGTTTTTTTTAATGTTTGCTTGATATAGAAATAAAAAATCATTTAAACGTACTAGTTGAATTATTTAATTTTAGAAGGATTATATGTAATAAATATCTACCTAGTAACATAATATCTAGCTACATAGAAAAATAAATAATGTAATAGATGGACGAAATAGAGGTCAGGGAAACCGACCGGAAATAGACTGTTATTGAAGGGGAAAATCTACTTTGAACGCTATTGTTCAGGACCCTCCTAAAATTTCAAGATAAGTTAGGGGAGATGAATTATAAATTTACATATACAGGAAAGTATCTTCAAATGGAGCAAAATTAACGTAGTGTTATATGGAATAGTACTTTTTACATGTCTTTTAATCAATAAACAGTAAATTAAAAAAATTAAAAATTAGCAATTACGTTAATACTGACGTTTACTCATTAACTATATTTGAACGCTGTCCTGCATGAGTCACTACAGAATAAGACATTACTAGACACAAATCCACATCCAAAAAAAAAAAATGTTTTAATATTAGCCCTGCTACAGAGAACATTATAATACATTCGACAGAGCTACTCAGTTTATTTTTCTACAGTGAGAAACACTGAACGTTGTTGTCAATGAAATAATAAGCGAATAAGAAAAAAGAATAGCTTAATTCATTCACAATCTAAATTGAAAAATATAGTTTTAAGTTGGAACACATTAAAACCGAACCGAACCGGCTCGACTGCAGTTATTTGAGCGTCACCTTTAACGCTGCTACTACTAGCGCCACTGTTGGTTGTGAGTGTTACTTCTCTTCTGATTCAGTGGAATGAATTTTCGTTCTTCGCTGTTTTGTTTTTCTTAATATGCCATAGTCGATCGAGGAAAGAGTTGCTGTAGTGGAAGCGAATGTGCATTCTGAATCCTTTCAAGAAACTCGTCAAATATTCGTGGAAAAGTTTCCGGATTCTAACGAACACCGAAAAACGCAGTAGGCGACCTTCCCTTAGAACACCAGAGGCCAGAGCCGCTATTTAAAGAAAGAATTTCTGTCAGTCAGAAAAAATTTATATATATATATATATCAAAGCAGTGTAAAATACAGATCATGCCGTAAGATTATTCATGATTTAAATTTGAAAACGTATCGTACAAAAACTGTACAACAATTTAAGAGATCAGACAAACGGAAATGTCTTAATTATTGCAACTAGCTTCACAAAACCCCTGTTGATGAACAAAAAAACCCGATACTGTATTTCACGTCAGAAAAAACACGGTTTCATTTATCTGGGTTTGTTAATTACCACATTACCAAGCATCAGATAACTAAAGTATACACACTGAATGTCTGAGCGTCCCTATGAAACAAAATAAAGATGAGAAGATCGGTGTAGAGTGTATTGTTTCTAGTAGTTGTATAGCAAGGCCAATATTTTTTATCAAACTGTCAATAGAGAAGTGTTCCGTACGATTTTCGAAGAATCCTATTCTCGGTTAATAGATCGTGAAAAGGAGTACGTCTTCTTCCAACAAGGCAGAACAACCTCTCTCACATCGAACCATTCGCTAGCACGCGTTCGTAAGGCTTTTACAGAAGAACGTACAATCAGCAGAAGGCGGTCGCCTCCATTCCCCAGGTTTGTTTAATTACAATTTTTTCTTCCAGGGCTATTTGAAGGAAAGCGTTTCTGAATCAAATCCCCGCACTATCGATGAACTGAAGATGAACATTCAATAAGAGATCGATGGGATTGACGACAACGTTTTGTATCAATACACTCAATGTGATCACTCGAGCACAAAAGTGCATCGCTGCGCAGAGCGTTCACTTTGAACATTATTTGTAAAAATATGGTAAACATGTGAACTTTTGCTAATGTAAATACAGAATTTAATTCAATTTACGTTGTTTCGTTTCGTTACTAAAGTTTTTCTTATCGCAAATGCGCTTCGTCTGTAGCAATTTGGTTTTAATTTGCTTACCCGGTAATCCCAGAGGATATAATATTAAGCAATATAATTACTCATAAATATCAAACAATAACAGAAAACATTTGAGGAAACTTATGTTTTAATACATTAGTTTGTTTAGTAGAGATTAAGTCACGCATAGTAAGACATTAGTGCCTAAGTCGTCTTACCACACGTCAGGATACCAATTCCAGCTATAATTTTTACTTCCTTCTACGAAGGAAAGGAAGTATTGTGATCGCGAAAAATTTCGGTTTTCAGATTTCAACGGAAATATCCATTTTGACCATCCCTGAATCCATTTTGACTAGTTTCGGCGTGGCGTCTCTACGTACGTACGTATCTCGTATAACTCAAAAACGATTAGCCGTAGGATGTTGACATTTTGAATTTAGGACTGTTGTAATATCTAGTTGAGCATCTTCCTTTTTGATTGCAATCGACTGAACCAAAAGTGTCCAAAAAAGCGCAAAATTCAAAAGAATCTGGATTTTGGACTTTTTCTTAACTGCAGTAATAAGCTCTCATTGAGAGAGCTTTTCAACGATATGTCATAAGTGATACTTATTATCATTGGTTCCAGAGTTATAGCCAAATGAAATTTTAATTAATAAAATATTTCAGTCTTAGAAGAAGAAGGCACATCGGCTCGAATCAGACTTCATCTCTTTTTTTAACTTTTTTTTAAATTTAAATGTATTCATTTATTAATAATTATGAACTTCTGATTATAAACAAAAAAATAAGATAAATAATAGAAAAAAATATCAAAAAATATCAAAATTTATTAATGAAATAAAATGTGTATATGTAATTTAATAGGCGTACAAAGAAGTAGTGCCCACATCAGATTTTTTAATAAAATAAGTCTATTTTATTACGATAACAAAGGGAGCGGTTGTTTAATAAACATCATTACTCTTAAGCGTAAATGTGACTTTCATTTTAGGACAATTAAACATTAAGGATAAGAATCAATTAATAACTATTAATATTTGATATAAAAATACTCTTACATTTTTTGCTTACCTAGAACAGTAATAAAAGTTAACTTTTTATAAGACCTATAATAAATAATATTTGTATTCTGATCTTTTCTTTAACTTAAGAACAAGGTATATAATATTTATATCGGTTACATAATAAATGAAACACTATATTTCTATTTCAATACTTTTATAGCTGTAATATTAATTACTTATCAATTTTGAAATTATTCTACGTAAATCTCAATTATTTCTATAGGCTCAGTTCAGTAAAAAATAAAGCTTAATTTCTAAACGGGTGTATTCTATTCGAAAGTGTAGTTTACATTTCACACAGAGCTGAAGTGCGTTTGTTTACATTTTGTGGTAAAACATGATGTAACAGTGTTATATAGCACTAGAAAAACTGAAATCTCATGTTATTAGCATCTCAAAATTTTTCTTTTTTTCGTATATGGAACGCTTAAAAATTGTTTATCTATTGTCTATTACATATATTTAACATGTATTTTTTAAAGAAAATTTTAAATTAATAACATATTTTTATTAACCTTATAGTTATAGTCTTACCTTTTTTGATATCAGTATCGTTTTGTTAAAAACAGTTTAATTTATATTACAGAAATTTTTGTTTTTTGAGCGGAAGAAATGATATCTGCGAGACTCTTACCGTACGGTTTAGAATTTCATTGTAATTTTTTTGGATTTGATTTTACCAATCGAATTTATTTCTGTTTTATTTATTCATTTATTAATAAAACTAGTATAATCTCTTGTAAACTAAAACTTTCATTATTTTTTAAAGAAGTGATTAAAAAAATTGTTTCATCTTCTGTACTTTCATTTACATAATAGCATTTACTATTAAAACAAGGTGTAGTATATTTTCTTTTACATTTTATTATTTCAAGTACATTAGAACGTTTTTGTACCGCTACCTAGTACTATCGCGCCGCTATCTAGCGGCGCGATTCGTAAAGGTACCATTTTCATTTCACTGTTAGGTTAGGTCATGTTTAGAACTGTAAACGTAGTTCGTTGACTTCGCCGCCTCTTACCGACGAAGTTCTAACGAACTCCATGATGTCATAACATAAAAACATAAAAAATATAAGTTTAAGTTTTCTTTTATTTTAAAATTCAGATAATTAAAATTATTTTAGTTTTTCTCTTTTTTTTTACAAAATATGTATATTTTTAATCTAATATATAAATTTTACCAATTCTACACGCAAAATGTAGTTAGATTAATTCAAATATTACAAATCTCAATGAAGTTGATGTGGTCAGTAAATCCTACTTTATTTATTATCTACTATTAACAGAACTTTTACGACACACCTTTTACATGCAAAAAAAAATAAAAATAATTTAAAAAAAAGAAATAGTCAAAATGTTGTACGAAATGATAAATAATACACGTAAAAAGAGAACTTCTATAATAAAATAAGTAAAATAAATAAACAACAAACAAGTTTATTAGAAAGCAACATAATCTTCCAATCACCAGCCCATACTATTTATTATTGCAATTTGCTGATTGCAGAGAATGAACTAAAAGGAAAGAGAGTGTGCGTGTATATATATGCATATAAATGAGTGAGAGAGTGATCTACAAATAAAATGAAAATATTATGAAGATGCTATTATAAGTATATAATACGAACAGTAATCCAACCGGTTGTTTCATCTACGGTTTGAATGCTTAAGGCACAACATTAAGAAATACTCGGACATTATACATCGAACAATAGTATTTATAATTCAACACAACTTTTCATTAACGTTTATATTATACGAGATTTTTAGAAAACAAAGTAAATCGAAAGGAATAATATATTTAATACAATGTTTAAAAATTCTTTTAAATTTTATCTAAAAATGTGTAATCAAAGGTAAGATAAATTGATATTAAATGGGTAAACAAGATAACAATATTAAGAGCACTAGAAATATTCACATTTTTAATTTCAAATAAATTTTAATATTATTATTGTTATTACGAAAAAACAGATATTTCAGTGAGCTTGACAGTAATAAGTAATAATTTTTCATATCAATTCTCTAACATCGTATTCGGTATTACATTTATACCTATTATATCAACTGGTTTTGACGTAATTTTATTCAGTTATATTTTATAATGTAGTGGATATAATCCGATTTTAATACAGTAAATTTGGGAATATATTAACTACAAAAGAATAAGATTCTAAATTATTAACTAGTCTACCATATACAGAGTGCACCTAAAATGCTGGGGTAGAGATACATTTTCGGATTCTTCGTATCATAAGAAGAAAAAATGTTCTATGAAAAAAAGTCGATTTCCTATTCATTTTTTCCGCCATTTTGTGTTTGTTAATAAAGATTTATCTGAAGATTGGATTGAGAAATCACAATAGTATTTTGTACATCCATTTACACAAACGTTCTCTAATAAATAAAAAAATTACAGTAAACATATTTACCGATTTCAAAATGGCAAAAATGTTAATTTTTCAATCTTTTATAACTCGGTAGTTTTATCATATGTTTATATTTGCGAAAATGTTAAGCATTTTATTTTTAACAGACACAATTTTTTTCTTCTACCTGTCCCTCCAACATTAAAGCGACTATTACAGGATGCCTTAATATGTGGCCTATAATTCTGTCTCTTCTTTAACTATATTTTTCCAAATGCTTCTTTCTTCATCTATTTGCAGCAATATCTCTTCATTTGTCACTTTATCCACCCATCTGATTTTTAAAATTCTCCTATAGCACCGCATTTCAAAAGCTTCTAATCTTTTCTTCTCAGATACTCCGATCGTCCAAGTTTCACTTCCATATAAAGCGACACTCCAAACATATACTTTCAAAAATCTTTTCCTGACATTTAAATTAATTTTTGATGTAAACAAACTATATTTCTGACTGAAGGCTTGTTTCGCCTGTGCTATTCGGCATTTAAATTATCATGTACATTATTTATATTTTAAGAAGTATTATATTAAAGCATTTTATTTAGATTCACATTTAAATTACATCTTTAACAGAATTGAATTAACTTTAAATACATCTTTAAATGAATTGAAATGACTATTTATACATCTTTCAACTGAACTGAATTAATTAACAGTAGTATTTCAAAGACAAAATGTATATTATAAAACAGCTGCTGAACTCAATTAGGTTAACATATTTATATGCTTTGCATAATTAAGAAGAAAGAGTTACATAATTAATAAGGACATGAAACTGAACAAACACATATAGGCTAATCACACTATCAAATCTCACAATAATCAGTAATAATCGCACATAAATAAATCGCAATAACCGAATATACACACACAGTCACGCGTACCAAAAAAAGTACTGTAACACAGAACTACAATTAAAAGAAGATTAAAAATATCCAGGATGGAATAAGAGAATTTGTACTGTCATTTTTGAAGTCGGTAAGAAACACGATGTTTTGTTTATAAACATCCGGTAGTTACAACAACTCGGCGCGTACAATAGTGCTGTATAAACATGTACTACACACTTGCAGTTTGTTTATTTCATATCTCCTTCTAAGAATGAACATATAATATTTAACATCAAGCGTTGTAAAGCTATATTCCAAGCATTATTAATTTTTTTTTAAAATGGAAACAGGAGGTCTACCTCCTAACTAATATACAGTTCAACTATCGGCCTTATAATGTAGCTACAAACAAGAAATCTAGTTTTTGGACAGTTTCATAAGGGTAACCGCCTCTCACCAATGATACATTGACTTTATGTTTAAACATCTTCAGAATGAAACTAATGGAAAACTGCGTTCTACACCAATTTAAAGATAAAACGATAAAAAAAGGAAAAGTAATTTATGCTAAAAAAAGGACGATCAACCTCAGGAGTACATATAAAAGAGAGAAACAACTATATCCCAAGAAAAACGTTTTATGGTCCTATATGTAATCATCTAAGTAAGTAAGATATTTTCAAATTCAAACTGAATTTTAAACCGTTTAACCAGGTATAGCCACTGAGACATACATTAAACTAAGAAAGTTATCGGAATTTAAAACCCATTTGTTTGAGCCATATTTTTTAAAATTGTCAATTTAATCTTTCTTGACATTTTTACTTTTATCTATTTTCCGGAAAATAACTATACTATTTATATATACTATATATAGTATATACTATATACTATAACTATACTATATGTTGCTATAGCAACAGCTATATGGGAAAGTGTGATGATCGATCAAAAGTTTAGGTGTTTTTTTTTAAATCTCGAGCTTTCATGATTCTCTATAACAAAATAAGGACACAAAAATAGTCTTAGAAAATTCCGGTAGGATGTATATTCCGGATACTGATACCATTAAATTTAAACTTAATCAGACTAAGGTGCAGAGTATTTACAGTTATTTAAAAATTTAAACTCTTTTGTATTGGCATCGCGGTTATTTGAAATTCTATACAGCGATACTACCATATAAGTTAAAGAAATCATAAAACTAAATCTATATATCTTTCTTTTAGTTACAAAGAAAAAAAATTATTTCTAAAAGGAAAAAACTTTACTGAAAGATATTAACAGTGACCATTAATATTTTTTAATGATTATTTCTTATCTAAAACTCTATAATTTAATAATTACACCTATTTGAAATGTACCTTAGTGCATTGTAATGCACATTGCACTATACACTGTATATACTTCGAATATAGAGTATTACTTTCTTTCTTTTTTTTTAAATAGTAGCAAGGAAATCATACAAGTGGTTGAGAGCAAAAATATGTAATTTTAGAATCTTCGTTTTAAAAACCGGATGCAGCTGAAAAGATTCATCGGAGGATTAATACCTTTCCGGAAGTATAATCGAATAAACTAACAGTGTAATCAAGCATTGCAAGCATAAAATAAAATAATGAGAAAAATCAATAAAAATATTTATACCAGTATTATTGATTAACTATTAAAAAAAAATGTCTTAATTAAAAATTTAAATAAGTAAATGAATTAAAATGATATAAATTCTCCATAATTAACAAAGTGAGTGTGTGTGCGCACGTGCGCGTGTATGTAACTTAATTAAATTTAATAAAATTTATTCCAACTATTAATGTCTACTACTAATAATAATGATATGAAATAAAAAAAGGAAAATTAGAACATTAAAATTTAATGGGTATTACTTTAATTAATTCATCAATTATATTACACAAATAAAAATTAAATTAAAAAAACCGGACCTAATGAAAGTTACACGTTTCAATTTCCAAATAATATTTTTATAATCATCTAAAAACTTAACTGTCTACATGCAATAACAAATAAATACGAATTGATGAATAAAAATAAAAAATTACACAACGGATATCGTTACAAATTACTAATTAATCAATCAAACAAAACTAAAAAAGCCAAAAAAAAGTTGAATAACTTTCCCGGCTTCATCCTTGACATTTTTATTTCAAATATTCCATAGAATTTTAAAATATAATTGACATTATTATTATTATTACTTAAAAACATCGATGGAATCAGTTAAAAAATACGAAACGGATAAGATTTTTGAAATCGGTTTTACGAATTTAATTAACGATTAAAAAAAGATTTTGGGAAACTAATAGACGAATCGGGTTGATTTTTTTTTATTCTACTGGTAATGATCCACAGATATATCGTCAAACGTCATCCGACTCCAAATTTTAGTTTCGTCTGAAAATTCCTCATTTATTATTTAATTTAGGAGTCTTCGGATCTTATTACTCGCAGGAAAATCACTCTGAAGGTCCATCGTTGCTTGATGACATATCTGCGAGTCATTCCGAGCAGAATAAAAAAAATCAACCCGATCCGTCCAGTAGAACGTCTGAACGGAATGGGAATAGATTTTGAGCACGAATTTTACCTGTGGTAGGAAAGAAAAGAGAAAAGCAAGGTGGTTGGAATGAGACTTGTAAATTGAATAGGTTTTTAATCGATATTTTAAATATATAACATTATTTTGTAACAATAACGCGGCGGAGCACCAAGAAGTCACTATATACGTTTTATTTTATAAAAATTTTAAAGTGGAAAATTTAATCGGATGGATGGAATTGAGATCATATTTAATTGAAAAATCAAGTTCTAATAACTACAAAACTCTCAATTACTTAACTTTTTATGTTATAATGTAATACTATGATAAGATTATAATCCAAATAAAATAATCTTATTATTTTGAGATTATAATCTGGAAAACTGAAATGGATATTTATAAAAAAAATAAATAAATAAAACTGTCATAATAAAAATAAAGTTATTTTTAAAAAAAATAAACTGATATTATAGTTTATTACTTCTCGTCCAAAAATATACATTATTTTTAAATTATGAAAATGTAAATAAAAGGAAATAAAAATTCCTTACCTACACACATAAAAGTATTGAACATTAAATGACAATAAAATATAAGACATATTCAGTAAAATTTTAGAAACTATCTTCATAAAAAAGGTAGCATTTATTTAAATACTATTCATTTAAATTAAAACTAAACGTTTAAGAAAAATTTAGTACTAGCACACGCACGCACGCACACACGCACACGCACACACACACACACACACACACACACACACACACACACACACACACACACACACATACACACACACACACACAGAGAGAGAGAGAGAGAGAGAGAGAGAGAGAGAGAGAGAGAGAGAGAGAGAGAGAGAGAGAGAGAGAGAGAGAGAGAGAGAGAGAGAGAGAGAGAGAGAGAGAGAGAGAGAGAGAGAGGGAGAGAGAGAGAGAGAGAGCTGTATTTTTATAAAGAGGGGAATGCTTTTAAATTTATGACAAAATTAGAAAGGTACTGTTCATTTTTTTAAATAGAAATACTCAATTTAAAATTATACATAGGTAAAACTAAGTAAACTAGATATTCACAAATAAAAGTAATATTTAATCAAATTTTATTTCCATAACTAGTAAAAATAAATAACTGGTTTTTCTTTATATTATAGATGAAAAAAAGATTTAGAATTTAGATTAGAGAATAATTTTAGCTAAAAAAAGAGCAGAATATTAGAATAATTATTATAATTACCGTTAAATTATGTACTAAATCTCAATTTCGGTAACTAAACTACATTATTTTAAACCTGTCTACTAAATTAAATTTTGGCCGTAATTTTTTTAAATTTTAATTTTAATATTGAAATCTAGAGTAGTAATAATTAAACAAAATAATTCCTACATTTTAAAAAAAATCGATTACTTTGTTATTGTAGAGCTAATATTCAAGATAGTTTCTTGAATATCCGCCTGCTTTTTGATTCTGTCAACTACACTGGCAAATATAATTTACATTTGCAGTGTAAACAAACATACATACGTACAAACAGCCATACAAACGAACGAGTTACATATGTAGGAACAGACGTCACGCCGAAACTAGTCAAAATGGATTCAAGGATGGTCCAAATTTATATTTCCGTTGAAATCTGAAAACCAAAATTTTTCGCAATACAATGCTTTCTTGAACTTCGTATAAGAAACTAAAAACTGGGAAAAGGCGAAGGTTTTCTTTAAGGAAAATCAAGGCTTTTTTTTGGGGTGGTTAGTAAGTATCTGGAAAAAAGTCGAATTGATAAAACATGTAATTGAGCCGGTCATGATCAGAATTGTGTTGCCCTTATTCTGTGAAAGATATCTCTAGCGCAGAGATTCCCAAACTTATTTTTCTCATAGACAACTTTCAAAATTTTGCTGGTTTCGGTGGACCCCCTGCAGCTACATTTCTACCATATTTCCAGTCGACGGAAAATGTGAAGATTAGATCTAACTATGAAAATTTGCGTTATTTTTGATTGAGTGAGTGGATGTCAAAAATGTAAAATTGGCCAATCAAATAAAAAGAAAACTTCCCATTCAGAGTGGTAAAAAGCAAAAGAAAAATAGTATATTTTTTTGTGTTGCATTTATTCAAATATGTAATCATTACGCTATTAATTATTATTGTTATCGTATTGCAATGTAATGTAATAAAATTGTCGTAATATAATTAAAATTAATAACGTAATGTAACTTCTACAATGACAATCACAAAATAGTTACAATTTTAATGGGAGGGATGTACTTGATGGAATGACAGCAAATTATCAATATTTGGCTTCAGTTTTGTTAGGAATAAGCGCAAAACTCCCCGTTCTGTGATATTGAATCTGCTCCTTTTTTTTTGATAAAAGGTTTGTAACGACACTAAAACTTTTTTCGACAAGATATGACGAGGGAAACGCTATCAAAAGCTTTCTCGCAATTCCCCACAGTCTAGGATATTTTTCTGGTATTTCTGCCTGCAGCCAAAATGTTTGATACCCTCTTTTAAATTTCACCTTCAGCTCCTCATTAGTGCTAAGCTCGAGTAGCTTCTCTTGTAATATCACATTCTCCACTTCCGTTTCATCAAATGGATTTATGATCCGTGGTGGTATTTCCATCGTCAGAATATCTTAAAAAAAGATTTTGAAGTCATCATGCTGGGCAATTAAATGTTGAACGTATGTCTGAATATCCTCATCAAGGCATTCTACCTGTGACAAGTTTGAAAACTGGAAAAATACGCGCCGACTAATATTTTGCTTCATAAATTTCAATTTTCCAAGAAAAGCTGAAATTACACCCTTTGTTTTTATTAAATTGAGACTGTCCCCTTGTAATTGTAAGTTACAGTCGCTGAGCTTCTAAAAACATTATCTGCCTAGATTGATACGCAAAGTCAAGCCAATATTTTAGTTCTTCACTATCGAAACCAGATGAATTTTCGTGGATCCTAGCTTACGAATTGTGAACCCCCATTTTTTTGTCACGCCAACGTAGACCCCCGTCAAATCTCCCGTGGATCCCTGGGGGTCCACCTGGACCGCCAGGGATCCACGGGAGGCTCCAGATAAATTCTTCTACTTCTTGGCGATTCTTTTCTCTTATTCATGAATTCTTTCTCCCATATCTTATTCTTAAAGTGATTCATATCCGCTTGCTGGACCACATTCAATCAAAATACTGTAAAATTTATTTTTAAATAAAAATAAAAATTATAGAATTAATCCTTATACTTAAAAAAATAAATAAAAGACTAATTCATAATTAGACTGTGGAACATTGAACTGGAGAATCAGAATATCAGATAAATAATATTAGTAAGGAAACATGGAATTAAAATCAGTTTTTTAGCTTTTCAGATGATTTGCAATTCTCTTAACTGATCTGGAATCGGCAAGAGCACAAATCAATATTTTAAATACAATCACTAGTAAAACAGGATTAAAAATATCAATCGAAAAAACAAATATTAAAAAAAAAATACATTCAGATAGGAATAGGAAAAGTAAAAATAATAGAAAAATTCTTTTATAATTGAGAATTATATTCTCAAGAAAATATAGGTGAACTTATAAGAAAAATGGATTAGAAAAATCAGTAATTCAAGAGTTTGAAAGATTGAAAAATTTACGGAGTAATCGAAAATACATATAATACAAAATGTTTATAAAAAACTTGAATATCAGATATTATATAAAGTAATAAAACTAGACAGTTTATACATATATATAAATTTAATCATGAACACGGATATAGGAAATACAGAAAACTTAAAGGAAAATAACTGGAAAAATATTGGGTTAAGTTAAAGAATAAACACCTTTAAACTTTGAAGTAGCAATGAAATATATCAAAATTAAAAAAAAGGATAAATGAACAATAAAAAAGAGAAAATTGATATTCTTTGGTCACCTCGTCAGAATGAGTAAAAACATTTAATGTTTTTAACATTAAATGTTTACTACAGACGAAATCAAAGATTTGATTTCGTCTGTAGTAGGAAAACAAAAATAAACGGGATTAAAGAGATTAAAAAAGAATTCAAATTTAAAATTATAACACCTTCAGAACCCTAGAGGGTTTCAAAGAAAAAAATACCAGGAAAAATGGTCTTAAAATGAAGTTATCGAAAGAATGCAAAAACGTATGCGGAGAGGATGAAAAGGTATACTGATAAGAGAGAAAGCAGCCATGAAGAAAGGAGTGAAGGAAGTTGTAAGGTCTTAAAGTGGGAAAAATCGAAAAGGGGAAAAAAGAATCTATCTCAGTTCAATATACTTTAACTTATATAATTCTTTATAAAAGCCAATATTTTTAGTTAGAATATAATAATGTTTTTATTTGTATATGAACTTTTTATATAAAAGTTACAAACCTTGGTCTCAGGTAGTTTGTGGTATTTGTTTAATGTAACTGTTGTTATCGGTGTTGTAATAGAAAAGTGATTAGTGACTTAGACAAGGTGGTGTAGGCTTTAAAATAAAATAATGTGTTTAAAAGGTGGTAAACTAATAAAAATCTTTCGTAAGAAAACGTACAGGTCTGTAAATATTATGTAATCCTTACGTAGTGGGGTTTAAAGATTGAATTTATTCTTAGATAAATAAGATAATAAATATCTCTTGACATGTTTCAATAACATGTTTTTAGGAAATTAAATTTAGTACTACAAAACATACATATTTCTTTCTACATAATAGATTCCTGTAAATAAAAAATAAAAATTTATTTAAATAAGAAATATTATTTTTTTTTTAAATTTACAACACATGATCTGATCTAAAAAAGAAAATAAACTTCTTACAGAACAAGATAGTACAACATATTTTTGTTTAATGATATAAATATGTTTTTTTTACACCATATAAATGTTGTATAAATCAAACAAAACGTGTTTGAATGTACACAAAAGACATAACCGAGTACAGACGTACAACCTATGAATCGGCCTTGAGAACTGTACCAGTTTTAATTACATATTGCATTAATAACCTAATACGTACGTACTGCTATGTCTCTCATTTATTTTATCTAAAAAAATCACAGCATGACCTTGTAATTGGCTATAAAAAAACACCGGTCGTTTTTAAATGTTGTTCCTGTCACGTTTTTTCGTGGTGTACTAGATGAAAACTTAACATATTGTAATATTTTTAACATTAGTTTAAAATCTCTACTGAATAATATTTGTTTAGAATCCTCTACCAATGAAGTTCATCAAAATCTTACAGTAATCACTTTGGATTATTATTTTCAAACGGGAAAGAATTTAATAATAATTTTTAATAATAAATAAATTTTTAGTAATTCTTAAAAAAAAGGAATAAATAATATATTAATAAAAAAAAATCTAAAATAAAAAAACTCAAAAAAGAAAAAACTGGTAGTTCTGTTAACAATAAATATCATTCACTTTCTCATTTTCTACTGAATTTAACAAATTGAGCTTGACAAAAAAAAGTGAATTAATAAATAAAAATAAAACACAAAATGCATTTTATTTATTTTAATTTTTTGTGAAATCTTTTTCCTTGAGAATTTTTTTCAGGATCACAAGACACCAGTTATGACTGTAGGCGGTATACTAGCAATATATGCCCATAATATTTAGTATTTTTCAATCTTTTTTATTTTTTGAAATAAGATATCAAGAAATAAAGTGACAAAAAATAAGTTTATCGAAAAAATTTAGGTATTTAGTAGTACTACCGGGTTAAAACGGTAAATTAGTGGTAATCTCGTCGTCGTAAATCAGTTGTTTAACAGCTAATTTTCGAAGTAGAAGTTTATTCTGAGGTTAAAATTCTAGTAAAAGCAAGTTAATTTTATACGGATTTGAATACTAGACAGTGGATACTAGTGTATTTTAATGGTTACGGTTCAATTAACCACCACGCCTCTCAGGAATGATCAGCATGAGCCTATATACATGTCATAAATGTGATCATCATCTCGCTGGGCCATTGGGTTGCTTATTGTTCCAACGTTGAACAGATTGCAATGTAAAAATTAGGAACAAAAAATAAAAAAAATAAATTAATTAAATTGCGCACTTAAAAGATATTTACACCAATATCAGCTAATAAATAAAAGAAAAAATAATTGCAAGATATAGACATCTACCTGATAGATGAGATATTTTTTAGTTAAAGTAAATGAATGCTTTAATAATCCAAAACTCTCCAGATATTCGGTATATCTTTAATACCTGAATCCATTTTTCATGAAGTGGCAGCATACAAGTAAATTGTATTTTATTCTTTATTTACCAGACAAAATATCTTGTTAATTACAATCCAAAAACAAACGATGGATGAAAGACACAAACGATAAACCACGGGATTAAAAACAAATTATTTATTTTTTAATATTTTGAATAGGTAAGAAAGGTGAAGTAGAAAGAAATGATAAAATAATAATCTGTGCAAAGCTTACCGGTTACGGTATCCCTTGCACTATAAACTTCTCCGTAAGTTCCTTCACCGATTAATTCTTGTAATGTAAACCGGGAGCCAGGCTCCTGGAGTGATTCGACGTCCACATGACGGCTTATACCTCGATAAGACATTCTTACCTATATAACACATGAAAAAAAAAAAAAATTAGTAATTTTAATATTAATTGTAGTTATTTTTATATAACTAATGTATATTTCATTTCTTATTACGATACAAAAAAGTTTTTAAAAATCCCTGGATTCATATATAAAAGCTCAGAGGATAGTTCATACTTCACAATTGCTCTAACTACTTTTCTAAAAACAATGGATCGTACCAGAAAAATGTAATACGTGAAGAGAGTTATAGAAGAACGGCAGCTGGAGGACTGTTATAATCCAGCTGCCTACCCCTCTGCGTCAGTATCTATCTTCCCCTCTTTTGAATTTTTATTACAAGTTATCATAGTTCAAATATCTTAACAATTTTATTTAGCTAAACTGATATCTTTATTTATCGGTAACTCAATTTTAAAAATAATTTTCAATGTAGCAACCCTTTTTTTTTCTGATTTAAATACCCGTAAGGTAACCAGTCCGGCGATTAAGCATCACTAGGGTGTCGTGACCTCCCTGTCAAGCCCCCTGTAGGGGCATCCCACCGGAGTCTCCCTAGCGTCATCAGGACACGCCAATGTAGCGACCTGACATGATTCAAAATTCATTAACGAACGAAAGCCATTCTGAAAAAGAATTAGTTTTTATGCAAGATTAAGTACGAAAATTTTAGAGGGAAGGGGAATTTTTAATCGGCTTCTTCATTGAGTCGAATATGCTGTTGCTTATCGGCAATCCAAACCCATAGAAATGTAGATGATATGTAGCCCTAGATGTGACACCTCTCTACTTCCTCAAAAGTAATCATACTCACTATAGCCGGCCGTAATTCAAATGCTTTGTTAGTACTAAAAAAAATTGGTACAAGCAATATAATGCAACGGATATTTTAATAACATTTATTCTAATACGTACAGAAACAGAGCTAAACTTTTATATAGAGAAATTAGAATATAACCAAAAAATCTGGAATCTTGGAAAGTGTTAGAGAGTCTTCACTACTGATTATCTTCATTAGTATCTTATGGGTGTATGTTGTTTCTAAGCAGAACTTTCCAGATAGATAGAAAACGATTTTTTGCATATTTGAATTTCTAAATGACCAACCAAATTCATCTAAAAATTATTTTACAAAATTTTAATGGAATAATTTTGCTTTTATTTTAGGACATAATGTGAGAAAATGTTATTATTCATAAGTATAATCTGTAGTAATGGATAGAGACTTACTAATTTGGTTGAATTCACCATTGCTATGTTAAACAACCACTTGTATGAATTTGATTCTGAAAGATTGCCAAGCAGAATCTGGGAGTGGAAACCAGCAGAAAGGACACAAAAAAATAAAAATAAAACCGAGGTTGTTGAGATGGTAGAAATATAAACACGGCTGTAGAAGGAGAAGTAGTGGTTTAAACAGACATGGGGTTGGAACATGCGGTAGTTAGATGATGAGGCTGTAACTTAAACCGCTGGGCAAATAAATAATATAAAATATACATTTATTACTTTTAATTCTACGAACCATGAATTTTAATTGTAAATGTAGTTAGACAGCTCATAATATTTTACTACTTTTAACATATTATTTTTAATGTTATATAGAATTCTTTTCTTTATCAAGAGACATCCGATCCTGTAAGTCCTACAATGCGTAAGCATATTATCCAGTATGTAGCTGATGTATTTCAGCTGATTTGCAGAATTGCAGGATGTATAATTCTATCAAAAAATTTCTTTTTTATAATGGAATTTATTATTTTAAATAAATTTATTACATTTTAAAATACTCTGAAGCCAAATTAAAGTGCAAGGACATATATTTACTAAAGAAGCTAGGGGGAGTGGAGATTCAAGGGCATGTTCCTAACAGTACAACCCAATTATCTGTAAGTGTTAAAATAAAATTACAAACATAAAAAATTAAGTATCCAGCATTTAATTACTGTGAAAATTATTTTCTGTTAATAATTTTTTACAAGTCAATTGAAACTAATCATTTATATGTTTCTGAAGTTTAAAACAATGTTAATTTATTTAGAACCGGTGAAATTTGTTGAAATACACACTCTGTTAAAACAATCATAAGTCTAACAAATTACTTAGACAATTCTGAGTTCCATTTATTCATCGCAACTCAGTAAGTTGAACTAGTTTAATGTATTGTTTCAACGAAACGAGGTAAATTAATTTGTTGTTTACTTTATCTACTCTAATTATTCTTAAATGTATTTATGACATACACAAAAGGACTTGAGGTACAAGGGGCGATTATGCGACAATTCTATATAAATGATATTTGAGAATAGAGAAAATTAAGAGAGGTTTGATTTTCCTCTGCCACTCCTCATATATGAAAAATAAAGTTAAACCTTAAAAATAATAATTATGTAAAAATATTGTAAATATCTTTAAATAAAAATTGAAAAAAAACCAGAGGAAAAATTGCATAACTTTAACGGGTTCGTTTTATTAATGATACTTTAAATCGATCATAGCAATTATAAAATATAAAACTGGAAAATCATTTTGGAAATCGATTTTGGAGAATCAAAGTCAAAATAAATGAGAAACTGGTTATTGCCTTCCTCACTTGTCTGTAGGGAACCAATTAAGGCCTTATATATAGAAATACTCTGCCTAAATTTGGTATTTAATGGTCAAGCCGTTTTACAAATATAAAGAAAAACAATTATTTTGAGTACGGCCTTGCCCATTTGTCGGCTCGAGGACAAAATTTAATAAAGTTAAAATCTACGTAGACAAGTATTAAAAAACTCAGGAAATAAAACCTCACATATCGATCTGAATATCATGTCAATTTCAGCAGGCTTGTCATGCTGATATGGAACTGTATATTCAATTAATTGAAAAGAAGAACCCAGTTCTTTCTATACTTTCTTTATTATACCTGACGCTGGATGTTCGTTTTGCTTTGAAAATGGTTGTTCTATTTCCTGGATTGACTTATGATTAATGTTAGCTCAATTATTACAAATTTTATAGGTACGATAACTGACAAATAAATAAAAATAACACATTTTATGGAAAGTGTCCCTTAGAATTAAAAAAATAATTCTTATTCAAAATGGTTTTAAGATAACAAATAATAATAATAGTAAAAAGAAATTCTTCTAGACTTCAATACAGTATATTTTAATGATCAAATTTATTTTATTATTGAATTCAATAGTGTAGAAAGTAAATTAAATGTAATAAATAATAAAAATTCATTTGTATAACATACAACTGATAATAATATAAATAACTTTATAAACAAACAAGATTACATATAAACTGCTAAAAAGAAACACGGAGATTGTAATTTTATAAAATTAAACAGGAAGTTTTGAGATAATGGATTTTAAAGAACGCATTCATGGATGTATAAAAGATACGGAAGAAAAAAAACAAATTCTATCAGCGGTTACAGTTCAGATGGCATATAATTTAATAAAGTAGATCTTTATTTATATCAAATTATCGCATTAAAGTTTATAATGAAAAAAAATAAGTTTTTTATATACACATTTTAGATTTTAAACTAAGATGTGCAAATTTAGATTCAAAATTGATTTGAATTTTTCATTCGTAATTGATTTAAAAGTAAGTATAATTTTTTACTTATCATAAAACATTATTTTTGTCATTAATTACCTTATATACTTCACATTTATTTCTGTTTTGGGTTAACTTTTTTATACTTCATTTTCAATTATTAATTTTTTAATAATAATAGTAATATTTAATATTTTTTCTCCTTACAGTTTTTACCTTTTACATTTCTTTTAAATTACAAATTATATTAAATAGCTTCGACTACGTTAAAATATGAACTACCAACCTAGTTAGTTGTTCAAAAGAAATTTTTATACAGGTTCGATTTCCAAATACGTTTATAAAACCTCATTTAAAACACCGCTTTAAGATTTATTCTATATTCAAAAGAGAAATTATTTAAACATTTTCGTACTTTAAAATATGTTTTCCATCCATTATGGATAAATATCAAAAGAAGAATTTGTTTTTAAAACATGTTCCATGTTACAAATGAGTAAATAAAAAGAATTGTATAAATAATTTTTTGACTCGCAATGTTGTTCTCACTGCTATCCGGTTCTCATTTACTAAATGGGTATTGTTTATGTTTGAGTAAAGATCATAATATATAACCAAAATTGTTTATTTTCTGATTTTTAACAAACTTTTCGAAAAAAAGTACGGTATTACTTTCATTAGCGTGATGAGACTGAGGGACGAAATGAATTTTCTTTACGTTTTAGGTATGACGACGGCTTTGAAAATACTATTCACTTAAAATGTAATATGTAACTATTTATAACTTAAGTATATAAATATGATTAGATAATCCATAATTAACTAACTATATATAACTATAACTATATGGTAGATAACTATATAAATATGATTACAACTTAAATAACAGTTAAACATAGAAACGCTTTTTCGGTATGAAACCTCATACCCTACGTACTCATGGGCTTCCAAAGGATGGAAAACTCAGTTTTTCATGATAATTCTACATCTCAGAAACCGAAAGTGTTACAGCGGTGAAGAATGGCATTTAGATTCATCTTTACAAACAGATTGATGTGTATTTTACCATTTTCCAAGAATCCAATTTGGGATTTTTTGAATTGAAAGTATTGCATCATTGTTAACTAGTTGTGACTGTGTTTAAAAGACTGTTTAAAATGAGTGCTTTTTTGTCTGATTGCACAATGCGAGCAGTGATACTTTTCCTCAGTTCAGAAGGAGTGAAACCAGCAGAGATTATTCATCGAATAAAGAGAGTTGCTTGAGTGAAAGCAAGATCTACGAATGGATTGATCCTTTTAAAAATGGTAGGATTTCGGTGTGTGATGAACAGCTGCAAGGTTCCACTTCAAAAACTAGCGATAATATTCAAACGGTTAAACAAATGATTCTAGGTAATCGACGAATTACAGTTGATGACATTGCAAGTGAGTTGAGTATAAGCATTTCCAATCATCCATGATTCTTTAAACTTTCGGAGCGCTTTCGTACTCGTTGGGTTACACGTCAATAGACCAGCATCCACAATGAGAAACGTTTGAAAATTTCCCAGAAGCTTTTGAAACGTTACGAAGATGAAGGAGACTCATTTCTTAAGCGAATAATAACCGTTGATGAGACATGGGTCCGTCACTTTGAACCCTAGAGTAAGCGACAAAGTTTAGTGTGGGAACATCCTTCTTCTCCCACAGCAAAAGTTCAAAACTCAAATATCTATAGGAAAGGTAATGATGACGCTATTCTGGGATATGAAAGGTTCACTTTTGGTTTACTTCAAACCTAAAGGTCAATCAGTAAACAGTGACAATAAGTATTATGAGTTACTGCGTTTACTGAAGCAAAAAATCAAATCCAAAAGACGTGATAAACTTTCTAAAGGCGTGATTTTGCTTCAGGGTAACGCGCTCGACCTTATACGGTAAAAAAAACAGTCCTTTGGCTTCAAGATCTCGGTTTGAGCTGCTGGTCCATCCTCCATTCAGGTCGGACCTGGCTCCAAGCGATTTTCATCTTTTTGGTACTTTAAAAGAAGAGTTGCAAGGGAATCATTATCGATCTGATGAAGAGGCCATAGATGCGGTGAAAAATTTTCTGCACACCAGACCGAAAACTTTCTTCCAGGAAGGAATTCAAAAGCTCGTTAAAAGATGGATCATTTATGTAAGTACAAATAAATAATTGATTTTTTGAATTTTCCTTTGCCTTCGTTGTAGAATTGTAACAAAAATTTAATGTTCATTTTGACAATATTCTAAGTACACATCCAAAATCCACGCGAGCGCGTCGCGTTGATTTAATAAGCTAGTATATATATATATATATAAAACAGGCGAAATTATTTCTTGCCTAATTCATAATTAAAATTTTTAAATCGAATAATTTAATCATAATTAAAAATAAAATAATTAATTTAAATCCAGTAAAAAATAAATAATTAATCTACAACGAACTTAAAATGATAAAAGATATTAATCCAACAAAAAAAAAAAATTATATAAAAAAAAAGAGCTTATCCACCTTAATTTAAAATTTCAAAATGAAAAAAAAATTAACAAAAAGAAACGTGAATACATGATATATATATATATCATGTACTCAACCCGCCGAGTTATTATAGTGGTTAAACTTGTCATCGCAAAATCAATTGATTTTCGAAGTCGAGAGTTCTAAGGTTTGAGTCCTTGTAAAGTTAGTTGTTGCTTTTATATGGATTTGAATACTAGACTGTGAATACTGGAGTTCTTTTGACGCTTGGGTTTCAATTAATTGTATTGAGAAGGCAATGGCAAACTGCCAGGAAAATTCAAAGGTATTGGAATCGCCAAGGGTTGAACTCGACTGAATGACTAATCTTTTTTTTATAATATGTGCGCGCGTATCAAAAAGATATCGTTAACATTACAACGTTTGAAAAAACCAATAAACATTTTTAAGGCAATAAGTATGTAAATAAATATAAAAATATCAACAGAGAAAAATGGGTTTGTATTAAAAAAAAAAAAATATTAAAGAAACTTGATTAATGAAACAATAAATATTGATAATGAAGCATTGTTTAGTAAGATATCTTAAATTAAGGAACAGGAAAGCTTAAAATCTTATCTGAATAATACGACGTAAAAGTATTTATCATATCCAGAAATAACATGTTTAATTATAATAAACATAAAATCAATATATGAATAAAAGTTGTGAAATTTTGAATGAATTTTTAATTCTTTTTAAATTAAAACATAAAAACAATTAATTATTATTAATAATAATTTTATAGTTATAATAATAAATTAAATCTCTGTTAATGAAGTTATAAAAATGTGTTTCTGTTCTTACAGTTACTTTAGGAAACGAATTAATTGGGGTTATAACCTTTAAAAGTTATTGTTTAATTAAATGTACTTGAATTCTTTTTGAAATACAGGTGCGTAGAACATCTTTCTTCCTGATAGACCGGAAATAGAGGCAGTTTTTTTAACATTCGTGATCCGGTTACTTAATCTACACATTTAATACCACCTGGCCAATTAGTTTATGAGTATATACTTTCAGTGGTTCCTCATTTTATAGAGCGAGTGAAATGTTACACAACCCATACAGAACAAAAATATTTAGGGAATCCAATATATAAAAAGTTATTAAATAAATATTAAATAATTTCATAACTTACACTAATTTTGTTATAATAAAATTTCGAATCGTCATTCAAATGCAACTATACAAGCATTACATGTTTTTTTTTTTTTTTTTTATGATAGCAGCCACTCTTTTAGAGATTGCAAAACTGATACGGAATATTTTGACTTTGTTCCGTTTGAGACGTTCAATTGTGCGAGGATTATTTCTGAATACGTTTTCGTTTAAATAACGGCAAAAAAGAAATCCGTGGGAGATATCCTAGGTGACGTTTCTTCCCAAAGAACTAATGTAGCAGCAATATTATGTTATTCACTGTTTGGGCTGTTGCATGTCTTGCTGCAATAGCCTTCATATTCCAGTAGCGCTATGAAGTCTGTTGTAATCTGCTGGTAGCATTCAGATAAAATCTAATAACCGACTATTTTTTTACGAGAAATCGCAAACCAAACTCCGATTTTTTCTGTATATCATATAGTCTCGTGGAAAAAGTGACGGTTCTCAACATTCCGATCTCGGTTGTTCTGGCTGTTTACATGGCCAGCTAGATGAGAACCAACGTCTAATTACTAAAGAAAATGTTATCCGAAAATTGCCTCAAATAAAACATATAAACCATTTGCAATAATAGATATTTTTCTATGATTGACCTCTCACAATTCTTGCACGACATGAATGCGATACGGATATTAATTTCTTTGAGGCTGTTGTGGATACTCCCGCTTGGCATTCTAATCTGCTGAGATAGCGTTGTTACTGATTTTTAAAGAGATATTTCAAAGGACGTACGAACACGTACTAACGATTTGTCATTTGAAACTGTTGGCCGGCAGGACCGTTTTTGTTCTTTCTTTTCTGTTTAACCTCCGGAACCAGCGTAAGATATTACTTCAGAGGATGAATGAGGCTGATATGTATAAAAATAAATGATGTTTAGACTTGTACAGTCTCAGATCGACCATTGTTAAGATGTTTGGTTAATTGAAACCCAACCACCAAAGAACACCTGTATTCACGATCTAATATTCAATCCGAATAAAAGTAACTGCCTTTACTAGGATTTGAACATTAGAACTCTCGACTGTTTTCTTTCATTTACCCTACGAATCCTATAAAATTAGTGATTATGCTTGAAATCGTGGGCTTATTGGGTACTTTTGTTCGAGGAAAAGCTACAGCCAAAGTCTTCCTGGGACTATAAAAAACACTACACTAGGACACTGGAACTATAATACTTCCTGGGATTGTTTTTTAAAAAAACACTTTCCAAGAATAAATACATGTTGAGACTGTGTAAAACGCATGACAGTCTTTTTTTTGTACATGCCACTGATACGACAAAATAGGAAAAATTTCTTGGTAGTTGTGAATACGTTTTTGCTATGATGAAGCATTACCAACCCACCCATTAGTTCTAACCTAAAAGCAAATTTCCCATTTCGATGGATTAAGGAAGTCAGGGTTATGTAATATTTCGTTTATCCTGTATTGGCGTTGACATAAACTAATAATCATCACTTAGACCGTAGTTAGATTTTTAAGTTTTTTATTTATAAAATTATGTATATGTTTATATGAAGTTTTTCCTGTCGTAATTAACACTGGAAAAAATCATATTGTTTGAGAATATAAGGTTTTAAAAATAATCAGAGTTATTCATTAAAATTTTTGTGACCTTTGTCCTTCGCAAATAAAAAAAGAACAATGCTTACTTTCTTTCCCCAATAAACTTCTTTTTATATGGAAGTCATCATCTTAATAGTTGTAAACTTTTAAGTAGTAAAAAAAGAAGTTATTTCTTGTATTTCATGTTAATACAGCGATAGTATATTGCGTTAAAACAAAACGCGAATGAAATATGGCATAAACATTAAAACATAGTGTAAATAGATGGCGAAGAAGTTAACAGTTTCGTCTCCTAAAAAGGAAATCTAATTAAAAGGTCATTAAGATAGATTTGTACGTAAGAACAGATCGCATTATTTTATCTGTACGACAGTTAAAAATATAATGTAACATTTGGCCTTGAAAATCTTAAAACTGTCTCATTGAAGGTCAAAAATGTCGCTATTTGCTTTCACTAAAAAAAATTGCCACAACATTGAGAACATAAATGAGCTAAATATACAACTATTAAGTATTAAATAATACTATCTGATAAATTAAAAAAAAATTAACATTTACTTTAATTGATGGTAATAGATTTTACATAAGATATTTAAGCAAATAAGTTACTCAATATCAATTAACTTTAAATAAGTTGCGAATATAATTTATATCCGAATACTTTTAAATAGTTGTCTAGGCATACAAATTAAACTAAATCAATAATTAAAGAAACGCGTCCTAAAAAGTTCAAAAATAATACTTTACTTTCCTGGTTGTATATTTATACTGTACAGTTCTGCAGTACACTAGATAAGGGAAAGTATACTAATGGAGTCAAATTTTACATGACGGAATTTTTAAAGATTTTGATGTTTCATAATTCTCTCTTACAAAAAAAGCGGAATTTTACCATTAAAAAATTCTGGAAAGGTGGAAGTTCATAGATACGTATGTGTGTTTGCCTTTTATTTCTTGATACCTCCAGATTGGATGGATCAAATTTGTCACGATGATTTCTGTATATAGGGTATTAAGTTTTGTCACAATTGTTCCAAGGAAACAGGGAAACAGAAACATTGTTATTATTTCCGTATCTTACATTTTACTCAGTGTAGGTACACTTCTATCACTAATTTAACATCCTTCAGATACCTTTGAGATACTTTCTGATGTTAGAACTTATTCACACCCCCAAAAATAAGTGGGGACTAAAAACCCTTTTATCTATTTTGTGAGCTTAAAGTCTTATTCTTGTAATAATTGGATGATTCCATTTTTGGTTATGTATTTTGGCGATTTTTTTGCTTGATGACATCACCACATAAGCTTGAAGCTTATGGGTGGGATATGGAAAATGCCACGCCTGACCGCGATTCGAACCTGGAACCTCCAGATGAACGGCAGAGAAGTAGCTAATCTGCCACGGAGATCGGAAAAATTCATTCAGGGGTTTTTCATTCACTCCTGATTTCATTCAGGGGTGAGGAATAACTGTTTTTTGTTTTTTAAAATTGTTTTACTTAAATCTTCAGATTAAATTAACCGATATTTATGATATTTTGTATAATAAAGGTCACTGAGTCATTAGATTATAAAATTATATTAGAATAGGTCAATAGATTCAGGGCATTTAAATTTGATTACAAATGGTCAAGGAAGTGAGGATATAAGGTCCCCATTGTTTCCGTACCACAACTTTACTCAATGTGTAAAAATTACGTAATTTTTTTACGTTAATTCAATACCTCTTAGGAGATTTTCATATCTTTTATCACCATACAAAAACTACAGTTTACACAAATCCTGTCAATATTTCTACCAAATAAACAATATTATTTGTATTGGTATATACTGGATGAAGAAAATACAAGTATTTTCCTCCTAAGTCAGAATCTGCCGAGGGTAGAGAGGGTTTTTTACCTTCAGCAGATTCTTAATCTGTATTCTTAATTTGGTGTTGATTTAAAAAAGTCGAAATTTAAAAAAGAATGAATAAAGTATATTCTTTATTTATTATTATTATTTTTTTTTTTTTAAAGAAAAACCTCTTTTTATCATCTTTAAGTTTTATTTTTATTTAAAATATTATTGAGTAGGAGAAAATAATACTGTTATTTTGAAATAAAGATTTTTGTAACAAATGCACAGGACAAACCGCCATCGTGATAAAAAAAGAAAAGTAATTTTAAAAAAACGTTGTAAATAAACTGCAGCCGAAAGCTAAGATCGTCTGGAGGAAATAAATGTATATTACGTTTTTCTTGTTAATTAATATTCTTTTAAGTAAGTTCAAAGTAATTTTCTAAAATCTTTTAGGAAAATATTATTAGTATCAGAATATTATTATATATCATTACAAACAGTAGTCCAGCATTAACGAATTCTTTTTTTATATTAACAAACAATATTTTTTTAAAAAAATGTTCCACTTAAATTATCTGCAGAATAAAATTCAATAAAACCACCATTGGAACTTTCTGTGTCAAAAAGAGAAAAAACCTGAAAAGAAGGACTTGAAGCCTTAAATATACATAAAAATAAATTTAAATACATATCGATATAATTGAGAATCGCTTCTTTTTTAAAAATAAGATTAAAAACAACTAAAAGCAAATACGAAATTATTAAACAATCAGGAATATCTGAAATATGTTTATATCCTTTGTTTTTCTCCAATCTCCAGTAAGATAAAAATCTGAATCTAGTAATTCATTATCCCACATCCGTAGTATATTTGCATTTGAAAATCTTATGACAATTTTTATCACTATGAGAAATTTATGGACTCATCTTCCCTCAAAATCATACAAGTTTTTTCAAGAGAAACTTGTTACTGAATTTTAATTTTCCCAAACATAATACATCGAAATTATTTGAAATTGAATCGACAAATTTCCACCAATTAACTGCATCAAATAATTTAATTAAGTTGATTATTATTCATCAAAGTTTAAGAAAGAAAGCTCGGTTGATGAAGATGGTGGGGATGGCTTGCTTGACGGGTGGTGGCACAAGGAATATATCGTTGACGCGACACACTAACCCCTCCACTCTGTTAAAGATTGCCAACGATACTTCAGACAGCAAAAGTAGAAGAGAAGTACTACTATATGCCAGCCGGCGTGGCGCAAACGGTATCGTTTCGGCCTTTCATCCGGAGGTTCCAGGTTCGAAACCCGGTCAGGCGTGGCATTTTCGCACGCTGCAAAAAACTGTTATTTCTTCTCATCCTCTGAAGTAATACCTAACCGTGGTCCTGGAGGCTAAAAAAAAGTAGATTACTGCGTATCTATATGTTTACAACTTTCTAAACTTTGACGGTGATAAGGAAAAAGACATTCTGATAGTAAAAAATGAATGATCCCTTCATACGAGTAAGCCTATAAAATATTTCAATAGTAAATGACAGATTAATGTAAAAATTGAATTACAATAAAATTTTAGATTAGATAATTTATGTAAACATTTTTTACTATCTTTGTTGTTATGTAAAATAAAACCATTTCACGTATCGATATGTGTGTGTAAAAAATCGATTAGTTCTTCAACTTAAACTTTATCAAAAAGGAAATAATTTTTTATATGTTCGTTAAGTTATCCCAATTTATTAAATAAAATAATAATTTTCTTTGTATCTTTTCATTATTTGTTATCTGAAGAATGAATACCCGGTTCAATTCCCTACCCAGTCAGGATGTGGTATTATACATATTTACTTTGATAATAAAATGCTGGTAATGTAAAACTTTCATATATTTTCAGTTAATTTAACCTTGAGCGATACAATTTTACTCGGTAATAATCTTTACACTTACATCTTTACTTAATTTTGTTTATATAATGTACAAGATTCAGTTGTTATACCAGAAAAACTTTATAAAAAACTTTTCATCGCACTTTTTAGCCGTAATTTCCAATTTTATTTCTGACACTATTTTTATTTATTTTTTAACCGACTTTACTTTTACTTTAAAACAGTAATATAATAACCATAGAATTTAAATACAGTAATTCAAGAAAATTAGTTGAAAATGTACCAACAGAAATTTAGTGCAGGTTATATTCCAACAATAGAAAATATTTTAATTTATTTTTGGTTTCTCTATGTATTTTTCTTTCGGTTTCGCAGTTTCCGTGTATTCTCTTTCTTAATTTTATTAAGATAAAACACCATAACGTGAAATCTACGTGTTTTTTACAAACTGATTCTTTATTAAACAGGCTCGTTTATTGTAGCCATACTTACATTTTAAATGAAAATAAAATAATTTTTATATATATATACTTTAAAAAACTGGGAAATAAATGAAAAAAAATTGATAATAAATAATAAAAAAGATTATTATTTTTTTTCTGGCGCCAACTTCAAAATAATATATTTAAAAGTTTTTTCGTTAGTTTTTTGAAGAATCTTTCTGTGTGGTTTTCTACTAACCACGTGAAAAACAATTTTATTTAACATTTTGTTTTTTTCCTTTGATGTGTTACCAATATTTTGTCATTCTGAATTTTGAGAACATTCGAACTTTGAGTTCGTTTTGTTCTTATGTTCTAGGTTTCAATCACTCTACTTTATTTTTCCTGTTAACTGTAGATTAAGTATTTTTGTTTCTAAATATTTCTCTATTATATATTTTCCTCTTCGTTTAAATCTATTTCTTTGAATTTTTTCTCCTTTTCTTTAAACCAATGAGATTTGTTCTTAAGATTTTAGAAATAGTTTATTTTTTGTTTTAAATGTCCAAATAAGCATTATCTTTTTTAGTAAATTGTAATTTTTTCAAATTTCTGATGTAACTCATCATTTGACCTTAGTATATTTTTATCTCTCCATCTTGGGCTTAATATTTTCCTTTCGTTTTTAAAGATTTTTTCAATTCTTGATTTATTTACTAGCTTCAATGTTCTTCTGAATATAAACATTCAGGTTTTATCGGTGTATTGTAATGTTTAAATTTAACGTTATACGAAATAGATTTTTTAACGTAAATATTTCTTGTCAACTGATGCTAATTCAATTTTATTTGTTTTTAAATTCTACTTTTATTGTAAATTAAAAAAAAAAAAAAAACCATAGTAGTAAAATTTGTATGAATCCAACCCTTTCGGATAAATAACCCTACATCAACAACCCCTTCATTTGTCTGAATTAAAAAAAAAGTAATATAGCCAATTCCCCCAAAAGATACCAAAAGAAATTTTATTTAAATCTTTTTCACAAATATAAAACAAAATAGATGCTAAACGCAAATGTACAGATGAGAAATTATGTCACTAAATTTTTTATTGTTAGATTAAGGGAATCTTAAAAACCCGAAAAATACAAAAATAATCCACAAGGAATTATTTTTTTTATTCATACAAATATTTTCTCTTTATAAAACGCTATAACAGTAGGGAATGGAAAAATTAGTAATTTATATCGATACATTTATTAAAAGACTTAAATAAAGCAGTTAAGTTATGTTTAAATTTTAGATTAAGGAACGGGATTTAACTTCCTGTTACTGAACTTGAAGTAATATGTAACTTCCGATTTATTATTATAACAATAGTATGTAGATATATCAGTGGGCTTGCGAGGTCCAAGACAGACGCTGACAAGAATTTCCTGAATGTAGAAGTATCTACGTAGACCGGATTTCCACAGAAAAATTATATAACTAATCTGTACGGTACTGGATCTCGTACAAGTGCTGAACTATTAGTGCAGGAAGAGAATTCATAAAAAGATCTACTAACAAAGTAAGGGTTTCACTCACTTTTTCAATCTAATAAATATTATTTTATAATTTTTATACATATTTAACAGATCTGTAGTAAAAAAAAAATTATGGATTTTTTTCTTTGTTTCAGTAGTGAATCTCCATAATTATGAAGGATGTATTAACAGATGATGTGTCGTCAACTATAATTACTAGTACAAGACGTTTTTTTCTATTTAATAATTTCAACTGTATTTATAAAATTTGTTATTATTATTGTTAAGATTATTAATATTATGAATATAATTGTTTAAATGTGATAATATAAAAAGAGTACTTTATTAGAAATTTTACATAGCACTTTTCTTTCATTAACCTACTATTGTATCTAATTTTATTTTTTATCTTAGATTAACATCGTACATTAAAAAAGATAATAATAATAAATTCACGGAGACATATTTATTTTAGTTTCAAGTAAAATGAGTACATTTGTAACAATATACCATGACAAAAATAAATAAACAAACATTAGAGACATTTCTAATTGTCTTCTAAGTTGTCTTTAGTTCTTTTACGGTTTAATAATTTACTTTCTTTTTTATGTAGATTGGTATTTTAATTCACACGTATAATTGAGTTCTTATTTGAAAATTTCATTGGAGATTTTTAATAAAAAGAATTAAAAAAACATAAAAATTTTTTATAAAAACGAACAGAATTTTATGTTTTGTTAATACGATGAATAAACATTAAATTACTATAAAAATACTATAAACAGATTATTTCTTTCTTAATGGACTCTAATATATAACACACACACACACACACACACACACACACGCACACACCAACACACACAACAGAGTGTCTCACGAAGAAATGGGAAATGAGTTTCAGGTTTACAAGTGAAAATAAAGCAAACCGTTCATATAAATTTGGATCTAGAAACGACTCGTTTTCGAGTTACAGATTGCAAAACATTTCTCCCTGATTTTTGCCCCAACAGTAAAATGAAGCCTTATCGAAGTTCTTGGAATTTGTAACGTTATTATTGTTTACTGGTAAATCTAACTATGTTGTAAGTCAAAAAAAAATTGTTTGTGACGATTTTTTTGTTTTACAATAATTTTCTAAAAAATTACTAAAGATACAGATTTGAGACCTCTTTTATTCAATTAGTTTTTTCAGGTTAAAACTCATTAAATTTAACCCTTAATTTAAGTTTGAAGTTTTTTTTTTGTATGAGACAAGTTTTTTCGATATGAAATACAACTATACAATTCTAAATGGAAAGGGCAGATGACTTTAAAAGGCAGTGAAAAGGGATCTACAGTACTTACTGTAGACCCCTTTCGAAAATAACTGTAAAAAATACCATTAAATGACTGCTATTTTATTTAGGATTATTGCAGTCCAAATATTTTTAAGTCTTTTTTTTACTGCCTTTTAAAATCATCTGTCCTTTGTGTTTAGAATTTTTAAGTTGTATTTCATAGGAATCCCGTTGATATGTGGGGTATATATTGTTTCATGCCGAAAAAGTAGATCGTTTAGAGGGGTATATGTTAAATTTAATCTTTCTACCTTCAACGGTTGGAAAATTATTAAAAGTCGCCAAACTTAACGAACATTACATGTTTTATAAAAACAAATCTTCATTAATTTATTGCTTATTATTATCATTATTATTATTATTATTTTAAGTTGTTTATTTATCTTTACATATTATCACATTTTATAATAATAAAATATGATAATATTTCATATTATCATATTAAAAAATAAATGCTTATCATATTTTTCATAATAAATGGGAATTGAGGGGAAGTTGCTGATGTAGATAATATACAGTTCCGGTTGGAACTGTATATAATCTAAAATACTAACTGGAAAATGGTCAGGACCTCTCGATCCTACTGCTCTCGTACAAATAAAACCGTTTTATCATTATTATTAACATTGTTTAAATAGTATTATTTTTTTAGTTTTGCAAATCTTTAAGTTTATTGTTAAAAATTGATTATTTAGATTGACAAATGAAGAAATTGATTCATTTTTTTCATACAGTAATGTAATTTTATTTCTGTTTTAACAACCGGATATAATTTTTTAATAAAATAACAATGTTTTGGAAACGTTTTAATTAAGCAATGTTTTATTAAATTAATATATTAAAAAAAATAAATACTTGAAAATTTCTTTATTGTGTATATTTGAGTATGGTTAAACTATGTAAGTCGAGTGTACTCCTGCGTGCGATTATGGATATTATCACAATTTGCAAGAAGTATGATTTTTCTTAGTAGAGATATCATTATAATAATAATTATAAATTGTTCGTTTAAATATTTTTTGACACATGATAGAAAAAATATTTTAATTGGAGTTAATAAAGTGGTTTTAGTTTTGTTACTAATTAAGTTTTTAAGCTTGTAAAGATATGTTTAACCAAAGTTTTTGAAGTTATAAGAAAAATAAAAATGATTAATCTCCCCTTTTCCTTTGTGTTGAGCGATTTCGGAGAGATCTTCATCAAAATGCAAAAAACTTCATCAAAATGCTAGAATATATAAACTTTGAATTAAAAGACAGTTAAAAAGTAAAAGACGAAAAGGTATGTCTATCACCTAAACCAATGATGTAAAATACTTATTACCGTGCGTTCTGATAAAGCAAAGATCTCTGCTAAAGCGTTCAAAACAGACGAGAAAGGGAGATTAATAATAATAATCAATATATAAAAAGTGTGATATACTTTCTGAATGTTATACGCCAAATTTAATTATCAAAACTAATGTTTTGGTACTACATGTAGCGTTATCGGAAAATGGAAAATATATTTTATGGGAATTTACCACTGACTTATTCACTTCTCGGTAAATGTTCCCTCTTTGCTATTCATTATGGCAGATTAAAAAAAAAAAAACATTTTAAAACATAAATGTAAGGCAATCAAGAGAAAGAAGCTGTCAGAAATTCATTAAATTATTAAACATTATCTAAAATGGAAGAGATAATAAAAAATCACTTTACTTTATCTTTTACATAAACAACACAAATATTTTATAACATTATTTGATTTAAAAAAATAATGTTGGCATTCAGTTACTTACGATAGTGGAAAAAAACAAGAAAAATCACTTTATAATTTTAATCATAAACGTTTTTTTTAATATAAAGTATGTTACTTAAAGAATGTAAACGAACACATAGTTTCTCCAAGTAGGTTAAGAGTTGGATATATAAAAAAAATTATTACAATTTTAAATTCTTTCACAATTTACTTTTTTCAAATTCCATTACGTATAGAATATTAATTGTAAACAGAAAAACTTTCAGAACCTTTACATAGAATTATAATAATTAAAAAAACTTATTACTAACAAAAGTAGATTTTTGTAGATTTAAGAGTTGAGTAAGGGTGTACGTGATTAGTACTTGGAATTTTGAGAAAACTTCGATATATAATGTCCTGTGTATAACTAGAGACGGAATTAGATTTTATATTTAATCAACTGTGGGTTTTATATGTATGATTTATATTCTGAACGAAAAGTTCCATTATAATACTCATAAATCTTTTGTAATCGAATGACTGCACACGTATGAGTATGCATTTTTCATTATCATAAAAAAGAAAATATTACCCTCGTCACTTGTAACACTGCATTTAAATTAAATTAAGTGGAAAAATACAATTAAAATGAGAGTTAGCTAGTATTATATACAATTAACGGAACTAGTTTTTATCTGGTATGAATTATATTTCCTTTATAACAGTAAAAGATAATATTTCTTTGAACTGTTGAGTAACAGCAGAATAAATAATTTAAAAACGAGATATTGAATTGTTAATATTTTTATTGATATTAAATTAATATTACAGTTTAATTTAAATAAATGAATAATAATTTAAGTTTTTTATTCGTGAATATTTTTTAGCATATTTTAAATAAAAATAAATACATCATTTTCGTATTTAAACAAAGCAAACTATATTGACAAGAGTGAACTAGATTTATTTTCAAAATATGTATTATTTCTTTTATGAGCGTTTTTCAAAAATTAAAAAGACAAATGACTGTAGAACAATTATTATGTATTCAATGTCAATAAAACTAACGCTAGTTTTCCATATAATTTCCGGGTAAATTTAGAGATTTCTCCGAACTTTCTGTGAGCTGATTATTCTGCGTAGTAGTAAAGAACTGTTCACCACTATCTGAGCTATCCTTGAATCGCATATTCAACCCGTTCATTGTTGCTGAATTCGGTGGACCAAAAAGGTAGTGAGAGAAACAGACCTAAAAAAAATCTGATAGTGCGAAATCGGGACTGTAGAATGGATGGTAATACTTCCCGATCCGACTTTTGAATAGCTTCCCGTGTCTTTGAGCGATGTGGGAGCCGGTGCTTACATACAGATTTATGCTTTTTGAAAGAGAAGAAGAACGTACCCTCCTGCGGATTCATTTTATTTTATAATATGTCACATTAGTACATACTTCTGATTGTACGTGTTTCTTCCGAGTAATTGCAATAAACTGGTTTTTTATGCAGTCCCAAACACCGTAAGTATCGCTTTAATAGTTGATAAGTAGGTTTAGAATTTTTCTTGGCGGGCGAAATCGGATATCTCGGTTCCATACTAGGACTTTTGGATTTCGGCTCAAAATGATAAATCTAAGTTTTATCATAAAATATTATGCAACAATCTACGTAAGTCTTTTGCAAAAAAAAAAAAAACAACAAAAAAAACGGTGTTTAAGTTCCGTACAAATGTGAAATCGTTTACCTTTGTGATTTTGAATCCCTTGTAACGGAACCCACCTCGAACACATTTTACGGTAATTCAGCTTACCATGGATAATGGACTGGAGAGTGCCGATACTTGACTACAAATTTCAGCAGTTTCAAAATATGCGTCAGTTCTGTACAAGAATGTGTACCGAATTCTGATCCGCTCATTATTGTTGAACTCATTATCACGTAAAAATTCAGTGACACGACTAAACAAAAATCTTTTACTCTTAAGCATGACTATGCCATTTTTTGTAGATATTTGTGACTAAAATATATATACGTGTTATTAAAAATTGTACGAATTATAATGGTATAAAACTAAGTATTACTGTACTTATTATTTACAAGTTGTAATGTACAACTTGTAATGTTTAGTTTTATGTTCTACATACTAAATTTTTTCCCAAAACGTAATATTAAACGAAAATTTTGAGTTAAAGATTGGTTTTTAAAATCTACTTTGTAGTTTTAGTAGAAGATTATAACAACTGATATGCCACACAACTTTTGCATATATGTATATACGTTCAGCAATAGGTGAAACCTTACTGTATCACGACAAACCACAAATATACAAATTAATTTATTTTTTTAACAATTATTAATAGTTAAATTGCGATATCTTGCATACAAGACGCAGACTTACCGCCTTCGTATTTTGTAGGGCGCCTTTTTCATAATGGCAACGTTTTTCGGCAAACAAATTTAAAAAACTAAGCTCACACTCGGTAGTAATTTCTTTACGGGTTTTTCTATATTTCTTAAAAGTATTTTATTAAAAATACTTTTAAATATATTACATACTCTGCATTCTATTGAGCCTTCGTTTACGCCCGGTAATGGTGTGTAATTGTTAATTGTTACGGATTAATTTTCTTATCGTTTTTAAGACGTAAATTTCTTGTTTTTGTGTTTTTGCGAAGCTTTTATTTGAATAATTTTTGGGATTCAAAAATGGGCGAAGTTTTTGTAGGAAAAATACACTTCCAAAATCTTTGACTGAAAATAACGACATTAAAAAGTATAATGTAATTAATTCTTGTCGATTGTTTAATTCGGTGCCATTTTCAGAATATTTTTAATCGTTTTAATTTTGTGCTACCTTGTAAAAGTCGAAAATTATGGAACTGAAAAAATATTTACTTATTTTACACGCCTTAGAAACTGGGGAGAGATTCGGCTGTTGCTAATGGGCACTCCCATTAGCAGTGGCAATGGGAGCATTCGTAGTGGCAATTACCATTTACCAAATATAAGAATTCATGGAAACAGCCTCCCTCATTCAAATTGTAATACTTAATCTGCGCGGAGTGTCCCTATTAAGCTGAATAACCCAGCAAAACCTAAGGTACCTAACATTAGAGGGAAACCGGGTGGATGTATAAATTTGTGTTGAGGAGTTTGAGATTTTATCTTCAGTTAAGGGAGCTTTAACTTGAACGGATGTAAACTTCATAAGTTTACCGACCAAACTTTGCTGAAAGAATTCCTCCAAAATTGTGTGCCTGGATATTTACAGCCACACCACTGCGTTAAGGTAATGGAACCTCCTAACACACATGACAAGTTTCTTAACCCGTGAAAAGAAATCAGAGCAAAAATATGAAGAAAAGAATTTACGGTTTAATAACTGGAGAAGGAAAAACAATCGTAACAGTTGAAGATTGTAATAAAAAAAGGTAAGACGACCTTCACAAGATTTTGACTACTCGTGATTTGAAGCTTGGACAAACAAAGCTGTGGCGAAGGGTAGTACAAGTTGAAAGGATGTAAAAGATGTAGAAGAGAAATGGAATTTCTCTTTTATTAATCTATTTTAATAAGAAAAAAAATAATTTTATTTTACATATTATATTCTCAGTATTACTAATAAAATAAATGTTTGGTGATTTTTCATGATAATTCGTGTAACCCTTTATAAAGGTGCATACCAAAAACAATGAGCATGTTAGTGATTCAATATCATTAAAATTTTACAATATTCCATATCACCTTTGTACCATAACAGTTAAAGTTAGTATTTATTTTTCATAATATATGTAGAAAATTTTTAAAAATTAATAAATCACAGTAATTATTCAATTTTCTTTAATGCCGTCTGGTTAATAAAAAGGCGAATTTTTTCATTAAATTTCACATTTATCCTTTCTTTACCATCTTAATCAATTCTTCATTTCCATATACTGACACATATACGGTTAAAAATTATTTTTTTTTAATTGCAAAATTATTGAACGTGAAATAAAAATGAGTACAAGAATGGTTGTTTAATGAATGTATTTCTTAAATAATAAAAACTGATAAAAAAAATTATAATGAAGGTAATTTAATGTCTGTATTAATGTGAGAAATATTGAAGGTCATATTCAAACAACAATACAATACTATTTAAAAATTAATAATACATATTCATTTTTATGTAATGCTTATTATATAGTTAAAATAATGAAAATAATGAAATATGTTTTATTTTTATTCAGTTATTTTTAATTATGACATCAGATAGTACGCAATTATGATATAAATTAAAAAAAACTTTCATACTTTAATTCAGTTTATATATTTGTATTTTCACATTTTTGGTTTAGTTTATATACAGAATGATTCCGAAAAATGTAACAAACTTTCAGAACTTGTTCTACTGGTTAAGTTAAAGAAAGAAAGTTCATATAAACATAGGTTGGTTCGGAAATGCTTTATTCGAGTGTCGGTAGGCAGAAGATTTCGCCTTGATTTCTCCGCCTTAGTAAAATTAAGCCAGGCTGTAGTTCATGGGATCCAAGTTAAGAGGTAAATTTAGTGATTTTGTATGAAATCTGACCTGAAGAATTGAAAAAAAAAGTAGGTCTCAGAATTATATTTTTAATAGTTTTCGTAAAACCTGACGTAAAAGACAAAAGATTGGGATCGAAAAAGACACTAATATTTGGCGTAAAATAACTTTGTTAAATAATAACAAATACATAAACGTTTTAAACAAAACTTGTAGAGAATTTGATTCTGAGTAAAATAGTATGAATAAAGTTCACAGAAACTAAATACAAACATAATAATTTTAAAGTATATTAAAAATAAAGCATATAAAAATGTGGCAGATTTTAAAGATTGATAATTTTGTTTCGTTTAATAGCTAATTAAAATATGCCAGATTTTGACTTTAATAAACTTCGAAATTCTCATATTTGTGTTTAGTTTAAGTACTTTATTCATATTGATTTACTAAAAATAAAATTTTCTATAAGTTTTGTTTAAACATTTTTTATGTTTATTATCCATTTAACAAAGTTTGTTTACGCCTAACAAAATAGTAAGTTTTCAACTCTAATATTTTGTCTTTTACCCCAGATTTCATGAAGACTACTAAAAATACAGTTCTGGGACCTATTTTTTCCTATTTTCACATAAATTTATACTTAATTTAAATCCCAAGAATTACAGTCGGCTTAATTTTATCGAAGGTAAAATTAAAACACTCGTGTAAAATTTTAAAATCGTTAATGAAGCGTTTCCGGACCTACGTATATGAACGTTTTGGTTTATTTTCAACATTAGAACAACTCCTGAAAGTTTGTTATATCTTTGTGAATCACTCTGTATGTTCCAGAAAAAAAGAGTAGTTATATTCTTCTTTTATTCTTATAACATTTTTTTTTAATAAATAAAAATTGATTGTTAGTATTATAAGTGACCTTCAACATATAATTCCATTGTTTATTGTTTTATTTTAAAATTAAATATCTTTGATTTTACGTGTAGGCCAGTATTGTATTCATATTTTTTAAAAGTCAAATAATATTATACGAAAAATTAAATTAACGTATATTATATTATTCTTTACGTTATCTGATTGTCACATAATGAAAAACGTGTATTTTTTTCTATACTAAAAAAAAATAAAATAATTTATTATGTATGTTTTTAATAATGAAGTAAAATTGTGTAATGATGTAATATCGGATTTAAATATAACGTGATTTTGTATCAATTCTCTTGATATTCTATACTAAATTTGTTGAATAATCTGCATTCAATCCCGAGAAAGGAGATATTCATAAGGGACTAACCCAGTCGTAACCCATTCAGCGTACCGTATCTAGCCGATTGGCAATAATGATAATCATATTTCTTACCGGTATTATCTTTCTTCTCTTGTAATGTGAACCCATGTAGGTTAGTTTAAGATAAACTTCTCAGTTTGTAACCTGATACACACCTAAAATTCAAGACAGGAAGAACAGTACTCCAATATAGTCCAATATATCAAATTGTCAACTACAGAAAAAAATCATTACTTCTATACTTTTATATTAAATCCATTTCAATTAATACTTCGGATAAGAATAAATTAAAAATAAAAATCAGTTAACCTATTTGACAGTTGATGTTAACTTAATAATTTTTTTATACTTATGTAATAGAGTATTAAATATCATTTATCGTCCTTACGGGAAATGGGAGGTCTACTATAGCGATATAACCAATATCTTAAGTAACTGTTTGAAGTAATTTTATGTTTTTTAAAAAGTTTTTGCATGTTTTATATGTAACAAAGAAAAATAATTATATTGCATATAGACATGAATAGTTTGAAATTGATTATATTAATAGTTTGATTGATTTTATTAACATAATAAATATAAATAAAAGTTTATGAAAAACTTAACTTAAAAAGAAAAACAATCGGTAAAGGATAGCATAATTTTCCCGGCTTTGCTCTTGACAAATTTAAAATATGCTACAGCGTATTTAAATATTAATGATTTAATTACGCAATATCTACAGAACAATTAGGAAAAAATCAAAATGTTCGGTAAAAAAACTCGAGTCCGGATTGATTTCTTTGATTAAATTATGTTTTTACTTTTAAAATTATGCAATATTAAAACTATGTTGAGAATAAAAAACCAAAATTTTAAGTTAGAAATTCTGGGTACCATTTGATTCCCTTTTACCAAATGATATTTTTATTTTCAAACATTACGCTTTATTTAGTGTATAACTGCTAAAAAATGGAAATCTTTAGTAAAAAAAAAAAAATTATATGGGCAACACATGACTTCCTTCGAGTATTAAATTACATTTACATACTTTTTTTAAAATGAAAAGTATATGACATTTTATTTCTTTAAAAACTTCTATTTTTTTTTTTTTGTTATTGATGATTCATCATCATAAATATTTCTTACTAATCTCAATTGAATATGAGGAAAAGTTTACAAAATTTATCTTTTATTAAAAACAAAATAGTTTTGAAATTCTTTCTGTTGTCTAAGACACTCGGCATGTGGAGAATACAGTTTCAATAAATTTTACGCCTTATTTCTTATCAGCATCTCTAATATATATATATATATATATATATATATATATTAGAGATGCTTTTTTTATATATATATACACACATAACTTACGTTGCTGGTTATATTGACCGTGTAAAGAAAAATATGATCGTTTGATTGGTTTACACTGAAGAATAACCGGATGGGTAATTTCATTTTTGCAAATTGATACTGTAGATCGGTTTGTTTAATATCAATAATATCTATCTTCATGGTTTTGTATCAATATTTCAATCAATTCAATATTTGAACATACTATACGAATTTATGGAATAACCGAATATAATAATAGATAATTGCCAACTACTGCGAAGTTACATAGTGACTTGTGAATTGCTTTTTTTCTGATGAGATGAGAATGTGCAAGAAATAAACCTTTCACAAACAGAAAGGAGTACATTAATTAAATTTTTTATTTAATCCAGTCTGTAATAAATCACTTAAGATAATAAATCATTTTAGCACCGATCAAGTCTCTTTTCTTTAAAACACATCGTTCATTAACTAAGTTACTCCTTTTCTAAACAGATTGAAACCTTATAGTGACTATAGAGAAATATCACATCTGTATTGCTTTGAACTTTGCATATTGATGTGTACGTAGTATATTCGGTTCAACGAAGAAGGAAACGGGAAACCACTTTATTCCTTTATTTCCTTAACAAGTCTGGCATACATGCTGGTTATTATTATTATTATTATTAAGAATAAGTACGCCCTTTTTAGACTATGACACGTGTCAGGTAGCCTAAAACCGATATAGTATATATTTAACATACGATGATGATATTACAATAGAAAATAACAAAACTGATATTTTGATAAAAATTTAATACTACCGAACAGCCATCTAAGTTTCCCTGGAATGCAGTAATATATGATATCTCTTTTACTATGTTTCAATAAAAATAAAAAAGAAGATTTAAAAAAATAATAAAAATAGAAAGAAACTAACAAAAATGAGGTTGGAATTTCCGAGGTGTAAAAATGTATATTACATTTTTCCCGTAAGTTTTCCAAATAATTTTTCACAAATTTCTGCACGAAAATACGCTGAATATAAAAGGTGATGATATTATCACGTAATAACAACTCAATTTGAAAAGAAGACTTCTGTTTCTACGTGAAGAATATAAATTTAGTTTTTAAATCTTTCACTTAAGTAAATCTCTAAAAACAGTTTACAACGGGACCTATCACAGAACTTCCTTTAATATATATATATGATCAATTCATTCCATTTGATGAAAAATAAGGTCTGACGTACATAAAAAAAGTAAAAACACAAATTGAATTGAGAATAATTTTTCTTGGAATCTGTTTAAAAAAAATAGTATATATATATATATATATATCGTAACCACCATTTTATCAAAATCTAAAAAATAAGAATTGAAACATCTGTTACCAGAAGTCATATTATTGTACTTCCACCTACTACTCGTACTTATAATAGATATTTGAATAACTTTTTGCGTAGTTGTGTTGACATGATTTAGAAAATATCCACTTCAATGTAGGATTATTCCGTTATATTAACGCCTTACTTATTTATTTAAAATAGTTTATAAAAAAATCCTACATAAACTTGGTTTCAGGTACTTTTATAATGTAACTGTTATTAAATTAAAAAGACAAAGAGATTGCGAATAAAACTGTTATTTTAGTTGTTAGATTAAACACACTTGAGATATAATATTTACAGATTTTTTAAATTAATAACTTATACTGGGCTACTATAATATTAATTGTTAAAAAACAAAATAAACCTTTAACTTTAATAATTTCAATAAATAAAATTTAAAAACCTAAAAATAATGAAAACAAAGAATCTTTAAAAAATATAAAAAACTTTTTAACCACAAGTAAATAGCTTTTTCAATATAAATATATTAACTAAACACACTACGGTCTCTCCAAGTCTACTCACTTGTCTTTTAATTTAATGAAAAACTGTTTTTAGAAAACAAAAATTACTGGTGAAAAATATTTAATGTCTTTTCTACATAAAATTTTAACCGATTTATACAAATATTTAAGTTATTTCTTGAAACATTATCTTGTACCTTGTTTTCTGAATGAATTAATTCTTCCAAGCAGTAGTTATCGACTTACTCTTGAGTAAAAATTTTACAAAAAAGTAACATATTAAAAAAAAAATAATAAATAAATGACTGGAGAAAGTGTTCTGTAATCTTCATCACATTTTATTCTTGTAAAATTATGCACTAGAAGAATAAGTGGGTTAAAACCTGAAAACTTTCTTCCAACAATTTCTTAAAAACTGTATCAGTATTTTAAGGAAGAAAAAGTATTTAAAATACAGTTAACAAATTAACATAAAATTATTATTTATTCATACTGGTAGGATCTTTTAATTAATAAAATAACCGATTAAAAGGATATGCAGAACATTTAAAACACTTTTGGATTACTTTTTATTAGCAAACCTTCTCTTTCGAATTTAAAAATGTACCAAATTATATTTAACTTTTATTTCTTATACTGAAATGTTTTCCTAGGCAATAAATCACAAAAAATATTTCCATCAGACGAAGAGAGCGTCATTTTTTGAAATAAGAAAAAAATATCCTGAATTGGAGTTTTTATCCCGAAAAAATTTCAAGTGATAAACAGGAAAAATAATAACAATAAGTAATTATGTAATGAAGTGTGGTCCAACCGCATTAGATAATGTAAGAATTGATTGAAGATAATTAATTATCTTAATCTTTCTCTAGTACCAACTTAACCAAAAAGAGGTTTTCCTGTTAAGTAGAGAAATCTTCTAAAATACTGTATATCGATAGGGAGAAGATAAGCCAAAGAACAGATTCGAATCGGGTGACTAGGGTTAATATCCACAGTTTATACAGCACAACCTGATTATTAAATAAGATGGGTGACGTCTAAGGGAGTAAATCAGATTGAAATCAGTGAAGTGTAAATATGTATTACATTTAAACCACATATATCGAACGATATGCCAAAAAAATCAGGATATCACTGCCTTCAACACGAAGAGACCGAAAATTAATACACAGAAACACAAGACTACCCAGAAGTTTGCTTCAGGAAACCCTATTCCACTTCAATTTGTCGACTCTACTTCCCCTGCACATATTGGATTGTGATTCTTATAAACGGGGTAAAGTTAGTGCGATTGCCCTGCAGCACACAAACGGTAATAGAAGCAGCAGCTCGGAGGGAGAGACCGAGATCCCTAGTTTCAGCAGCGTATCTCTTAATCTTCATGGTTCGAATAACTGTGCCTAAGTGCAACTTTCATTATTCAGAACTTATGCCACTGGATCATTAATATCTTTAAATACAACCTTTGTTAGTCTGAACAATATATGTTTTATTTATATTTAATTTATAACACATTTAGATACATTGTCACTTAATTAAATATTATATCATTAGTAAATTATCTCACATTTTAAGTTTAAAATGATGTACATGTAGAACATTAATGTTTAAAAAGAGTATTATATAATTAATGTATTTATATTTATTTTAATATTTAGGTTACATCCTTTAGTGATTTATTTAGACCAACAATACAATTAGAAAAAAAATATATCATAAAAAACAGCTGTTCAACTAGAATAACAAATTTATATGCTTTACATAAGTAAGAAGAAAGAGTTAGATACCTTATTTACCGTTAATAAGGAGGGCATGAAACTGAACACAGATTACTGCACTAGAAGCGGTAAGTCTTGTCCCAGATGGTGCTCAAGCAGTGCTGTACGGAGCACTAGTTAGATTCGTCGCGCTGGAAAAGGGAAGACACAGGGCTATCTAACTACGGATATGCTGCGGGTACAGGACCAAATCATGCGATGCTCCCGGCGTAGTGGCCGGATTTGCACCCTCGTTCGAAAGAAGAAAAAAATGTACAGGGGAATAAGGCTCACGCGGGGGCGTCGCTTGATTATAAGCGGCTGGGGATATGAGACCAGTTGTTGAAGGACAGACAGACTTATCTCGGGCTTCCAAACATAGAGCGAAAAAACAGAGAATTTAAATACGAGTTGATCAGTTCCTTACCGATAACAGGTATTTTAAAGCATATCTGTACACGTGGACGTTGAGACTCACTGAGGAATGGGACTTGCGTGGTGGAGGACACCGTAGAACACACGGTGTTCATGTACGTTCGGTTCCTGCAGCGTAGGGAAGCATGCCGAAGAGAATTCGGCGCTCTTACCGAAGACAACGTCATGTGAAGTATGCTGTAGACCGAACTGGCGTGGCTCGCGGTGTCTGCAAAGCTGTCAAGATTATCCGTACAAAGATGAAGGAAAAAGTGCAGGAGTGAACAATACCCGTAAATCTTCCTTTAGGCTGTGTTCTTTTTACATTAGGCCTGGCCCCAAGGTGAATAACAAAGAGGATAAAAAGAAAGAAAGATCCTTCTGCGTCAAAAAATCTGTATATATTTGAATTATAACAATTAATAAAAAGTATCTTTAAATCGTCTATGTAGACAACTTATTTTTAAAATTTAAAACAAGCTGCCATTAAAAATATTTGGAGACGAGGAAAAATCATCGATTTATTTGGTAATAAAGAGTAATACTTGGTATTTAAAAAAAAGGATACGTAGGATGGAATTGAGATCTTCTACGTTTATAAAAGTCTCTTAAAAATGCATCTGAAGTAAATATATCACAAAAATTAATATTTTACAATGAAATTAGAAGGATATAGTATCGTCTGAAATTTTAAGTTATATTTTCTTTACTTTTTGTCCATTGCATTTTTTGTTAAATGTATTCTCAGTAAGTAAATCGTAAAAAATTATTCTCTTCCAGAATGAAAGTCTATTTAAATTTTTAAATAATATTTCCTACAAGAATATCCTTACAACTTTTTTTGGGTTCGATTTTTCTTATAAATAAAAGTATATTCTCAACGAGTAAATGAAAAAAAAACAAAAAAAAACATATATTTCATCTACCTGAAGGGACGGAGACGACTATCCCTCTTAATTATGACAGCTAAAACGTTTTATTAGTTACAATAAAATAATCATGCTATTTCTTTTTTAATAAAATCGACTTAACCATTCTTAAATGAAGAGTAGAGAAACCAGACGTAAATCAAGAAAATATCAGAAAGATTCAATTTTGTATTGAATGTAATAATATTATAAAAAAAATATTTTAAGAACGTTAGAAAAATAGTTTTAATTTACAAAGCTTTAATTTAATATATTAACGATTAATAAAAATGCATTTTGATTCCTCTTAAGACTTGAATGAAATCTACATGAAGAAGAAGATGAATCAAAATATTAAGACGAATTATTGTTTTTACAAATATAAACTTTAATAAAGTAGAATATTTCATTTAAGTTAATCTTAAAATAAACTAAAATAAAAATTAAAAAAAATTCTATGCTAAATGAAAATAACTACGACCACAAATTTTAATTAAACTAGACAAAGGTAAATTAAATTTAGTCCATAAAGATTTTCATTAAGTTCATCAATAACATAAATATGCAACAGCAAAGTTTTTAATGCAAGCAACCGCGTGAATATAGTCATTAAACAAAAATAAAAATATTCATAATTGTAGCATAAATGATTACACTGAAGTAGTTATTTAGATTACAGAGTGAATATCATAAACAGTGAGCAGTATGAAACCAGACTAATATTACTACAAAAAAAAAAAAAAAAAATTAACAGTCATAAAATCTGTTCGTTATTCGTTTATTATTTATATATATATTCATTACGTAAAAAACTCGTTACATTAGATTAAAACGTATTGAACTATAATAATCAAGCTCACCATACATTAATGCGCAAAATACACACATAAAACATGTTTACCCGGTTTTGATATAAGAGTTTTAATATGGTTAATTTAAATAAATCGAATAAGTAAATTTTGTTGCACTATTAAAATTGACGTAAAACGGTTACATGTAAATTACAATCAATAAAAAAAAGAAAAAAAATATATATATAGAAGTATATATATCTGAGGAATCGGAGATTATTATTTGAAAAAACTTACCAGCAATAAATTTCATTTTTAAATTGATTTGATTAAAAAAATCTATTTTAAAAGAGGTTTATTAGATTATGTTGTAAAATCGATGAATTTAATAAACATAAGCTCTAAAGTATGAACCGATTAGAGAACCTCCGACTTTAATTAAAATCTATTAAAATGCATTTGAATCAAATAAGTCATTGACGAATAATTGGATTTTTTTTAAAGAACGTGTAGAACTTTCCACATTCTAAAAGATTAAAAAGATATATAAACGTAGTTTATTGTACATTACATTCTTTCGTAAAATGAAAGGTTAAAAAATTAAATATGACAAAATTATTTGGTAATAATAACCGAAATAGGAAAATGGAAAACGAATAAACATAATATACAAACAGTAAAAAACGAACGTAAAGCAGAAAGCAGAACAAATGCTTTGGGTGTCTATATAATAAACTTGATCAGACTACGATTATTTCAGTTACAAACCATAAAACAGTATGGCAATTAAATAACCAGATTTCGTCCGCTGTGCGTTTAGTATTGAAATGATCCGCTAAGAATGTGCTCTTTTTTATCAATAAAGTCGAATATCGAGTTTCAGATCGTGATTTATACCTCAAATAATATTGTAAACTTCGTAGCTTGTATTATCAAAAAACTAAAAGTAGAGTAAAAAACAGCAATTAAAAAAATGTTTTTATCTAGAAACAGTAATAGGGAAATTTTAAAGATTTTAAACACTATGGAGATGAATGTTTGTCATGACCACAACTGTCTGAATTGCGATTTTCTTATCGTTAGATGATGATTCACGCGACCTGCCGACCGATCTCTATCCCAAGACCAAAAATTAAAAAAAAATTAGAAAAACTATAGAATGTTCGACTTTCCATACTTGAAATTCGAATTCAATGAGTTTGCTAGCCAAAACCATCAATAATAATCTGTAAAAGTACTTCTGAAAAAAATTACGGAAAATAAAAAATGATACTCCCAATTTTAACGTATTAATTGAGTTTCGAGCTAAGAGAAGAGAGCGTAAATTGTTACACTGATCTGAAGGCGTACGTTAAAAATCATTCTGTTATTCTGAAAGTAATGGTGAAATTATCTGATTATTTCAATACCGATTCCGGGTCGAAACAACAATTTTAGAATGGCGATCAATAATCACTTCTATTGTACAAAAAAGTAATTTTGAAAATGTCGCGAGCGAAAAAAATAATCATTATATTTTTATATCAAGAATTGTTTCCTCAGGTGGTCACGAAAAGTATTAACAGGAGTTGCAGAATCGAATTTGACAGATTAATCGGGAAATGTTTGAATACAAACATTAATTATTGCTTGCTTATGAAATCACCAATTGTATTGTAAACATGAGCCATTTTTGGTACTGAAATGGATTACATTTAACAACTAATTTTTTAAACTTCCCATGTCCAATACTTTAGGTCTAGTCTTTCGGAAATTACGTTTTGTTACCAAAAATAAAAAAGCTATGAAGGAAGTGGTACGATCGATAGAGAACATCCAACTAACCAGTAAATAATAACTAACCAAGTTATTGTTTACTGGTTATATAACCAGTTCAAAAAAGAACCAGAAAAGTTACAGAAGTTTTTCCAAAATAAAAGGAATTACTTCGGAAATATTATTTTGCTCTAACTACTATTGATTTTTGTTTTTTTGTTTTGTTTGTAATAGTCAGTTTCAATATGTAACTGTCATAGTGTGCGTGTAATTTTTCGAAGATTTATTTCTTTATGATTCCATGCCAATGAAAAAACAAAATCTTAAAATTTATATTACCTGTACTATACAAGGAATTACGGACTGTTGCAAAATCCTTTAAAAAGAACATTAAATAGCCTTCTTGCACAACAAAAAATCATACCCTATGGCTAACATAATTTAATGCCTCTTAGGTACCTAACATACTTTCTGACGTGTTTCGGTTTTATTAAATTCCCCTTACAGAAGGAACAAAACCCCCTTTTTTTTAATATATTTATCGTATCTGGACTCAAAATCATATTATTGTACAAATAAGACGATTTCATTACTTTAATATCTAACTTTTGTTATGTATTGGAGCAGTTTTATAATGGGTGGGGGTAATTAAGGTAATTTCTTTCGTCTTTTATCGTTGATTACCGTTTTGCTTGATATCATAAAATTGGATAAATCGATACCATTTAATTTTGGAAACATCTGGTGAAGGGAATGGTGAGCTACGTTCATCATGAGTCAGTTATCTAAAAACTTTACTGAAAAAGTAAAATAATTTTTTTTTACATAATTCTTTACTTGTACTGGTACATATTTCAATATTTCACTTAATTAAAAAAAAAACTACTATGAATTGTAGAAAACATGAAAAAATACTTTTTTGTTTTTCTTTAAAGAGCAACAGTTTTTAATTAATTAAAAATATTTGGGAAAATTCTTCTACAATCATTTCGAAAATTTGTTACTGAGAACAGTTGAACTAAGAACTAGTTGATCATACAACTAATTACGTAATAATCCTTTATACAAAAGAAAAAAGATTAAATAATACAGATAAAATTATTTAAATGAAAGTAATGTATGTATGTATCTTTAAAGATAATGTATGCGTATTGAAAAATATGTATATATTCGTTATATATATAAATTTACATCATTTAAAATTCATCTGTGTTTCAATACAAGAATAAATACAATTACTAATCGACAAAATATAGGCTTTTATTCCTTTTTAAAAATTTAATTACATTGTTGGAAATGTGAAATAAGGATATTGAAGCGGAAGAATGGCAAATGGATTTTTTTTTGTTAAAATAATAATTGTATAAAAAATACAGTTACTATTTCCTTTTATAATAGTTATTACACAACATTTTATCATGAACATAAATATTAGACCTATTTAATTTTTATTATTTAATTTTCTTCAAGACTAATCCTTGAGTAAGTGAAAGGTAATTCTACAATAGCAATACTTAATGTAAGTTAATATTAAAAATATTACCTAATCTGCATAAGTAAATACAAGGTAAACATATTTAAAAACATAAATTTAGATATAACAGGTTTTTTTAATTAAGTATAGAACTTTTTTTCGTAACTACAATCTTTTTTATATTTAACATTCATTAATAATAAAAAAAAACCGGTAAAGAGTTGCAAAACCTTTCCGACAAACTCAAGTAAGTTATCCACCTCTGGTTACCGATAAATTATTACTGTTGAGGCAATTTTGGTTGCCTCCAAAGAAAAAAAATAATAAATTGAACCTATCAAAATTATTCAGCAAAAAATATTTAGAGAAAATTAAATTATATAAGTATGCAAGTAAAGAATTACGTAAAAAAATGTTAATCCTAGAGATACAGGACTCAAGTTGATATCTTCCTACACATTGACCAATTATAATCAAAATTAAACGGCATAAATCAGGCGTATTCAGAAGTCATTGTATAAAACTTCATTAAATCAGTCTGAAGATATAAAGCAAAACGACAAATGAAGAAAAAGAAGAAAAAATTAAGGTTATCATTCCCCATTCCTGACCACATACAAAACCAAATTGAGATCCTAATAAAATGGAATCATCTAATTAAAACAAGAGTGTGACAGCACTCTTATTCATGAAATGATCGTAAGTCCAGAAACGATAAAAAAGAAAAAAGAATCTTGGTCACCTTAGAGTGGCCAAATCTTCAAACACCCCTTTATAGGGATTTGGATGAGATCCCAATAGTGTGAACAACTATATTGGAACCTATAGGTTTTAGATCAAGTTAAAAAATTTACCTTTATAGAGTAAAATTTTGAACGCTTTTTTCGAGTTTGGCCGACTGAGGATCACGTGAATCAAAAAATTTTGGATTCATTGTTTTTTCTTTTGTGCGTTTTCTTTCCTGGTCTTCCAATAGCTCTTCTTTCTTACTCTTTGTTTTTTCTTATCTCTTTTGAATAGATGTTGGTTTTTTTTCTCCTTCTCTTGGAACTTGAAATTTGTAGCAGTTTTCTCAACGTTGTTCTCTATTGTATTATTTCTTCAGTTATTTTCATTTCATTATTCTGAACCATTTTCATTCTTTTTGTTGCAAATGTGGCTGAAGATTTGGTATGCGAGTCTGTTATAATTCATTCTCATAAGGCAGACGGAAAGTTTGGCAGTTCTTTTTCTAATAAAATTTGACATTTTCTCAGTTTAATTATATTTGTAATGATTTATATAACTTCTAAATTTTCTATCATCTATTTCATCTATTTTTACATGTTCTACGACTTTTCTTAAGATTTTATTTTCTTTTTTTTCTATTTCATTTATTTCACCTGATTTCTAACTGAAGACGCATACTGATGCGTACAGTCGTATGCATCTGGTTTGATTACCGTATTGTGATGCCTGATTTTTGTTTTTATTGAGCCAAATTAATTAATTTTATTTGTTGTAAATATATTTTGTTATTTGATTGGCCAATTCAATTTTCTAATTATTTGATTAGTTTCTTTATAGTATTAGTTTCATCGGCTACCTAACAATTAATTTAGATTATTTCCTTGAAATATTTAAAATAAATTCCTTTTATTCCATATGGGCAGAATTTTTTGTAGTTTTACCCGTATCTAATAGAAAAAACCAAATTAAAGATTTATAATCAAACTAACTTAAAAAATAAATCATACGTTTAAAGATTCACTTAAAATGAAAAAAAATTATTTATCTTCTTTAAAGTTCACGTTTCACTGTTGAAGCCAATTACTAAGCTGTTGGAAGTTTTGTTTGCACTAAACATTTAAAAAAGAACTGAGACGAATTACTTTTTTATTAAACAACTATTAAAAAAAATACGACTAATTTATAAATCTGACATTATTAAGAGTTAAATTTTTAAGAAAATTTTGGGCACTCAAATTATTTAACAGTTTAAATTAACACCAGAAACCCTAGCTGTGTTTGTTTTTTACTTCCCTGTTTGAAATAAAGGAAGAATTGTGATCGCGAAAAATTCCGGTTTTCAGATTTCAACGGAAATATCCATTTCGACCATTCCTGAATCCATTTTGACTAGTTTCGTCGTGAGGTTTGTACGTACGTATTTAGTATGTATATCGTTTAACTCAAAAAGGGTTAGTCGTAGAATGTTGAAATTTTGGATTTAGGACTGTTGTAACATCTAGTTGTACAACTCCCTTTTGATTGCAATCGACTGGACCAAAAGTGTACAAAAAAGCCCAAAATCCAAACAATTTGGATTCTGGACTTTTACTTAAGTGCAGTAATAAGCCCTCGTTGAAAGCTTTTTAACGATATATCATAAGTGGTATTTATTTTCATTGGTTCCAGAGTTATAACCAAATAAAACTTTAATTAATTAAATATTTGGATTGTACACGCGGAAGGCACACATCAGTTCGAATCTGACTTCATATACATTTTTAAAATAAATTTTATTTATTTATATATATTGATTTATTAATAATTATTAACCTCTGATTGTAAAAACGTTTTACAATAAATTAAAATTCTGTAATAAGAATATAAACAAAATTTTATAAATCAGACATTAGTGAAATAAGATTTTATATACTTTTAATTTTAATAGAACATATTTTACAGAGGTTAATTATAAGTAAATCAATAATATATTTAAACTAAAAAACAATAGTTAAAATAAATACATGTATATGAAGTCAGATTCGAACCGATGTGTCCATGGTTACGGATCCGACACGTTCTTACTCACACCACATAACTACTTGAGCGACGAGAAACAAAATTAATATATAAACTAATATAAAATGCTGATACGGACACCACAAAAAAAAATGTGATGTAATGTGGTGCCCACCATAATGCAATTGTGTAACTGTCCACTTTATTAAAGAATTGGAAGATCGTATCTCACTTTCAAATGAAATAAGTTTAAATGAAGTGCAACAAAAAATGTGTACAAGGAAGTCATGTGGTGTCCACATCAGATTTTTTGTATTATTATTATTCAACTATTTCAAATTATAAGTAAAAAAGTCAATATTATTTATCAATATCAAAAGTAATTTTAAAGAATCATAACTTCTCGTTTGAGCTCGGAATGATCTAACAAGCAATTTTAATAACAACATGATTAGAGTTACCACAAATAGTAATTTTCTTACTTTCTAAAATATATAACCATATTTTTAAAATAATAAAATACATAAATTATTATTTTTACAAAAATACGCGTTCACTGACATACATTTAACAAAAACTAGGAAAAAGTGAAAAAAGTGAAATATTAGTACATTTAAAATGTAACAGTTTTACATAAATTATCGTAACTTATTTACATAATTTATCGGAAGATTAAAACAAGTCCTTTCACCAACTCAAGAGTTACAATCAAATTAATTATATTCTCTTTACAATTGATGTACTAGTATTATGTAGAAGAAAATAATTTTAGTCTTTGTTAGAAGAAACGAGGTCGCGTACAACATTTTCATTTCTTTTTAACTTCAACCAACCTTGTCTTTTTATGTGTTATACAAATTAATATACTTGTTAATATATTTGCATCAATTTAAAAAAGAGACTATGAAGGTTTTTTAAAAAAACAACAAAAAATGAAAGCATAAAATCTATTTAAGTATAATTAAGAGAAATTTCTTTATTATAAAGCTTTTGTTCTTATTTATAATAACAATATTAATTTACATAGTAAATAACAAAAAGGATAAGTGAAATATAGCTTACTTAATTGTGCCATAAAAATTTAAAGATAACTTCAAATAATACATTTTAAAAAAATAAAATATTAAACGATCTTTTACAGAAACCACTGACTTAACTAAAACGAAATGAAATTATTATCTTTTAATTACATTTTTGATTTAGTTAAAAAAGAATATGGAACGATGAGATAAAGCAAGCAATAGATGATAAGTAATTGGCAAATTGTTTTTATTTGCAAAGAAAACATCTGCGTTTTTGGCAGTTTAAGAGCAGAGACAGAATTTTGCTTAGACTTTCATTCGTAAATCAGTCATGGAACAGGTTTATTATTAATATAAAAGATGACTGATACGCATGGACATCAAACCATTGGATACAAAATAACAAACTGAAAAAAGAGGTGAAGGAAACAGTAAATCTGAAGTTAATTTCACAAATTCACAGGATTAAGGATTGTAAAAATGTATGGTATGACCCGGAAGGTTGCTGACGAAATTGTAAGTGAAGTTTGAGGAAATTGCAGAAGAGGAAAGCGTGGATCCAATAACATTGATGATTTGGGAAAAACCACTTCGTCTATGAAGAACCGAAAGGCAAATGGTATTGATGAATTAAATTCAAAACTAATTAAATAGGCTAATATTTAATTTTTTTTTTCTTTTTTTCTTTTTAGTATGCACTTTTTTAATATGTTCTGAAGAATGCGCTGGAGTGTCTTACTACTGGAGAAACAGGCAGAATTCCACAAAGGACGATTCTGTATTAAGAATATATTTATTATAAAAATATTGATTCAAAAAGGATAAGAGATTAATATAGAGGCGCACCTCGCCTACTTTGATTATTAGAAAGCTTTCGCCTAAGTTAAGAGATCGCTTTTGTGGGATATCACGAATAAAAGAGGTTACCCTAAACACATTATAGAGGTTATTAAGTGTATGTACTTATGTACTATCGTACAAGGATAATATTAAAACTGTCGAGTGATGAATTATCGGAAGAGATTTAGATTAATCACAGTGTACGCCAAGGCTGTGTATTGAGAACAATTCAAACTTAAATACAATGTTTGCTGACGACAAAGTTATTATACAGCAGAATGAATATGAGCTTTAAAGAGCCGCATATAGACTATAAATATTTTTTAAACTAAAACAAGATAATTTTTGAACAGAAGACCAATTGTACGAGACTCGGCTGATAAATATTGCACACTAGCGTGCTACATAGAGACAAAAGTTACTATTGAGTTGGGCGTGACAACACATGATATCAAAACTTCACCATATAACCCTGCGATAATGCGTTGAAACCCGTTTACCTGTTTGTTTTCTGTAGCAGTTAAGATGCGGTCAAGTACGGCCAATATGTCAACACGGTTAAAACAGTGCGCAGTGATCGAATTTTTAACAGCAGAAAAAGTGAATCCTAATAATATTTTTCATCGTTTAAAAGCGCTTTATGGTAGTGAAACTGTTGACAGGAGTTCTGTGAATAGATGGCGTTGAAATCTTGCGAATTTAAAGCTGGTAAAGCGACAATTGAGAACGCACCTCGCAGCGGACGACCAGTTTCTGTGACTGACGAGAAACATCGAAAGGAGCTGGACGATTTGCTTCAAAGTGACCGGCGAATCACCGAGCAACGCATCGCTATTCAGTTAGGCATACCTAAAGAACGAGTACGCCATATTATCGAGCGATTGGGTAACCGTAAAATCTGTGCATTATGGGTATCGCGTAAACTCTCCGATGGATCTCCGCAAACTGAAGTTTGAACCTATTCCGCATCCGCCATACTCGCCGGATTTGGCTCCGTGCGACTTCCACTTCTTCCCTCATCTCAAGAGGGATTTCAAAGGTAATCATTACACCACCGAAGATGAGGTGAAAGAAGCTGAGGCCATTTGGATCCGAGAAAGATCGCCAGACGTTTTCAGTGACGGAAAGCAAAAACTTGTCACACGTTGGGAAAAGTGTATCAGTGTCAACGGGAATTATGTTGAAAAATAAATAATGCAATTTCTAGCTAAGGTATTGTATTTTTATTCATTTTTTATTTCATTCCAATATCTCTTTTCATTCCCGTACTACGCATACATGTGCAAAGTTTATCAGCCGAACCTCGTGTAACGAAAATAGTAATAGATAAAAAGTTAATAGAGTAGATATCTCATTCCAGTTACCCGGATTGCGATATCACATATGGTATTGATCAGGATATTATAAACTGAACGAGTTTCAGTCAATATGTAGAATAATCTGGCGAACACTGACAAAGAAAAGTAGGAAAGAGATCAGACTAAAATTTTACAAAATGATCGCCGTACCGATTTTATTACATGGTTCAGAGAGGTGGATGTCTAGTAAAAGCATTGGAAATGCGATTTCTGAGATTTGTGAAAGGTTGTAAGTGACCGGGTAGGTTCTACAATGATGATATCCGGAAGGAGTGAAATATATTTAAGATAGAAGATAAAATTTTAGAGAATAAACAAATATGGTTTGCGTACGTGAAGAGGATGCCGGGTGAATGATTATCCAAGAAGGTATGAAGAAATAACCTATAGGTCGATGAGAAGTGGGAAGACTACAGACTACATTTATAACAGCGGTGTTATAAATTTTTATCTCATTCTCTTAAGATCGGAATAGGCAATTTGCCTATATCCTGAAGGATGAAGAAAAAGAAGAAGCATCACAAAACAGATGTTCCTATAAGAAGAGATAAATGAAGAGGGAGGCCTCCATTTCAATTCTTGGTCAAAAATAAAACATCAGGAAAATTATTGTTTGGTAATAAGTAAGTAAAAGTATAAATGAATACATTTATGGGGGAAAAATCATTATAAACACAGACATGATAATAATATAAGAAAACCCAGTTAACATTACCGATTCATCGAATTTTGTTTGCACCCAACGAGCCGGACAGAATGATTTTATTATTGAAAAAATTAATAAAATATGCTTGAAATTGTCCTGTGAAGATGTGTATTATTAAAAATAATATGAACGGTTATGGTTAGGATATATATATGTATAAAACGTATTTTCTTGTATGATATAAATATGAATTTAATATAAAAAAAAGTGCTCACGATGCGATCTCTTAGTCTTATACATATGTAAAACACTAGATTTACAAGAAACTTGATTAACTGTGTATTTATGACGTCAATGCAAGACAATTAGGATAATAATAATAATAGCAGATAAAAACATGACTTTACATTGTAATTTATTTGCCATTTTCCCCTACATAAAACTTGGTGAAACTATGATACTATCAATGATTAAAAACGTAATTAAAAACGAGTATTCATTAATTCAAAAAATTACTTAATGAACCTAGCGATAAATAAAGTTAAACCTAATAAATTATTTTTATGGAACTTAACTAGTACTTAACTAATTATCAAGACGGTGTGTGAGAGATCGGTAAAATTATTAATAGTAAATTTCCCTTTAAATAGCATAACTGAACAAGTAAAACAATATAAGAACGTAAGAGTACATGTTAATAGAAGATTACAAAAGGGAAAAAGAAAAAAATAACATCTACGGAAGTTATGTATTAAGATCGGGGAAGAGTTGTAAAAACGTGTTATTTGTATTGTTTTTCAAGTGTACTTCTATACGGATGTAAAATGTGAATACTAAGAAAAATGGTCAAAGAAAAGTTAAAAGCATTTCATCGGATGATATGGAAAATACTGGAGAAAATTAAGTATACAAGAAGGATAAAAGAATAAAGAATTAATTAGGAAAATTAATGAAAACAAATTAATAAAAATAATTCAAATTAAATCAGTTGTTAACTGGTTGGGACATAACGTAAGAGAAGAAATTTAATGAAAACAATGCTAGAGGGGCTTAACTCAGAGAATACCATGGGAACTATGCTGCAGACCGAACGGTGCTGACACGCGGTGTCCTCCATGTTAGTTAAGATCATCCAAAGATAGCGAAACAAGTGTAGGGATTAGTAATTCCTCCTGAATCTCCCTGGGGATAGTGTTCATATAAAAATTAAACCAGGCTCCCAAGAAGGAGCAGCAAAACAAAAAAAGAAAAAAAATATAATCATTCATATGACCATGACGTTCAAGTAGTCGGTGAATTACGCGAATAGATAATTAATAAATCATTTGTTATGACTGATGTGTAGCCCACCTGTGGGCTGGTCTAGTATTTAACTCATCATCGCAAATCAGCTGATTTCAAAGTCAAGAGTTCGAAGGTTCAAATTCTAGTAAAGGCAGGCACTTTTATACGGATTTGAACACTAGATCGTGGATGCCAGTGCTCTTTGGTGGTTGGGTTTCAACCATACATCTCAGGAGTGGTCGACCTGAGATTATACAAGACTGCACATCATTCACATTCATACATATCATCCTCATTCATCCTCTGAATTAATACGTTACGGTGGTTCCGGAGGCTAAACAGAAAAAAAAATGATTGATATATTATAAAACCCATGTTAGGAAAAGGTAGTTATGCTACTTCATATTTATAAAAAGGACATTTAACTAAGTGGATCAAAGGAAAACCGTAGTTGATCAGACCAGCATAAAAAATACACAATTAATTACAATATAAAAAACAGATGTAAGTAAAGTCTATATTAATTATCTAACATATAAATACTCGTACGTGAAATTATTTAAGGTAAATACACTACTTAAAGAAAAGTAATATAGAATAACTCACAATTCAGTAGGCATTAATGAAATTTATTTTAACAAATATATATGCAAACGTTCGACAGGATGAAGAAAATTTAAGGTTTTTTAAATTTTCTTTATTAATATTAATTAAAACGTCATCTATAAAAAAAAATTGTTTCTATAAAAGAAAATCATTAATTATAAATTAAACAGATTGGCTTGAAAACTTTTTTAATTGTTTGTTAATGAAAAATGAGAGCGGAAATACAATTTACCCTTTCTCGTAAGCCAAAGTGTTTTGTTAAGCTATGTGAAAACAACCCACTAGGTTGGTCTAGTGGTGAACTCGTCATCGAAAATCAGCAAATTTTGAAGTTCTAAGATTCAAATCCTAGTAAAGGAAACTGCCTTTACTTTTACACGAATTTGAATACTAGATCGAGGATACCGGTGTTCTTTGGTGGTTAGGTTACAATTAACCACACATCTCAGGAACGGTCGTCCTGTGGCTGTACAAGACTACATTTCAATTACATTCATACATATCCTCATTCATCCTCTGAAGTAATACCTTATGGTGGTTACCTTATGGTAAACAGAAAAATATAAAGCTATGTGAGAATAGTTCTGCAGTCTACATCTGGTTTTGTGGAGTGATATTATTTTTTTCTTCAAAAAATGAAAATATTTTCTTTATTAAAGATTCCTCATAGACATAAACACGAACATAATTTAACATTTTTAATTTTCTAAAATATCGTTTACACAATTTATACTTATGGGTGGGAAACAATAATATAATAGCCGAATGTTTTTGTCTTGAAAATTCGTTCTGATTCTTTGAGGTAGCCCAAAGAGATTATATTAAATATGCTTCCGATAAGTATACGTAAGAATAATAAATATCTAATAACGATGACAAGTATAGCGTTTTATTAAAACATTAGTAACGTAGAAATAAATTTACATTATCCCGCGTACTTCACCCATATAATTCCTATATAATTCCTCTATTCATAGTCGAGATAATACATCATACTTCCTGCATAACAAGCACTGCTATTTAGAATTGCTTCCTCCAAGGGTAATGATAATTATTGTACATCCTGACTATAAAGTGAAGATGTCACATATAAAGAGGGCAAAAAAAATTTCAATGGACATGGCACAAACATACTGAAGAATTTATGCTGAATTCGGTTACAAAGAAGGCATTATTTAATTTTTTCTACAGAAAAGTCTGGTGTGGGATGCTTTTTATTCTTGAGAATGTCTATTCCTAATATACCATCACCTACTTCTGTTGTAGTTACTATACAATGTATTATAAAATACTTAAATATAATATTTATTTCTGATTAAAATAAATTTACGTTAGGCTTATATCAATTATTTCCAGTAGGAGGAAGGTTGTAGTCTATTATGAACAGCAAAAACAAAAGAACCATTACGGAATTTTGAGAAGGAAGGGGAAGGAAAAAGTGTTAAACCTTGTATATAAAAGAAGTTTTAACAAACAGTCAATAATTAAGACAATACACTTGTTAAAAAACTCAATAAGCGAAAATTACCAGATTATATTTATCTCTCCCACAAATTTCTCTCTGTATCTTCTGAAAGAGATCTTTATAGTTTTGGCTAATGGATGTCTACCAGTTTTAATAAGCAAAGAACAAGAATTACCTTCTTCGAATAGAATGACTGAAAATTGAATAACTGATATAATATAACTGGAATTATAATATAAAAAAATTAAAATTAATAGACTAGCTACATAAATATTTATTTATGTAGCTATTCATTTCACGAAATAAAAACGTTGAGAATAATGAAATTACATTCTCTTGAAAAATAATAACTTTTCAGGGTTCACAAAGTGTTCATCAATAAGTTTTGGACATAAACTTGTGTATTCATCTTTTACAGGCGACAAAAACTTAATTTCATAAAGTTTTTTATTCCTTGATTATTATACGAGTAGAATACAATAAAAGATAAAAAAAGTTGCTGATGTGTCAAAAATCACCCATCGAAATATATTTTCTTATTCAGGGAAACATGAAACGCCAGATCAAAAAAGAATCAATATAAAAATTTGTGTCTGCGCGCGCGCGCATGTTGATGTATGCAAGTGTATTGCTTTCTATTTCGCAAAATATCTCAGTTATGTCTTGACGTAGAAATTTTGAAATTTGAAAGAATTTTTTCAATATATCGGAGATTGATTTTACATTTTACGCATATAACTCAAAGAGGAAATAACCGTGAACTACTAAATTATCATTTTCCTTAGAAATTGCGACATGGGATGCTTTTCATTCTATGAAATGTTTACCAATTTTGGAAGTGATTTCATTTCGTGTCAGGTTGCCCACTAGCTCGACGGTTACCGCAATTAACATATATATAAGTTATTTTTCTACTGAATTTTAATTTATTATTCAGCTTCACAGAAAATATAAATTACATAAAAAAAAAGTATTTAATAGCCCGCCATAGCAAAAGTTAAGACTTATGCTGGTTAGGAAGAAATAGCGTAATCCAATTTTGAATGAAAAAAAATGACATGTAGTGTACAAAATAAAAGTTCAGCAAAATAATAATTAAAAAGCAAATTTTTTAAAATTTACTCAAGAGAATAAAAAAATGTATGACATTTGAAAAATAGACATATATAAAAGAAACAAATTAAAAATGTTTAATCTAGTTCATAAAAATATAAAATTTAATATATTACCAAAAACAATAAAAAGTCTAGAAAACAAAATGCGTTAATTACGTTTATTAAATAAACAAGCTAAAGTTTTTAATTTAGTCAAGATAAGACAATAATAACGTCTATGAAAATTACAATGAAAAAGTTTTAAAACAATACATAAAGGATACAAATTTTTAATTTTTAATTCTTCATTAAATTTCCTTTTAAACTTCAATATTTAATTAACAAAAAAATTAATTTTTAAATCAATGTAAATGCCTATCTCCGTGGTGGAGCGATAGCGCGTCTCGGCCTTTCATCCGGTGGTCTCGGGTTCGAATCCCGGTCAGGCATGACATTTTTCATACGCAACAAAATTCAATTTCCATATTTCCTCTGACAAGCTTCTCTGTAAGCTTTTGTGATCAATTTATCAACCAAAATAGAATTAAAATTCTTTAATACATTTTACTTATAGAATCTTTCATATAATTACCTAAAGTAGAATACCGAAAGTTAAACACACGCGCACACGCACACAAACAACAATAATAATGTAGACGCGCGTGTACTAACAAATAAAAATTAAATTATTTACTTTTTAACACGTGTTCTATAAAGTAATCATTACATACCACAGTAGCAAAAAAACGTACAACAAATTTACAGTATGTTATACGTATAAATAAAGAAAAAAATAAATAATCTTTATATGTTTGTTTCCGGTAGGCTGTTATTATATTAAATAAGGCCGAAAGAACAAACAATATTATTATTTTTGTTGATAAATAAGCTTTCACCTACTAACATACTGATGAACGTAAATAAATTTGAATATATGTTAAACAGCCTGTAATAGCAAATTGTTTTTTTCTTTCTTTTCCTATTTGTTCGGTAGAACGATGAGTATATAATGATGTTCTTTTATCGTCTTTATTCTTTATCATGACGTTTAATCTTCCATAATTTTACCTCATTCTTTTAACATGCATCCGATTTCTAGTTGTATTAGTATTCTTCATTTTATAGATAACGGCTTACGTAATGAACACAAATTTTCAAGTTTATCTGTTTGCTAATTTTACTACTATCCACACTTATTATTAGCCTACATTAATTTACTTTTAAATTAAAAAAAAAATCTGATGTGGACACTACATGACTTCCTTGTACGTCTATTAAATTACATATACACATTTTTAAAAGTACAAAATTTTATTTCATTAATAACTCTGATATTTTCCATATTGTTTGTTTTATTGTTATTATCGAGTTATTATTTATTGTAAATTTTTTTTTTTTACAATCAGAGTAATTATTAATAAATCATATATTGATTTATTAATAAATCAATATATTTAAATTAAAAAAAAATTAAAAAAAGGAAATGAAGTCGAATTCGAACCAAGGTGCCTTCCACTTGTAATTTTAATAATTAAACTTTTATTTGGCTATAACTCTGGAACCAATGAAAATAAGTACCACTTATAATATATATCGTTAAAAAGCTCTCAATAAGGGCTTATTACTGCAGTTAAGAAAAAGTGCAAAATCCTAACTGTTTTGGATTTGAACTTTTTTATTACTTATTATTCCTGGCTTTCGAATTAAATCACCCAAATACATAACCAAATTAACGTACTAATGTAATGAAATCTCTAATTAGTAAAAGAATGAAAATCCACAAACGAGAGAAAAAAATGAGGTTCTTTGACACTACTTTTTAATGTGAATTTGTATCAGACCTAACACCGTAAGAAAGTACTTACTTATGTAAGAAAGTACTTAAATTATGTAAACATTTCGCCCATTCTTTCAGTAAAATTTTGAGATACGGGACCAATAAGAACTGTATCTAACTGCACCAACGACGATTGTGTCCAAAATTAAATGTCACTATATATATGGAAATAATCGTGTCAAATTTTATCCAAATCAGTCCATCCAAATCTGGAGAAATCAAGGAAAGAACAGACCAACATACATAATAGTCTATGTATGTACATAAAGTATATCCCACCGAACATGTTCAATGCTAAAATTATAATTTTTGATCAGAGGGTTCATGAAACGACAAGCTCTGTAAAAATATCAACATGCAAAATCTGATCCGATAAGTACACTTTCCTTCACAATAAGGAATTAAAATTATCCTTTACGTAAGGATATTACTAAATATATATTTATTACTAAATAAGGCTATTACTAAAAATGTAGATATTATTGAATAATACATACTCAATATGTAGCTTAAAAAATCTGATGTGGATACCATATGACTTCCATCTAAACTTATTAAATTACATAAACACAATTTTAAAAGTACATAAAATTTTATTTCACTAAAAACTTATTATTGGATTATTATTCATTGTATATTTTTTTTTAAATCGCAGGTTAATAATTATTAATAAATCAATACATTTAAATTAAAAAAAAAGTTAAAAAAAAGGAAATTAAGTCGAATTCGAGTCGATGTACAAAATATTTTATTAATTAAAATTTTATTTGGCTGTAACTCTGGAATCAATGAAAATAAATACCACTTATGATGTATCGTTGAAAAACTCTCAATGATGGCTTATTACTGCAGTTAACAAAAAGGCCAAAATCCAGATGTTTAGGATTTTGGGCTTTTTTTTTTAATTTTTGGTCAAGTCAATTGCAATAAAAAGGGGAGGTGTACAACTTGCTGTTACAACAGTCCTAAATCCAAAATTTCAACATCCTACGATTATAGTACGTATTATGTACATACGTACGAATAGACGTCACGCTGAAACTAGTCAAAATAGATTCAGGAATGGTCAAAATGGATATTTCCGTTGAAATCTGAAAACCGAAATTTTTCGTGATCACAATACCTCCTTTACTTCGTAAAAGAAAGTAAAAATCGTAGTTTAATGCTACAGTAGCTAAAATAGCTACACGGTATAACCATATAGCCGGGAAAGTAAAAAAATAAATTCGGATTAATATCATTTGATTGGATTACAGAAAAAGGATATTAATTCATTAAGTAAATTTTTCAATATATAATCAATTTTATAGTTTAGTCAATTTTACGTCTATCAAGATATCACAATCTAATCAGGCCGAGTATAATGTAAAAAAAAATTAAAAAACAATGTTGAAAAGTAATAATCAAATTTTATAACTGATTTGCCATTTAAATTTTAAATCTTTAATAGTGTACATTGTTGCCAAGTTATGAAATAAAATATTAATGGTTTTAATAATTGGAATGCTTTTCAACAGTAACTGTTCAAGTACATTACTGAATACAGTATAAAGGTGAAACCTAGCCATAACATTTATGAATCACATTTTATTACTTTAATTTTTTGTACGATATTTTCATAATTGAAAATTTTATAGTACACTAAAAAAAAAACCATACAAGAGAAGTTATCAAAAAAAAAAGGTTTATCATCGTTTTTCCAATGCAATTTTGAAAATCTGAGCTGAAAATTATCATCTGAAATGAAAAATAGCCTGAAGTCTCGGACATTTTTTTCCTTATATCATTAATACATTATTATGCTTAAAAATATATTTAGCTATACATTAAAAATGGCAGAACTTAAAGCAGATATCGCTTAAGTTTTTGTCATATAAAAGAGATTTCAGTTCGGTTATGTTTGTTTATGTTATTTATGTTTTATTATAATATCTGTAAGCCACTCAAACTGTAAAAACCTTCAGTTTGAATGCTTGTTACAGAAAAGCATTTTCATTTAAACTATTACATTTTATTTTTACATCAACTTTTTTTTAATATTCAAATGGTACTTATACACATATTCTATTCATTAAAAAATCATGTGAAGTATATGACAATCATACACCTACCTCACTTGATGTTCTTGCTATTTAAAAATAAAAATTTTAAAAATTATATAATTTAAAAAATAATTTTAAACAAAATTAAATCGCCTAACAAATACAATAGTTGCAACTAGCTCTTCGGAACACGTCCCTACTAATTTTTTTCCGGATATGCAAATAACGTAACTCGAATTGCTATAACGATCTCGTAAGATAATGATAGTTGTCCTGAATGTAACTACTTCAATTGGCTGCCGTTTTTTCTCTAACTTGTTTGCCCGATCGGCGAATGTTATGAGCCCTTCATTGAATATACTACGGTATTTACGCCTAACAAATATAACCTATTCAAATTTAACAAACCACAAAACAGATTGAATTTTACTCTGCACTATAATCATACTGACTAACGAGCTTCATGTATGCAGATATTGATTTTGTAACACAGTATGCATGAGCTGGTAACAGAAATTGTTATATACCGAAAAATTGGAGAGCTTCTCTCCATTTTGACGTAAACGTCATGTCACTGTCTTGTTTATTTCAAAACTTTGCCTATTTGAAATCCCATTATCATTTGACGGGTACAATGTATTCATTATACTACAACAGTTTAAGCCACTTAAAAAAATTAAATCTTTTTTAAAAGTTTTTAATAAAAAATTACCAATGGATTATGTTTTTCTCTGCTCGCTCTTTAAAATAAAATTTTCAGCTTATAAAATTCTTGAAATGCATTGAATTGTTGTGTGATGAAATAATGTACAATACGAAAAAATTTACGCCTGGATAATAAATAAGATGGATGGATGTACCTTTACTGTCTTACTGATGTATGTTTATATAGCATATATCGCTATAAGGAATTTCAATATTTTTTCCCTTTAACTTCACTAAATGATTTTATATTAAGATTTAGAATATATTACATCTTAATAGGAATTACTATTTTCGTCCAATAATAATGATCAGTAAATAAAAACATAATCTCTTACATACTTCACGTTGTTTATTGTAAACTAAAAATGTCCCCTGTTTATTAAAAATATTTAGTACTGTTGTAAATAAAATAACAATTGCTCATTAACTATTTAATATATATATTTGTTTATATACATATTATATATAATAAATCGCATAATATATATATTTTTATTATTATTTTTTATTGTTACTATGCACTTAAAAATATGATATCATCGACAATAATAAAAACTGTGAAGTATATAGTGTACTGTATTCTACTCCAAAGAAAGCAGCAATCAATGTAAAATAGAATATAAAAATATTATGAAGTACATAAGCTAGTTCTCATACAAATTATTACTAAAAACTATAACTGTAACAAAAATAAATAAACAGTCTAACCGATGTGAAAGAGAAAGTTTAAAAATTAAAGAAGTAAAAGTACGTAAAAGTTCATTAAAAAGTTAAAAAAAATTCCTTCTTAAGAGTTGGTATGCTTTATAATTACATGACCTTCACAATGAATGTCAACTATCATAATATTGAGGGCGTTGATATTTTTAAACAGAAGCTCTCTCTAACGTAATACATTATAAATTGAATATGAATCACATTATCTATCTCTGTTATACTATATTTAATTCATTTTATAACGGAGCAAATGCTAGAAACGATTTACAGCACGATGTTTTCATAATGAAATTGTCATACCATTGAGCGTTGCTCTTGATAAATAATGCTGATGGTTATCGTGCAACTATGACAGCTGTCGTAATATGTAGCTCAAATAGTTGAAAGAAATATAATTATAAAAAGAAAGAAATATAAGTATAAAAAAAAGAATAAAATTTATAAAGTATGCGAGCGCGAGAACATTTATATAAATATATATATATATATATATTAAATGGTAAAAAAGCATCTGAAATGTGAGGTTGTAGAAGATTAAATGAGGAAAAAAGAAAAATGAAAAAAATATTCAAGGAATTAACGAAAATATAAATAAAATAGTAAACTAAGTATAAAATATTAAAATATATAAAATATAAATTAACGAAGTCAAAGGAATTCTGAATAGGAAAACTATCTCACTATTTGGGACATATCATGAGAGAAGGATTTATGAAAACAATCCTAGGAAGTCGAGTAGAAAAACAGATTAAAAATTACATAGATGATTTAAAAGAAAATGTCGGATATCAAGATTTTAAAATTTAGCTTGGAGTAATTAAAATGTATATAATGCAAAGGACCTGCCATAAAACAGACACAGCCATATGATGTTTTACATAAAAAAAGTAGTTATGTGTTCGTAAGTTAACGAAGTAAATATTTACCGAAATATATCACAACTAAAATAACGCAAATTTCTACAAACACTGAAATGTTAATGTTGGATCTCAGTTTATATTATTGTAAAAACTAGAAAGTCTACATAAACATATACCCAAAATTTATTTGTTTTTTAGTTATAGAGAACGGAAAATTCCTCCCTTATTTATAAACCATAGGTAAAGTAATGCGATGCTAAAATTCTTCTGAAATAATTATGGAACAAACATAATGGTTTAATATACCTTTTGACCTGGAAAAAAAAAGCTCTCAAGAATGGTAATTTATTTATTCATACAATAGAGTGGCAGGAGTGGCAAATGCCCAGTAATATTTATTGATTGACATACCTGACTGGGATTTGAACCCAAAAACTTCTGTAATTTTCGAAAAAAAATTACAAGACGTTTGATATTTTTTAACTTGATTAATTTCCAATGAATAGATAATACATCGGAACAAAATCTATATCGAATTTAATTCTGATAAAATTAGTTTAATAAAATCAATAAAAAAAAAGTAGAAAAAGTAGAATTAAGAAATTCTACTTTTTCTTTCAATAAAGCAGGTCAAAATCTGAGTTGTACAAACCCAAATATTACAATTTTCAGCACTTATTTCTAGTATAATTAGCCGCTACTACTAGAATAACTAGTCGTGGTAATAAGTAGAATAAGTGTAAGTGGTAGTAGCCAGTCCATCTGGTGAATTTCACCGGTTTAAGATTGCAGGGCTGGAACTGAACATTTAACTGGTTATCCCTAATTTGGTTATTGTAAACATTTATTAGGTAACTTTCCAATTCTTCTACCCATACGTTATATTGATATTTTTTAACTTGATTAATTTCCAATGAATAGATAATACATTGGAACAAAATCTATATCGAATTTAATTCTGATAAAATTAGTTTAATAAAATCAATAAAAAAAAATAAAAAATCAATAAAAATACTGCACGATTTATATAACTTTAATTAAACTTCTTTAACATCTAGGTGTAAATTTAATATCTTCTATAATCTTTGTGGTTATAGATGGTAATGAAATAATTTTATCACTCGTTATTCTAAAGAAACGTTTTTCAATTCGGACTTAATAACAGGATTTAAAAGTTCCACTTCTGAATAATTAATAGTAGTTTCCAATTAATAATAAATGCCGATGTATAATTTTTAAAGAATTGTGCTCATCAACACTTTTTTTAATTTTATCTGATATTTTAAGTCATATTAAATATTAAGATTATTTATGATTAAATAAAAAAAAAAAACAAATAACATTTAAATAAAACTTATTTTTTATATAATATTATTTTAATATTTTTTGGTTTATAAATATAAAGGTTACAGAACTTAGTCAAGAATAGAACCAAGACCCTTCAGTAAAATAGATAAATACAATACCACTTGTTCTAAAGAGGTAATCTAAATTATTTTTATGCACAGTTGTTTGTTCATTGTTTATAATAGTAATAATAATATTTTTTTTTGTGGAGGGAGGTGGAAATGTATTTACGCACGAAGTTTCTGGCTACCGCAGATGGTATTATCCAATCACTATCAGCAAACTACCGACTAAAACCACCCCCCATTCTACCAGGACTCGACCGGGAACCGTTTAACACATTACTTCCGGTCGAGTCCTACTATATTAGCCTGATTAGGTGCTACCTAATTTTCAGGACTATCCAGGTCAACAGTTTTGGCCCTGAGAATGTTGTCGACGAATCGGCGGGCTACACTTTCCCAGCTTTTCTAGCTGCCCGGTTGCGATGATGCTTCGTGAGCATCATCACAACCACGTTGTAGGGGCTCAGTGCTCCGAGATCCGCCTCTAGTGTCCCTCGATCTGCCGCCCACCGAGCACATTTGAAAAAGGTGTGCTCAGCGTCGTCCCGTACACCGGGATAATAGAGGAAGTCGGGGGACGGCGCTTTCCCTATGACATGGAGGTAAGCGTGGAAGTACGCGTGACCCGTTAAAAATTGGGTCGTGTACTACTCCACCTCTCCATGCTGACGCTCCGTCCACGGTCTGACCAGAGGGATAAGTCTTGCGGTCCATCGTTCTCTGGTCTCGTGGTCCCAGGTCTCTGGGACCACGTTGCGTTCCTCGTTGGCAATGGTCTCCCGGTCTTCGCCTGCCCGTCGCTTCCTGTAGATCACCTGGCGCTCTCTTGCCAAAATAGTAATGGTACGACGCCGGCGATCACAAGTACTGCAGGCTCGGAGAGCCTGCAGTACTTGTGAGCCGGCCATTCGCCATGAGCCGGCTGAGAGCAGTTACGGCTCTCGCAGCTTTGTCGGCGGCTCTACGAAGCTGCTCAGCAAAGCTGAGTTTCCGGTCAATCATCATACCGAGGTACTTTGCGGCCGGCTTGGTCTCGACAACCTCTATCTCGACCCGCAGGGAGAGAAGGGTGTCGATACGCTTCTTCGTTAGAACCACGATCTCCGTTTTGCTGAGGGCTAGAGACAATCCAATCTCGTCCAGCCAGGCACCGACTCTGTGCATGGCTCAGTGATCGTAGTCCTACGCCAGCCTGCCGCGGTCTAGTAAATGAGACCGCGGTTCCTCAGGTATGCGTCCACCATGTATTGAGGCACATGGAACGAATGCTCCAGGGCCCGAATCATATCGCTCCACCGTGCGGAGTTGAAAGCATTTTTAACCTCCTACGTAACAAGAAGCACCACACGTCGCGAAAAATGATTGTAGTCCTCTGTTCGCCGCACTGCCTCAAGAATCTCTTGAATTGCGTCTAGGGTCGACCGACCCTGCCGGAAACCGTTCTAGTTAGGTGACAGGCCACCTGCCTGATTGATCGCCGCAACTAGTCGCAACAGCTTCTCCAATACCTTCCCAGCTGTGTCAAGCATACACAATGGGCGGTAGGAGAACGGGGACTATGGGTTTTCTTTTGCCTTGGGAATTAGCGCAAGACGCGCGGTCTTCCACCTGGCGCTAAAAGTCCTAGCCTTCAGACATGTATTATACATGTCTATTAGAAGATGGGGTCTGCAAAGCCCCGCTAGCTTGAGTACCTCAGTTGGTATACCGTCGGGACCAGGGGCTTTTTTGCCTTTCAGCGATCGCAGGACTTCCTCCAGTTCCTCCATCGAGAAGAGCGGGAAGTCGCCCACGTTGCCGAAGTCCCGCTCGGTACGGACCGAGTAGACCTGGAACATATTAACGACGTGCTCCGCTTTAGCCTCGTCTAGTGGAGCTGGTGACCGCGAGACCCCCAATCACCGAGTAACTATCTTGTAACACAGCCCCCAAGGGTCTGCATCCACGGTCTCCGTCAGTTTTTTTCTCCAGCAGCGTGAATAATAATAACAATAATAAATTAAACGACCTATTAAAAAATCAATACGCGATGTTTCCCTCATGAGAAAAAATAATTGAAATTTTTGAGTTTAATACCAGTATGTTCATCTAATAAAAATAATAATAAACAATTTACAAATCAATAACAAGATAAGCAAAATTAAAAAAAAAAAAAAAACATTAAAATATATAAAATTAAAACAATCTTTTTTCTTTCATATAAACAGTGTTAACAAAATATGACAACCTTTTTCCATAGGTATAGTTAGAATAATGAAATTTAGTAAATATTTTGTAATTCAAAACGATTTATTTTTCGGTACGAGACCATCACACCCATAAGTCTCCATTGGAAAAATCTCAAAAATTCAAATGGAAAGAATAAGTTTCTGAAATATCATTTTAAAGGGTACTGAAAAAAAAAAATTAAACATAAAAAACTTCAAATTATGACGACCCTAATCAAATAGAGCCCAATTTAATACGTTTTACAGCTACTTTCAAGTTTGGGAAAGTGCACCCCAAGTAATCATATCACACCGAAAAATAAATCATTTTGAGACTGAAATTATATAAATTTTATTTTTAGTAATATTTCACTATTACTTAAGGGGTGTATTAGACTATTTTTTAAACTAGATTTGAAAAACATTAAATAGTCACCTATTTTGGTTAGGGTTGTTTTAATCCTGTGGTGAGGTTGGGGGTTTTAGGGTAGTCTCATAAAAAAAATAGATCGTCTCACGGTAGGAGCGAGCATTTGGTAAAATTTTCTTTCTTTAACGGTTGAAAAGTTATTTATGAATTCCCATATTCTGTTAACACTGTATAAATAGAAGACGAGGTAGTTAAAAATTCTTCAGATAATATGCAGATTAGAATAGAACTGATAAATCACTAAATTCAGCAATATTCCCGAGGGCAAAAACCAAGGGAAAAACGGATACCTTGATTAGTTAAAGTAAAAAAAAAATGAATAAAGAACAAGGGCAAAAAACTTATATTTTAATGAAATACAACCATAAAAAATTAACGAATGTAGGTTAAAATAGAAATACTGTACCCGAATATTAAAATTTATATGACATAATTTTCATGTATGGAAATATTAATAGCAACAGTGGAACTATACAGCCGAATTAAGCGGACAGAATGCTATAGAATGTTGAACCGTCACGTATTAAGAAAGAATTTAATTGTTAAAACTCAGCCACCGTAGCACATTGAAAATTATAGAGCAAAAGGATCAAGAAACGCGATCGGACAAAAAAAAATGTTGGGTGTGGCTCACGTTGACAATATCGTGCGGTTACGCTCTTATATGGACGTGGTGTATTTCATTTTCAATAATGGATTTTTTTTTTAACATTCCAGGACTATAATTTTTACCACAATAAAAAGAGACCGATATAAAGTTTACAAGGGCAGAACGATACTAAAGAATGCGTACAATTCAATAAAAATATGAAACATACTTATCAATGCAGCAAAATAAATCAATTTAACACGCTTATGCAATTTATATACAGTATTATGACCGACTGCAAATAAATAAAAAATGTTGAACACAAATAAATTTTCAGATTTTAAATTGTAAATAAAGGTAAATATTAAATTTCTTCGATTTTTTTAATAAGTTTGTGCAAAAATAAAGAAGGTACAATTCTTCGGGAAAAAATATTTTTTATTTAACAACGTAATCTCCTTTCAAGTTCTAACCCAACGATGCCCAAATTTTTCTATTCCATCCTTATAGTATGACTTATCCAAATCTTCAAAACAAGAAAACGCTTTGGTAATAAATTCATACATACTAGTAAAAGTCATTTCTTCATATTTTGAAACAGATTATTTTTACCGTAGTCTAAAGTTGGTCCGTTCACTAATATCAATCGTGATATAAAAAGTATTGATATCATTCCTCAAAAACATTTCCAATGTAATAAAAGAGGGCGCCAGACTTAGTATATTTTACGAAATTGCTCTGCGACAAAACTAACGATATCTCAATACGCTAATACTTTACTGTAACCAGAATATTTCAGTAAATTTTTAGGACTGATATACTTAACACTGAACGACTAGTGGAGAGATGTTGGTATAGGGCAATCTGATACATTTTATTGTAATGCTCTCGTATTCAAAATATCTTCCCGCTTTGAAATGTTCAATTATTTAATCTTTTCGTATTTATCAGATCTTTTTCACGAAATTATGGTATCACATGGAGAAAACAAAATAAAATGAAGTACCACACACAGAAGAGTAAATTATATCTGTAGATTAACTAGAGGGCAGTAATATTAGTATTTACAATAGCCCACCGGGTTATCTTGTGATGAACTCGTCATCGCAAATCAGATGATTTCTAAGTCGATAGTTCTAAAATTCAAATCCTAGTAAAGGTAGATAAGAATTTAAATACTAGATCTTGGATACCGGTGTTCTTTGGTGGTTGGGTTTCAATTAACCACTCATCTCAAGAATGGTCGATTTGAGACTGTTCAAGATACACTATGAAGTAATACGTTACGGTGGTTCCGGAGACTAAACAGAGACTTTACAAAGAGACTTTACAATGTAGAAACTAGAAGATTTTGGTCTATACTCGGTTAAGTATAACATTCGGTCATAATTTTTAATAAATTGTCTTTAAATTACGCATTAGATCAATTATTGAGTTACTAAATCACGTAATTTCTATGTAATAGTACTAATTTAGTAATAATAAATTAATATCTAAACTCTGAGAAAAGTCGGGACTTAAGAATGAACTAAAATAAACATGAAAAAATAATTTATAGTAATTGATATGATTCTGTTTATGAAATAGTACAATAAAATAAAGACAAGTTCGAGCTGTGTAAATTATAAGTACATGTTTTTTATTTGCCCTATAAATGATTTAACTAATGAAAATTTTTGCGACCAATTCCTACAATCTCAAAAAATATTATCGTGATCACTATAACTTTTCATAGTGTTATTAGAAATGCTTTATATTATTTATAATTATTGACGTTTTACACGGCAATTGTAAATGACCTGATAATTAAATTAAAGGTAACTTATAATACTGAAAGGGAATTCTTTATACATCGTTGACATTTTTCAAAGGCAGATGTTTCGAGTACAAGAGCACCGCAATAACACTTTTCAGGTTGTCTTACACCAACGTAATCTGTCACTCGTAGTTCAATATTAAATATATCAGTCCTAAACGTTTAATGAGACATTCTGGTTCGGAGTAAATTACTGGCGTACAGCGATGATATTAGTTTTTGTCGCAGTGCAATTTCGTGAAATATACTAAGTCTGGCGCTCTCTTTTTTTAACATTGGAAATTTTTTTGAGGAGTGATATCAGAGCTTGTTTTTCAACAGTATTTATAACTTAGTATGAATTTCAATAATTTGAGGAATGAAGTAATGAAGTAAAATAACTGATTTCATATTATTTTGATATCCATGAATTTGTTTCGTTATTAATCGGAAAAAGATAGATATTACTTTTTTGTTAATTACAGTTACTTTCAGGTTTTAATCCTCTTTCTGTATAAAGAGATAAGCATCTTTTGCATTTCTTGGTCAGTTTTCATATTGTAATGTAACTTTTTCATCGTTTATACGGACCATCTCTTATTTGTTTTACCATGCTTGTGAAATGTCGTTTCTCAAAAGATGTATCAGTATGAAAAATGATGCTCACTACAGTATATAATTGATCTTCCATTTTACATAATGCTGCACTTGCTTAGACGTTTGGAGAGATTCAGTGCGGCAGCGTGTTAATGTTCTTTGTTGCGTTCTAGCAGAATGTGTCCAGATCTCCTAGATGGCCACAAATTCGTGCTTGTACAAAAATAATCGAGTAAAAATTGTCGAAATAAGTTAGAAAACTTATCGTAATAATGAACGGTGATGTAGACGTGGTAAGTTTATGTCATAAAAAAAATGAAAACCATATTGTCGTTTTGTTTCACAAAATTTTATATTTTTTATGATAAAACCGTCTTATAAATAAATAAATCGTTATCCTTGTACTTGAATTTTTTTATAAATTCGCAAATAACTGATAAGGTGTGTTATTTTTACTTATTAAGTATAACGCATAATAAGCATGGACGAACTTAAGGACAAAGTGGCAACCGGTGAAAAAATTGTGAAACCCACGCTCACTAATGGTCAGAGAAAAAGCTAATTTGTTTTTAAGACTTGATTTATAAAAAAAATTATTTAAGGATTAACAGTTGAAACTATTTAAGGATTATTTACTATTAAGGACTAAACAGTTACGGACCAATATGAACTGAGATAATTTATTTTTAATTTCAAAATTCAATCAAAAGAGCACATTCGAAAATATTTCAGACTTTTTCGATTAATATTCTTCCGGCAATTAACATTTAAATATGTAACAGATAGAAAAAAAGAAACTTTCGCGTAAAATACACAAGTTGATAGACTCTTTTTCATTTTTTTTTTTTGTCGTTTCACGACCAATCGGTGGTATCAATACATACATTTAACAATAATTACCCTCGGTTGGAACTTACATAAAATAAGATACCAAATAATAAAATAACACTATTAAAATTACGAAAAATGTTTTTGATAATTCCGTGTAAAAATAATGAAGACATAATTTTCTTTGGGAAAAAATCACTTTTACTTCTAAACATAATCTCCATTCAAGTCAACACACGGTCATTCAAGTCCAATACGGATCCCACACTTATAATATGATTATCCAAATCTTTAAAAACCAAATGTTCCGGCAATAACATCATCATATAGCATAAATTTCTTTTCAGAAACCCACTTCTTCTTGTTTAGAAACTAATAATAATAATAATAATAATCAGAAGTGGGAAATCTGCCGAGTATTTTCTTTACTTCTTTACCGGTATTTTACTTCTCGAAAAAAATTCAAGCTTATGCAGATTAATTATTAATTTAATACTGATGGAGATGAAATTCAGCTGGAAATAAATAATAATTTTACTGCAATAAAATAATTTTGTTTGTCGACTCATTAAAAAAGAAAAAAAAAATAGGTATCATTTTGTTTAAAAAAGAATGGCTTATCATTTTAGCTAATAAAACTAACGATTACAGGGAAGATTCAAAAATGACGTAGCAAGCATTATGAAATTAGTGAACGAGTTTATACCGTCATTTTTTATTTATCAAAGAAAGTTAACACAAAAATATGCACCATACATCATAATTTTGCCTTTAAAAGTCACAAATGGGAAACAGAAGGAAAACGATTGGGTAAATCAAAATTTTTTTGTAAACATTTTTTGTTCATTTTATACAGAGAATCCGAATATGAAAATCCAGTTACACTTCATTTGTTATACACTATATATATGTAAATACCGGGCGATTCAAAAAGGACTTAACAACTTTAAAAGCATATAAAAATTTATTGAGATATTTTAGATCCCATAAATGGCTATAGGCAACCAGTAGTGTGACACTAATTACTTACGAAAATGATATAGTCGTTTGCCAGAGTAATAAGGTTCTACATTAGGCTTGCTGTGAAAATTAAGGAGCAAAGTGATCTTTATTAAAAATATAATATGGTATATATTAGCGTGGTAAACCCACTAAAATACGGGTGATACTTGAGCCCTACAAGTGACATAAATTCATTCTTTTTACCAAAGGGACAGTCTATATAATAAGCACCATTACTATCAGAAACAGCAACTCGAACGTATGATATTTGTAGCTCATATTCTTTAGATACGTTACGGCTATAAGAAATGCTGCATCGAGGAGCGTTAAAAAATAAATCTTATAGGTTCTACTTTTTTTTATACATCATGTATTTTATATATATATATAATTTAATTTATGCTGATTTTCTCCCGAATTTTTTTTTTGGCTGATGATATCGTCAAATAAGTTTGAAGCTTCTGCGTGCAAAATGGAATTTTGAAGCGTATGAAAAATGTCATGCCTGACCAGGATTCGAACTCGGGACCTCCGGAAGAAAGGTCGAGACGCTACTACTCGCGCCACGGAGGCTGGCTATATTTTATATATACACATATATATATATATATATATATATATATATATATATATATATATATATATATACTGTCCGTAAAGTACGGAAAACATTCATATTTCTAATATTTGTCTTTAAAGCACTTTGAAAAACCCAATATTGATATAGGTTATATATTTTTTTTAAATTGTAGTTTAACTAGAAGAAAAAAAGAACGGTTAAAATTGTAAAGCTATTATTTGGGAGAAGTTACTAATAAAACTAAATAAAAAATAATAGGATCAACCAGTTTATTTTTGATCAAATATAAAGAACAATATACTTGCAAGTAACTCTTTTCTCTAAATATAAATTAACATAACACACAAACGCGTACTCGCGCGCGCACACACACACACACACAAATTATTTTGAATTCTTGTTAAAATTTCACCATAATTATACCTAAAATTTAATTTCACCCTCATACGTTTGACTATTATGACCTCTTTCACTGATTACGGCGACCTCTGCAATGTAATTGGCACTAACTACATACATATAAAGTATTTAAGATAAGCACATAACTATATTTAGTTTATAAAAAGACTGCTTTCCAAATCGTGATAAAGTCGTTTGATGAACATGGACATTCATGAGATAATTATCTGAAACCACCGACAAAGAAAAGTTGATAAGTAACTGATAATCTCAGGATGCTAACGCAAAACTAACACTTTTACTACATAAATCTTAAACACACACACACACACACACACACACACACACACACACACACACACACACACACAATAGTTACGTTATCACAGTATATACTTTAAACTGAATAATCCCTCCAGCTGTGAATAAAGTTTAAATTTATAAAAGATATTAAAGAACCGGTTCATATACCAGTCAATAAATATTAATAATTGTTTAGATAAACATTTTTTTGCTAAAATTGGGACTATTCTTTAACCTTCACATTTCTTTCTTGAAGGTTCATATAGACTTGCCAGCCGAAAGTGTAATGAACCGTTTGTGAATCAAAATCCTGTAATTAGGATGGTCTCGAGAGCGCCAAACAAAATTTTCTTGAACCGCCCGTACCGATCCGTCTGGAGTAGGTTTTTACGACGAACACAAATTTCCCGTACATCAAATAGAATTAATCTTTCGGTTTCAGTTAGAAGACGCATTATTATTTGATAAAACTAAATGAATAAACGATATTAATAAAATTTGCACTAGAGAACAACGATTTGAACTACTAAATTCATTTCCAACATGTAATTAATTTAGAGTAAATCAAACTTGGGTGTACATGTATGTTGAAGTAAGAAGCCAAAATTAAATGTTAATAACTTGCAATGTGTAATGTAATACAAATTGAATTGTTGTAAAGTAACAGCTGATTTTCTATTCTAAATTTATAATATATATTTCTGAAATTGTTTAAATTAAAACAAAGAAATTACTGTATTAAGTAATTTTGGACCGAAAACATTTAACTAAATTTTTAATTAAATATTGCAACAATATAGTAAATAATATTTAATTTGTAGTAGTGTAGTTGTATTGTGAAGGTTGATATTATTAGTGTTTTGGCCATTAATCCATCATTAATTGATTAAAGTGCGTTACTGGATGCAATTCTAAATGTAATACGAAACAAAAAGTTACTACGGGGCGTTTTACATCGTTTTATTACTATTGCAATTTTTCAGTTTTTTCAACTTTGCTTATTATTCTAAAAATAAAGCATTTATCAAGAAACGATTTTGCCATTGATTTTCTCGTAAAATGCTTTACATTAAAATTATGTATGATTTGTCCACCTTCTAATTTAAAAAAAAAATTGATTGAATATGGCGGAGTAAAAATTCATACACATCATAAAAAGTAGTATCTATGTAACTGTGTAAATCCGAACTTGTATCATTATCCCATTATCCATCAGTTTTGAAATATGAAGCCGTTTTCATACTTTAACATCATTCTGTATTTCCTTTAAAATCATCCCTAACAGTGATAATCGGAGTTTCTTAATATCTGTACACCTTTGGAACCTGTTGCAATAGAAACATAAAACTAATCACAAATAATATTTCTAAAAATTTATTAAAACAAATCTTATTACTAAACCTAAACGAGTAAAGTTCGATAAAACGGTATTTCATAGTTGCCGACGTTTATTTGGGGATATAATTACGATGAAAGCTAGAATTCTATTTTGAAAATTACTCTAATATAAGAAAAGAGAAAAAATCGGCCTTCTTTTTAAAATACTTTAAAAGGGTGAAACAAGATACAACCTGTTGCACTATAAAAGAAGAAAGAATCAACAAAGATAATAATAATATTAACGAAATTCTTTAATACCGTGTTTGGGGAATTTAATTCAAACAATCAAGAGGGTGAAAATACATAAGGAAGTTTCATATTTCTAGTTTATAATTAGAAATTTTTAAAACATTGAGATACTACTGAATTATTGGATAAGTAGGAAAAACCTCACTGATATGTTAATGGTTAATTGTTCCATTTGTGGAATAGATAAAAAGTAAATATTTCTAATGGGACCTTTAGAAAAAATAATTAAAATTAATTACTTTATAAATCTGTAATATGTTAAAAAGTGAATTCCTAAGATTATAAGTTAAACATTTGCCCGTACGAAGAACGGTTACATGAGATAGTAAAGAAATATAAGTATTTTTTACAGCCATCAATGCAATTACTAGCAAATTACTATTTACAATGAAATCAACGCAAAATAATAATAAGAGTACAGTAATAACATAATAATAATAATATTTATAAAACGTAATGACAGGGAACAATAAAAAAAAGAATACTATGTAATAAAGAACTCTCAGAGCATTTCCGAATCCAAATAATTCAGCGGTAAAATAAGTACACTGTGAAACATAAATTGTGGTTGTAACAAATAGTACACAATAGTACCTGAAGTTACTTTCCTTCTACTTAATAGAAATAAATAAATAAAAGGGCGTAAACAAGTGAAACGTGCTATTAAATTTAACCTGTTTATTTTAACACCAACATCAGAAGTTAAATACAAATACAAAATAGCGCTGGCTCTAGGCAGACTGATATACGTAATTAATCATAATGTTCCTTCCACATCTGTGACCTTAATTTTATATTCTGTTACTGATATTATTATTATGTTCAGGTACAAATGGAGTAGCCGATTTATTACTGTTTGATTGATTTAAATAAAAGGTGTCCTTTAAAGAAAGAAACGATAAATAGAAAATGATAATGGCTCAGTAGTTTTAGAGTATACTAATACAAAGGTAGCCCGGTTCAAAACCGGCTAATACAAGTTAATAGTTTTAATCTTCTGACTATAATGAGTATTTTATTTTCATAATTCTTTTACTTTTTTTTTACTTTTTCCTGTTTAGCCTTCGATAATTACCGTTCAGATATTAATTCAGAGGATGAATGATGATGATATGTATGAGTGTAAATGAAGTGTAATCTTATACAGTTCGACCATTTCTGAGATGCGTGGTTAATTGAAAACCAACCACCAAAGAACACCTGTATCCGCGATCTAGTATTCAAATCCGTGTAAAAATAACTGACTTTACTAGGACTTGAACGCTGGAACTCTCGACTTCCAAATCAGCTGATTTGGGATGACGCGTTCACCACTAGACCAACCCGGTGGGTCATAACTCTTTTACTGAGAGAAGTTAACTTCGCCTTTATACCCTGTCCAAGGAGTAAAAATTCTACTTTAGAGGATATAGTAATTGAAATTTTATTTACACGTCAAGTGATTTTCGGCAACCGGTGTCAATTACTATGAAACATTATCATTAATGTTTATTAATGATAATTTTTGTAAACAAAACTACTGTGTTTACAGTGGTTATGTTTAAAAAATTTAACAGTGTTACCGGCAAATGAATGAATTTTACAAATATCAATATTTAATTATCTAAATATACTGAGTGATTCATGAAGAATGAAACAATCAAAATTTAGTATTTTTTAATATTTAGTATTTAGTAATATTTAATATTTAGTATTTTTTTTTTAATTAGTATTATTTCAGATTTCTTGAAGTCTGCTAAAAATACAGTTTTGGGACTTATTTTTTTCAATTTTTTAGGTCAAATTTCATATAAAACTACTTAATTTACCCCTAATTTGGGTCCCAAGAATTTAGTCAAGCTTAATTCTACCGAAAAACAACAATTTCATAATTTTACGTAAAACTCCAAGTATTCAGAAAAGTAGATGCCAGTAACCAAACATCACATATCTACATCTAAAGAATTCTGTGTGATATTTAGAAAAATATTTTTTTTGGAAGACCTCAAAAAATCTACAAACAAAAAAAAAATCTGGTTGGGCAGGAGGAGAACGGATGAATTTTTTGCCAAATGGTCTTGAACTTTCCCTTTTTATATATAGGCTATAATATAACTGCCGCGAAAGTAAAACTGAAAAACTGCTGCTGTGCATGACAAATTTACGAAATGTCAATGACAAATAAGTGAATGTCATGAACGTAAGAATGTTAGTGATACGAACTAAAAAATGCAGTACTGAACATTATTTTCTCACATTCGCGTAACCAATGATAAAATACTATAATCGTTGACGATTTTTTTCTTGCTTATATATATATATAAACGGTTTAACGTTTTAGAATAACTGCATGCGAATTAATTAATCTGTGGACTATTCACTAACGAAAAATACTAAGATAGCAAGTATTACTTCATTTAACATAAGAAAACTATAAAAAAATGTCATGGAAGTTAGAGCAAAGCGGTTATTTTAAACCAATTGGTCTGGGTTTAATCTCACAGACCGATAAAAAAATTCCCTGTTGAAAAAAAATTTATTATTCCAAAGTGTACGTTGCAATCTGTTCAATTAGTGAACAATAAGCAACAACCCCTTCCGGACTAATGAGATGAGGATGAATGTGATGTAAATGAGATGTAGTCTTGTGCAGACCCTGATCCCCCATTCTTGAGATGTGTGATTGATTAAACCCCAACCACCACTGTAAACCGGGATCCACTGTCAAGTATTCAAGTTCGTATAAAAGTAATCAATATTTACTGCAATTTGAACTTCAGAACTTTCCAGTTTGAAAATCAACTTTTAAACAAGTAATTTGCGATGATGAGTTAAACACTAGACCAGCGCGTTGTGCTAAAAAAAAAAAATCAACGGGAATTTATATTTCAATACAATTTTTTTTGTTTATTATGCCCTTTCTTCATTGTTTTTTAATCTCTATCATCTGTTTAATGTAATGGTTTTTTTTTACAAATGAATACCCTTCCAGGTACTAACAAACGACAAGATACATATGAACTTTCACATCTGTTTCCTTATTGCGACGGATGTTAATTTAACTTCCGTGTTTGTATGGGAACTAGTAAAATGACTAAGAATACTGGTAAGGTTCAATGTAAAATCACAATAATACAATTTTTTTGTCAACATTATACTAATATAATTACAGTTTTCATAAATATATATATAAATTATAATGATAAAAGAGAAAAAAATTAAAAATAGTTTTTTTTGTCACAGGCAAAAGTATTTTGTTGTACAAGCAGGGACCACAAAAAATGAAGCATATCAGAGCGAGATAGAGAGAGATCTAGAAAGTGAAAAAAGTGAAGCAGTTGTTAAATATCACCGCTAAAGTCGTTTTTAATTATCCAAAGAGCAATGAATTTATTAGATATAACCCTAGTTGTAATATCCATTCCGTCTTACGTGTGGTGTTAACATTTTTTTTGCTGATGACATCAGCAAGAAAGATAAATAAAAAAAAAACAAAGACTACACAAGTTATAATAAAATATTAACTAAAGTACAGTAAATCAAGTTAATATAAATACATAAATATATATTTAAATAAATAACATCAACTTCAAAAATGAATAAAAGAATACTAAAAAATAATGTATATAATCATCATCAGTGATCCTTCCTCTCATGTCTGAGAGCTAACGACCCGATTCATATCTCACTGATAATTTTTCGCCATAGCTCACGATCCTCTGCCATTCGAATCAACGAGCCTAGCGTTTCTCCACTCGCCTTTTCAATTTGGTCCAGCCATATTTTCGGCAGTCTTCCATGTGATCTCTTCCCTCAATATTTTTCCTTTGTGACTCTTCTCAAGATTTTCACCGGGCCTACAAACTGTACGGCAAAAAAAGTGGAGGATGCGCTGGAAGCGTATTACGGACTACCTACTCTGAATACCCTGCTCGTTTATAATCGAATTGTTTGTCCTCTTTTCTATTCATTCTTCTTTAGGAGCATTCTTCTCTAGGCCCGTATTTTGAATGCATCAATTCTCCTCCGGTTTTCCACCTTGATGGTCCAGATGTCAACGCCGTACATGACTACTGGGAGTTGACGTCGATTTTCTTCAAATTTTTACTTTTTGTTTTGATATTAAAAACAAATACCTATTAACTCTTAATTTCAGGCCAAATTAAAAAAAAAAATTCAATAAGAATTAGTAGTGTTACTGCAACTTTCAATGCTATATAGATATACTGTATAATATAACTTCAATAGATGTGAAATTAACAAAGCTATAAAATTAATTACATATTGAAAAATTACCTATTAATTAATGAATTAAATCCTTTCGTAAAGAAAGTAAAATGATACTTTTTTCTAAGTTTATTTTTCTTTTCCCGGCTATAATCGGGTAAAATTTTACATGTCGGAATATTTACTGATGTACTCATGTATGTACGTATATGATTTCTGTTCGTACTGCAATTATTTCTACATAAAGCAACATATACTGATATACCCCATATAAATTGAAATTAAATGCCACTTAATTTTGATCATAATCGGTCCATGTGCGGAGAGATACAGACCTTATGGGTTCCGTATCTCAAAATTATATTAAAAGAGTAGGTAAATTTTTCCATATAATTTAATACCTTTTCGGTAGCCAAGATAGTTTCCGATGGTGTTTGGATCTTATTCAAACTCCATTAATGGGGTGGGAGGAAAAACTTTTTTAACTTTTCTTGACTGAAAATTACATTCTGCTACTAATTAGATCATTCCATTGCATTAGTAAATCCCTTTAGTTGTTTTTTTTGGGTAATTTCATTGAAGGATAGAGAATAATAAACCTATTTTTTTTCCTTTCTACTTCCTTATACGAAGTAAAGGAAGTATTGTAATCGAGAAAAATTCGGTTTTCAGATTTCAACGGAAATATCCATTTTGACTAGTTTCGGCGTGACGTCTGTACGTACGTACAGATACGTATGTATCTCGCATAACTCAAAAACGATTAGGCGTAGAATGTTGAAATTTTGGATTTAGGATTTTTAACGTCTAGTTGTACATCTTCCCTTTTAATTGCAATCGACAAGACCAAAAGTTTCAAAAAAAGTCCAAAATCAAAATTCTTTTGGATTTTGGGCATTTCTTAACTGCAGTAATAAGTCCTCATTGAGAGTTTTTCAAAGATATAAGTGGTACTTATATTCATTGGTTCCAGAGTTATAGGGAAATGAAATTTTAATTAATGAAATATTTGAGTCTTACAACGGGAAGGGACATCGGTTGGAATCCGATTTCATCTAATTTTTTTTAACTTTTCTAAATTTAAATATATTTATCTATTAATTAATCTATTTTTATAATTATTATTATTTTAATCTATTTATATAATTATTAACCTCTGATTGTAAAAACAAATTACAATAAATAATAATTCAATAATAACAAAAGAAAAAAGTAATTTACAGGCGTACAAGAAATGTATGTCTCTGGTGTCCACATCAGATTTTTTTAATTATTAAAATCGAAAGGGCAATAAATAAAAGAAAAAAAACATACATTTAAGTTCTAAGAGTTGGGAATTGATTTCTTGAAAAGAGGATTTTTGGATTTATGTATGAAATGTGGTAACAAATTTGCCAAAGTTTTTTGTAGAGTACCTGTAAAGAAAATCGAAATTGGTTTTCCGCGATATCCTACCTCCTAAATGAATCTTGAAAAAAAAATTATGATCGATCCCGCACATACAGAAATATTAAAGTCAAATTTGAAGAAAATCAATTCGGTCAATCCTGATCGAGACCAAAATCAGTGCGTCACACATACATAATTATATACATACATATGTTTTTTGTCTAGATAAACAAGTTGGACCCTAAAACGTAAATATTTGCAAAAAAAAAAATCTATTTCTAAATTTTGCCACGATCATCATCATACTTTCTCCTTTAAAAAAAATGACTACTTTAGTTTTATTCGTCGGGAAAGTAAAATCTATACTTGAAATTATAATTAAATTGATCGTACTGGGCATACATTAAAAAAAAAAAAAAATAAAAAAAATACTGGTAGATCGAAAAAGATTTCAGTTTTTGAAATATGTTAAAAAGTAGGGTATGGTATTTTTATTTCGTGATTACTAAACTGTAAACAATTTTTATTAACATTTTAAATTAACAATTTACACGAATACAAAGCTGAGAGGTAGGTCACGGTAGTAAAGAAAGGCCTTTTAACATATAGCCCCGTATTTTGAAAGTGAGCTACACCTGCATATAGCACATACTGCAAATGTTCTTTTTCTCTCTTTCTCTATTTAATATCTGCATGAGTGTTAGTAAAGGACTGGTAATATGAGATCATGAACAGTAATAATTTTTATTTCGTGAAGGAAATAATAATAATAATAATAATAATAAACCTGTTTTCATCTGATTCAATTCACCGCATAACTTGATCTAGGTAGAACATTAAATGCTTGATTTCAACTATTCTTTTTTTAACGTTACATTACTTAAACTAGAAGTATGAAATTTTATTAAGTTTTTTTAGTATTTTTTTTTTTTTAATTTAATTTTAATTAAAATGCAACTAGAATACGTAAAATAACCTGTTACCATATTAATTTATATTTAACAGCCAATATTTCTTCTTCTTTTAAATTAACATTTTCTCGTTTTACAAGTTTTTAATTTATAAAAATAAAAAGTAATTAACTTGTTGCAGTCAGTACATTAACCGTTTTTTTAGTTTTTTTATGTAGGTGAAACATGATAAGTACAAAAACCTGAAGTAAAAAAAGTACCAATCAAATTTGCTTTCTCTAAAAAAAATTATTTTCACTAAACTTCCATTCATTGAATTTAACATGATTTAAGAGTTACTTTTAAAGTTGGGTCATCCACAACAAAACATATTAACAAATTTCATTCATTGAAGAACTTAATTGAAAACTTGACGTGAAATAATTGTTGATTTTGAACACGGCTGTACCATTTTCGCTAGTAACAGGTCTCATATAATTAATATATAATAATGTAGTTATAATAGTTTACTAACATTGCAGTAATACGACTAAATTAGTACGCTGCAACTTATTAATACGTCCTACGTAATACGTATATATATATGTACATCCCTTGACCAAGGGATAAATTTTTTTTTCCTCTCCATAAATAATATATAATTATGTAAGTACAATGCCTATAATTATTATTTATTTATTTATTCTCAAAGCAACAAAAAATCCTTACGATCGATTACATTCATTTTGTGATAGATGAATTTTCTAGTGTATGGAAAATACCAATACATTGACTGGGATTCGAACCTAGATCTTTACGGATGAAAGGCAATGACGCTACAACTCCTCTACAGAAATTAATAATAATAATAATTTATTAACTTTTTAAAGCAACTACAAGCTAACCACCCGTTACAATTACAGCCGCTGATTTGAGATCAATTTTTGAAGTGTGTGAAAATACCAACCCAGGACTTAGCGGATAAAATGCAGATATGCTACCACTCCATCTAAGAAGTTGACAATAATAATGCTATTTTAAATATAAATTTAGAGCTACTATATATTGATAATAACACCTATCTCAAAATTAAAAAACGGATAAATAAATCTTAAAGACAATCTTATTATCCATATTCAGTTTTTAATTTATTTTTATCTAATAAATTAATTTGTCTAATTTGGAAGTATCGAAACAGAAACAGAAATATTGTGATAGTATTTATTCACAAAATTATACTAATAATTTAGTTTAATATTTTTCTTACACGGTTGAACACGCAAGAGAAATGATTGTTGATTATAAAACCTTGGAGCGAAATAGAAAAAAAAATTCGCACGTATATCGCGCGACTTTTTGTTTTATAAATTATTACAATGCTTCTAGTTCTACGATTTGAAAGTAGAGAATATTCGTTATTATTTTTTAATAATTAAAAAATTAACATATTATAAAGCATTTCTTAATGTTTTATATATATATATATATATAAATTTTACATAATTCAGCAGATTTTCAAAAACGTTTCTTATTATAATTCGCAAAATTCCTTTTTTACATAGTTAATGGTAAGAAAGTTATAAGATAAGTTTCTCTATCACGTTATTCCGTTTTCTATCACGTTATACTGAAAAACCTTTCTAATCATTAATCTCCGAAAATAAGTCGCTTAGGGAGGGACACACAGAGGGAAAGACAGAAAGGGAAATATGAGAATGATAAGCAATTCCTCAATCTTTTAAATACATCGTAAAAAAATTAATAAAATAAATATTTATTCTATCAAGAAAATTGTTAATTACATCAATTACGTGAGCTGTGGGTAAGTGTGCTACGCCAGTGATAGAAGAAAGGAACTGCCCCATCATTTCCCTGAGGATCATACCTGAACGTGAGTGAAATCACAGCGTTTTAAAATAATTACACACACACAGAGAGAGAGAGTGAGAGAGAGTGTGACAAACAAGGAGAATTTGCCAAACTGCGGCGACTTTAAATAACTTTTCAACCGTTAAACACAGAAAAATTGGATTTAAGAAACGTAATATCTCAAAGTATCTGTTTTTCAGTATGAGATCACCACACCACAAGTACTCGAAAGAAGCAGCAACTCAAAAATATTAAATGGAAAGTGTAACGCTGTGACAAAATTTTGACGTAAAAACTTCAAATTACAACCACAACCATAAAGATTGCGAGCATCTACTTCACACCTAGTCTCAACAGTTTTCTACAAACGCGTAAATTTGTACGCCCCTTTTGACAATAGCATAGGTATGCCAATTATAAATGGTCTCTAATTTGATTAGGATTGTCAGTTTAAAGTTTTTCATGTCAGTTGTTGAAGATTTGTTTTCCTTTTCATTGCCATTAAAATTATATGTCAAAATCCTGCTTCGTAGGATCGTATATATATATATATATATATATATATACACTAGCGTGCCCCACGACGTGGGCAGTGTCGCGACGTCGCCCACAATATAGATGTAGCTTCAGTCGCAATGCTTTTTTTAATAGCAAACTTATTTTTTTATAAATAAAAAATATTTAATCAACAATATTATATGTAGATTTTCATTAAATCTTAATAAAACGGTAAATTAATATTTTTATGAAAAATACTGAAGGTATATACGATAAACAATGAATTGTTACCCAAAACTTAAATAAAGGAAAACAAAAAAAGGAAGATAAGAAAATTGAACAATATTTGTTAGACCAATCCATTTTATGAATGAATTAAAATAGTTCAATATAAAAGTCCAATAAAGATAAACAAAAAATTTATTAAAAATCCCAAATCTAGCATCCCTATCGCGGCTTCTCCCGTGATCTATGGTTACTTGCGCTTCCCGTCTCTATCAGAGTGACATGGCTCGCTTCGCTCTCCCTTCCCGTTTTCTCACGTTTCCCTTTTCTTCTCCCGTTTCTCTTTCCCTTACTTCTCTTTCCCCATTTCCATTTCTCCCTCCCTCTTTCCTCTTTTCTTTTTTCTCTTTTCCCTTTAATTTTCCTTTTCCCCGTTTCCTCCTTTTTCTTTTTCCCATTCTTCCCTTTTTACCCTCTTCCCTTTTACCTTTTTCGATTTTTCCCTTTCTTCCTTCTTCCACGGTTTTCGATTCCAGTTGGTTTACGATGAATTACGGTATAGGTTCATTTTGCCAAATGTTTTGTTATTTCTAATTTATAAACAAATCCTTTTCCGGACACGTGTTTATTATGAACTTTTTTCATTATTTTAAGCAGAGAAATACAGCTGTAAAATTTAACGGCATTCTTCTGCAGCACTCACACACTCATTCTGTCGCTCTGCGCGCGCGCACACATTGTATTAATATTATATATTAGACAGACGTAATGAATTACTTCATTTCCTTGCTTTACCTACGTACGCTTTTAATCTCAATCAATTTTTTTGCATCTGACATCTTCAATTATTTGCTTTACATTTCTAATTTTTAATTTAATTATTTATCTTTAATTTAATTTAATATTATTTTATTTAATTTTAATTAAATTTATTTAATCCCCTTCCTCTTCCCCAATTTCCCTTCCTCTTTTATTTTTTATCGTTCCCCTTTCAATTTCCTTTTTTCCGTTTTTCCTTTTCCCAATTTCCTTGTTTTTCTTTTTTCCATTTTTCCCTTCTTCCCTTTTACTTTTTTCGATTTTTCCCTATTTCCCTTTTCCGATTTTCCCTTCTTCCCCGTGAGTAAATCGGTCCAGTGGTTTTTTAGTCTATAGCGGACACACATATCCGAAACATTGCAATGGAACTGTAAAATATTTAGTATGTATGTTGTTTTTACGTCCAACAGATAGCGCTGTTAACACGAAATTTAGTTAAATCGATTTGAACCCCTTAAAATCAAAATTTCGCAAAATCCTTTCTTAGTCCTACTTACTTAATCCTACTTAAATATACGAAGATACCCTGAAAATGTCAAGTCTCTACCTATAATCAATTTGGTTGTACGTTGATTATGAGTCAGTGAATCAGTCAGGACATTCTCTTTTATATAAGAGATATATATATGCATATACTAGCATCTACGTCGCGGCTTCGCCCGCGCTTTATGGTTACTTGAGCTTCCCGTTACGGTCAATATTATTTATTTTTATGCTTTTTTATTAAGTAACCAGAGGCAGGGGCAACCAATTACGTCGCATATACAGTAACTGTAGCAATGCTGTGGTGGTGAGCCGGCCGCGTCGTACACCGTCGCACCCCTTAAAAAATCGAAATTGAAAAAACTCAAAAACGGTTATTAGATGTTTACTTATAGAGTATGTATAAATAAGCCCCTAAGTGAATGCCTTGTTTAGTATAGTCGGAAAAGGGGAAAATTTGCAATCATTATTGAAAATGTTTTTACCTTTCTTCTTCAAATTTCAAAATCGAATTTCGAAAAATCTAAGAATTGATTGTTATATATTCACATGAAGATTACACACACCAAAAATCCAGGATTATATCTTCATGTATAACAGAGAAATTAAAAAATGTAGCCCGTTTCGATAAAATTCAAAAATCCATTTTAATCATTTCAAAAGATTTTGTAATTGGTTTTAAATGTACAAATGATGATTACCCACACTAAAAATCAAGTGGATATCTTCATACGTTACCAAAAACATAAAAAAATAGTAAATTTATTGTTACTCAATTTTAACAATCTGAACTCGGAATATCAAAATATCCTTTAGTGCGCACTTACACAGTAAGAAAAACGTGTATTCAAATTGTCATCAATTTATCTTCAGTAGTCTTTGCTGAGCGTTGTTTAATCAGTTTGTCAGTCAGTTAAGACAAGTTGCTTTTAAATATATATATAAATATACTAGCAGACACGGCAATGCTTCGCTATTGCAAGATTTGAGTATATTTATAAATCAACACAATTGAATGTTTGATAATACATTAACAAAATGACATTACGGAACTTCAGAAATTAAACCTTTCCTTTTTTCCTTTTCTCCCTTTTCCTTTTTCTTCTTTTCTACATTTTCCTTTTTCCCATTTTCATTTTTACCATATTACATTTACCTTTCCCCTATTCCCCTTTCCCATTTTCCCCTTATATTTTTTTCCGCCACTCCTCTTTCCCTTATTTACCTTTTTTTCTCTTTTCACCTTTCCATTTCCTTTTCCTCGTTTTCCCTTTTTCCTTTTCTCCATTTTCCCTTTTTCGATTTTCCCTTATCCTATTTTTCCGTTTCTCCCTTTTCTCTGCGCGTAAATCAGTACAGCAGTTTTTTAGACTGTAGCAGACACACATATCGGAAACATTGCAATGAAATCGTAAAACATTTAGTATAGCGTGTGTTGCTTTTACGTCCAACAGATAGCGCTGTTTTTCAAAAAGATGCATGTTTTTACTTGTCACAGGTGTGATATCTTAAGCATATAAATAGTAGGTATATAAAAACACAAGCGTATTCGAATGCAACGTTGTGTCAAAATTTCAAAGCAATCGGTGAAGAACTTTCGGAGATTTAAGATTTTGAACAAAAGGACATTTACATTTTTATATATATATATATATATATATATATATATATATATATAGAGGGAGAGAGAGAGAGAGAGAGAGATTGATGGAGAGAGGGTGACTAAAGTCATTTAGGGTACAAAAAATTTATTCTATTTTTTAATTGCTGCTTCTTTTTAAATTTCTTAAAAAATTAATATTAGTCCTTTAAAAATAAACCTTTAAAATTTTCTTTTACATAAATTCATCAGATTTATTAAATAGATCAGTAATTTATGCAAAATGTAAAGGGAAGCATAATAATAAATTTCATTTTTTTATGCCGATGTATAGAGCTTTGAAGAAGTGTACATTATTATTTTTGTTAAAAAAAAATCATAAATAAAAACGAATAGAAATGTTAACATTTTTTCTTTTTTACAAAATAAACATTACTAAATATTTACAAACGACTAAATATACTCGATCTTTGACAGAGAAAATATTGACATCCCATCTTTGCTTTCCTAGAATATCCTCTAACTTTATGCTCCAGGATAAAAATACTATATTTCCTACTGGAAATTATGTAATACCGGCAAATTAATTTTACATAATAAATATTTCGAATAATTTGTACTAATTCGCATAGTGCGTACTTTTTAACTTGATAAATTAGTAGGGAAATTATTCTTTAAGTGTTGATCAGTTAAAGACTCCTAATAATGATTGGACATCATAAAAAATCATTTTTTTATGTTCAAAAAGGAAAATTATGAAAAACAGAATTATAAAATCACAAATTACAGTTAAATTAAGGGCTAAATTTAAATTTATTGCGTTAGCGTTGTAAGGTTATAATTTCTCTGTCCATGAATTAATCAATTTTGATATTAATTATTTAAATAATAATATGCGTTGCTTGTTATAATGGTTATTTATTATTCATAAGAAACGGATAATAGATCGAACCAAGCTGATGAACCGATTGCGTACTGGACCAATACAGTTAGAAAGGGAAATTCTCGTCTGTAGTGGAAATAGTGTACAGTATTTAAACCGTAGTTCGAAAGTATACCCCAGATAATATTTTCTCTCAGCATTATTATTATTATTTTTACGCATTGGCTACACACATGATAATTGAATCTATCTTAACAATAAATAGGGTCAATAAAAATATATTAAACGTTTACCGTCGAAGGGCGATAATATCGCTAAACTTGTAGGCGTATGTAACGGGATAGGATCCACCATCATGTGATATCTGTACGATTATTGGTACCGATTTAACCAATCATATTTCACGCTCTTCATTTTCATCATTCTTTCACTTTATTTTATTTATAATCATAACTTTCTACTTTATTTAATTCCTTTAAATTATTAGTTTGTTAGTAATACAAGTAAGTTTGTTGTAAATACAAGTTATTTATTACAAGTAGTTAGTAATTTGGTAAAAAAAAAAACTAATGTGCAATTTATGTTAATTGGCTTTTATTATGATATAAAATAATATTATAATGAAGAAAGCTACAAAGACTTACATAACTTTCCCGACCGGTATTTCAGTTAAACTATATTATTTAAAAATATTAATGACTTTTCTATTATTACGAGTACTATTATTTAAAATCAATCAAATCAATTATAAAACTATAAAACTGAAAACGATTCTAGATAAAGAATTTAGTAAACAATTTTAGAAATCAGTTTCTATAGAATATTTCAAAAGAAATATTTTACTAGATGATAGAGGGTGTCGAATGTAATAATATTTATTTCGTGTAAAAATTAACATCTCGTACGATTCCCTTGTGAGGAAATATTTTAATTAAATTTCGTGCATTAAATAAAATCGATTTAATATTAGAAGAAAAGTAATTAATAAAATGTGAAATCGAATACATCCTTTCCCATTTATCTGTAGGTGCCTAAAACTTAGAACAATTAAGATCTTATGTATATTTTAAATCTATCTATATATACTTAGCTTAATTTTAAGCTTAATGGTTAAGCCGGTTTACATATTGAGCAAATTCTAATATTAATGTAGGTACGACTTGAACCTCTTGTCGGATCGAGGCAAAAATAATACAGAAGTTACAACTTATGTAGACGATCGTTTTTTCCAAGTTTCATGAGTAATGCCACGATTTTTCCTATATTTGCTAGTAAAGCCACGATTTTCGCATATTTGCGAAAATCCCACTATTATTCGCATATTTGGATGTAATGATATGATTTTTTTACATATTCGGGTGTAATGCAACGACTTTTAGAGCATATTTGCGTGTTTTGCAACCATTATTTGGAAATATAAGTGTGTAATGCCACGATTTTTTGCATATTTTGGTGTAATGATACGATTTCTCTCTTTTTTGAGTGTAAAGACACAATTTTTCGCATATTTCATATGCTTTTAAAACATATGACAAAAACTATAAAATAATTAATCTAATTACACCCACCCCTTTAAGTCTAATCAACATAAATGTAAGTATTGTAAACAACTCATACAGTACAGTATAATTACTGTTCTCTATCTAACTTACTGTTTTGTTTTCGTTTCATCACAGATTTTTCGGGCTTATCTAAAGGAATTTTCTGAATGATTTTTAAGAATAATTTTCTTACCTTTCCTAACACTATAATAAGTTAAGATGGCAGCAGCCACAATCTAAATAAACTGTTTTCATTAATACATTATGTCATGATTACCTAATCATTTATTAATTACATCTCATGTAATTAATTTCAATATAATTTTGTAAACATCAGTTACAGTTTTGAGTTTCTTTAAGAGATCGTCATAACTGAGAGAAAGAATTATGTAATAAATTTTAGCATACTCGAACATTAAAAAGCATTAAAAATGTAAAAATTAATAATTAAAAAATGTATCTTGTAATTCGATTACGTTTTTTAGTTGTAAGTAGTTTGGTTTCTGTCTGCGGTCACTTATTTTTTTTTAATTGATAATTCTTTTATTATTCAAAAATTATAAATTTTTCTCAAATTTCACTTTAGTAAAAGCGTTAGAAACTGAATTTTGAATAAATTACGTAACCATCAATAAAAAAACAATTACATAATTTTTCAACTGTTAAACAAAGAAAAATGAAATATAGCAAATGTTACCTCGATATATTTTTTGATATAACCCTACAACCCAAGCAATAAGGAAAAACAACCCAAAAAATTTTAAATGCAAATAGCAGGATTGCGACAAATTTTTTAAAATGATTTTAAAAAACAAAAGTTTTCTCGTAAAACACTTCGGGTTACAACGATTTTAATCAAAAATGGAGGTTATTTAATAATTAGTTCATAGCTAGTTTTAAAATTGGCTTTCAGTACATTTCATGTAATGGTCTCTTAAAAAAAAATATATATATCAAATTACGAAATTTATTAAGTTTGCAGTTTTTCACCTTCAAAGTGACGACCAATTTTGAAAGCTAGATGTGAAAATATTCTTTCTATTCCGTCTGCTAATTCCACATACATTGTTCCATATTTCTTTGTGCTATCCGCAGCTTCTGTAATGATTGAACGGCTAACGTCCAAGGTTTTCTTCCATAGATAAGGACTAGCGATGCATTGATCAAAAATCTTCTTTTTAAGGTAAAAGGAAAGCTTGTTCTCGAAGATGATATTAGTCTCCCAAATGCCTTCTACCCAAGCCTACCTCGTCGATCAAGTTCTTTGATTTTATCACCCTCAGTTGACCAAGATATATGCAATGATCTACCTGTTCTAGTTGTTTTCTAGAGATAATTCCCCCCCCCCTTGGGGGGGGGGAATTATTAAATATTTGAAAAAAATATAAAAATTAAAATATTTGGAAAAATTAAATATTTGGTCAAGGGAAAGGCATTCAGTGCCTTTCCCTTGACCAAATATTTAAATAGTTAAAATTTTATTTGGCTACAACTCTGGAACCAATGAAAATAAATACCACTTATGATATATCGTTGAAAAGCTCTCAATGTGGGCTTATTACTGCAGTTAAGAAAAGTTCAAAATACAATTTTCTTTTGGATTTTGGGCTTTTTTGGTCACTTTTGTTTCAGTCGATTGCAATAAAAAGGGAAGGTGCACAACTAGATGTTATAAAAGTCCTAAATGCAAAATTTCAATACCCTACGGCTAATCGTTTTTGAGTTATGCGAGATACATACGTATGTATAGACGTCACGCTGAAACTAATCAAAGTGGATTCAGGGATGGTCAAAATGGATATTTCCGTTGACAACTGAAAACCGAAATTTTTGGCGACCACAATATTTCGTACAAGGAAGTAAAAACAACATAATTTTATCCAATTAATAATAGAATTAAATAATTTTGTACTATTGCATTTTAATTAATTACTTAGCGTTATAGAAATAATAGATTTATAGTTGCAACTAAAATACATTAAGATAATCAGAGATCTCAACCCTTGGCAAAAGGTACTTGCTTATCTTATTATGTACACCCAATAAAAGAAGACTTATTTCTTGTTATTTGAAGTCGTTTACGATGAATTTTACCTATATATTTTTTCCAAATATTTAATCCGATATCTTTAAAGAACAGATTGCTGAAAAATAAATCTTTTCTGTTTTATTGTAGCGTATAATTTAAAATTGAACTAGGAAAATGTATGGAAATTATAACAACAGGAAACTGATAAGTAAATCAAATAAATGACCTCTTAAATGTAAATTACAAAAATGTTATCAGAATCTTAAAAAAGATAAATAAAACAATTAAAAGTAAAATTATAGATACGGAATTATAAAATTTGAACTTGTTGATAGCTCACTGTGTAAACAAACTTGAACCTGTTTCACTGTTATAATGTACTGTAAAAAGGTTGCTAAACATAGCGGTGCTTACATGCATCGCCAGTTTTACAAAATTATTTTACACCGGAAATAGATAAATGTTACGTTACGGTTTTTAAACTTTAAAAAAAGTTTCTTTCTTCCTTGTTGATCATGACTAACGCCAAAGATAATTTAACACGCAATTATTATAAAATTATATAAACCCTTTTATAAAAAAAAAATGTAATATGAGTACTACTTTTTACTTCCTTGTACGAAGTAAAGGAAGTATTGTGATCGCGAAAAATTTAGGTTTTCAGATTTCAACGGAAATATCCTTTTTGACAATCCCTGATTCCATTTTGACTAGTTTCGACGTGACGTCTGTACGTACGTATATATATCGCATAACTCAAAAAGGATTAGCTATAGAATGTTGAAATTTTGGATTTAGGACTGTTGTAATATCTAGTCGTGCAAAATAAAAAAAAAAGTATTTTGGAAATTTTTTTAGCTGCAGTAACAAGCCCTCATTGAAAGCTTTTCAATGATGTAAGTTGTTTCTTATTTTCACAGGTTCCAGAGTTATAGCCAAATAAAATTTTATTTAATGAAATATTTGGATCTTACAAGAGGAGGCACATCGGTTCGAATCCGACTTCATCTCCTTTTTTTAACCTTTTTTCTTTTTTTTAAATTTAAATACACTGATTTATTAATAATTATTATTCTCGGACTGAAAGAAAAATCAAAAGTTATCAGTTAAATAAAATTTTATGTACTTTCGTTTTAATTCAAACGTTTTTATAGAGATTAATATTTATTAATAACTCAATATATTTAAATTTAAAAAAAAAAGTTAAAAATAAATATATGTATATGAAGTCGGATTCGAACCGATGTGTGCATGGTTACGGATCCGACACGTTCCAGTTACACCGCATAACTACTTCACTGACGTGAAACAAAATTAATATATAAACTAATATAAAATACTGATATAGACACCACAAAAAAAATGTGATTGTACACCACAATGCAATTGTGTGACTTTCCATTTTATTAAAGAATTGGAGGATTGTATTTCGCTTTCAAATGAAATAAGTTTAAATGAAGTGCAGCAGAAAATGGGTATATGCAATTTAATAGGCGTACAAGGAAGTCATGTGGTGTCTACATCAGATTTGTTTTAGTTTTATTGTAATGCCACTTGACTTGTAGGCAAAAAATAAGTATCTTAAACAGATAATATATCTTCTTAAATGCGATACACGGATTTTAATTATTGATAAGCTATTAATGATGCCATCTTATAAAATAAACAATTTCTCAATTTGCTTTGCAAAGCTATTTTCAAATAATAAATTTTCGTTTGCCGATCACCTTGGCTGAGTAGGTAGCATCTCGGCATTTCGTGCGGAAATCCCGGGTCCGAATCCCGAAAAGGGATGGTATCTTTTTATATGTTACCGATTTCCACATGGCTAATGACCACATCTGTTGATGCTCACTCTTTCATAACAAAACCATTTTCGTTTTTAAATTAATTCTTATATGTTAAATTTAATATTCAAGGATTAAATTTAATTTTTGTTTTTATTTATTTTTAATAATTGATTTATTTTTCTAAAATATTTTCCAACATTGAAATGATTTCTACTTGTTTTGGTCTAAATTATAATACAACGTTTCGGTGTATTTTGTTTTTTAATAAAAGTCAAATTACATTAAATTCTTCATGTTCAGCCGACGCTATTTACATAGATATAATTTCTCAGTTAAATTCCCCACATAATTTTATTTATTTACTGACAATTTAAAAAATTTATTCCGAGTTAAACCTAAAAAAATTGTATTTTCCTACATCAAGTTTTTATATTTTATAATAATTTTCTCAAAAATTACTAGAGATACAGTTCAGCGACCTATTTTATTCAATTTTAGAGGTAAAAAACCATAAAAAACATCAAATTTACATCTTAACTTAGATTCAAAAAATTTCAGCATGGCTTCATTTTACAACTGGAGTAGAAATCCGACTTTTAATCTTTGAATACCTTCAAAAAAATCAGCTGTCAATTTTTCGCAAGCTACAACACGAAAACGAAGTGTTTCCAGATCTGTCTTTGTTTTTTGCTATTTGTAAAAGGAATATTTTTTCACGAAAATATAGTAGAAAACTGGAGGAATTTATCACGATATGTTAAGTGAATCTACTCGAGTTGTGTCTCAACTCGATGGAGATAATAAGAACTTGTCTCTCACTTGCATACAAGATGAGTTCTGCCGCACAGGCATATAGAATTCGAAATTATCTGGATAAACATCTTCTTAAGACGATAGATTTACAATGCAAGTTATGCAGACATGGCGTTGATACACTGGTCACCAAGAAATCCAAACTTAACGCCTTCTGACTATTTTTTTTGAGGTTTAATAAAAGACAAAGAGTTTTTGTCTCTTCCCTTCCTCTTGATGTAGAGACTTATAACGTATCACAAAACGCTGTTGCTAATGTTGAGCGGAATATCGTTTTATGTGTTCGGGATGGAGTACTCATGGAACATTTGTGAATACAAAATTACACCATGTAAGTAATAATCTCTGTATTTAAAAAAATACATTCTTTATAAATCATCGAAAAAGCCCATTTCCTTCGTATCACCTGTACCTTTTTGGTTAGTAAATTATTAATTTGTTGTTTTACACGGACTTTTATATGACTGTACCTTATGCAAATCATGGGAGATATAAGTAACACTAATCTGCTTTCTTTACAAGTATTGCGTTCATCATATAGCCACTCCCTGTGGAGAGCAGTATGAACGTGTAACTTGCCTGAATTCAGTGAGCTTGATATTCGAATATGCAACGGAATTAGACTAATCGAAGAAGGCAACGGGAAACCACTTTACTCCTCATTCTTCTCTTTTTAACTCTTTCATGGACTGTTGTTACCCTAAAAAATAGCTATGCCGTTTCCGGTAGTGTTTGTTTTATATCAGAATGTCAACAACTATTACGATTAACGGAATCAACAAATATCTTCCTGAATAGTAATATAATAAGCATAATAAGATAACTGCATTGCATATAAGATTTTTTTCCTCGTTTAACCTCCGGGATCACCGTTAGATATTGCTTCAAAGGATGAGATGAATGATTTGAAGCGTGTGTGAAAATGCCATGCCTGACCGGGATTCGAAACCGGGACCTCCGGATGAAAGGCCGAGACGCTATCACATAATAAGATACTGGTTTGCATAAAGATAAAATGAACATTTTTACTAAAAATTTAACAATTTTTTAACGATTTTCGTCAAATTATTATATAATTTGTAATCTACAGAGTGAATAACATAAAACCGAATCCAGAATGAAACCGCTACCAACATTATTTATGAAAGACACACAACTATCGCGACTAGTGGATGTATATGTTACTACTGATGTTGTTGCCGTCTTCAGGTGGTTACGTGTCAGTACCGTATACATTTTGTTGCAGGGCAGTATTGTGAGTGCAGTTGTGTTTGTGTAAAATGCCTTATTCAATCCAGGAAAGGGTAGCTATAGTTGAGGTCTATACTCGTTCTGGATCTTTTGAAGAATCACGTCAAGAATTGGTAGAAAAATTTCCGAATGCCTGTATGCCAGCGAAGAGTAGCATACACGATTTGTTAAAAAATGGCATACAACAGGTTTGGTTTTAAATGAAACACGAAATTGGCAAACTTCCGTTAGGACTCCACAGGCCATTGCCGATAATTACTGCCAGTCCAAAAAATTCACTACGCAAGTTATCCCAACAATCTGGTGTTAAATACAAATCTTGTCTTAAAATTCTTCATGAATTAAAATTTAAACCATACCGCGTTACAACTGTGCAACAACTGAAGGAGACGGACAAACCAAAACGACTTGATTATTGCAACTGGCTTCTCGAAAACATTGTTAATGGACAGATAGACGCGATGTCGTATTTCATGTCAGACGAGGCATGGTTTCATTTATCCGGCCATGTTAATTTGCAGAAAAAGAAATGTAGGTGAACAATCAACGCAATTGACAACGTTTTGCGTCAGAAAACTTTCAGTATGATCAGTCGAGCACAAAAGTGCATCGATGCCGATGCCCAGGTTGGTCATTATGAACATCTTTTGTAACAATAAGGTAAATAAATTTAACATGTTAATTACGTTTTATGTTTTTCTTATTTAATTTATCCGTATCATTTTTAAAATTTCATTCCTACATAACCTACCGATTATGCAGCGGTTACTTTATGGGTTCGGTTTTATGTTGTTCAATTTATAAGACCATTATATTACGAGTAATATTTCATTTTCTGATCACGATAATTTTTATGAAAATAAATTTTACCACGAAGCTCATACAAAAATGAATTTTTTTTGTAATTATCTATCAATAAATTAAGAATAACTGAACCATATTTAATGAAACGTTCAGAATAATTTAATTTAACAAATTTTGTATTACAATTATTTCATCATGGTATTTTTAAAAGTACGGGTCTAGTGACTCCCTGGGCTATCTAATTGCAGATTTTTTTTTATAAATTTTAGTCTACTTATTATAAATAACAAAATTAAACATAACCACTTAAAAATTAAAAAAAATCAAGTAATATTCATAAAAAAAAAAAAAACAGTTGATAGAAATTATACTGAATGTTGAATGATGCAGTCCTTTATTCAAACTTTTCGTTGCGGTCATTCCTTACGTAATGTGTTAAATGACTGAAATAGAACACTTCTGATGTAACGATTAGCTACATCAGTGAATCGTTTAGAAATTACACAAATTAAAAAAATGACGAAGGTGTAGAATATAGTGTGAATGTACAGTGTAGAATATAGGATTTTTTTTTTTTTAGTTTTGTAGTTGCTTTCTTTTTAGTTGATTAATATCCAAAACCAAATTAATAAAAGAACTAATGAAATATTTGATTATCGATTCTGTTTTATATTATTCTGCTCTGTTCCATCATGATCACATGATTAATATATTTTAAGCTTATATGAAAAAAAAATGGAAAAAATGTTTGAAAAGCGATTCAAAGCTAATCAATACTCTTGATATCAATAATCACTCTTTAAAAATAATTTTCTTCAAATACTTCACATCTAATAATAAACAATATCATCATTTCTTATATGCATAATTAAATGAAGTAAAATCACTTCATTATAAGTGGCCAAGAGATAGAAGAAGTAAAAGTTTGATATAAAAAATGCAATAAAGGGAGTGTCTATTTACAATAGAATTGAAAATTCCTTGTTTAATCATTATGACGTAATTATCTTCTTTTTGTTCATTTCACAAGAAGGTGAAGGTTTTTGCCTTTCATTACGTTATTTTACATTCGCTATGAACTTTAAGAGGTAAATTCTCGGATAATTTTATGTGCATAATGTAAAGATTAAATAAGACCTTTAAATTTTATTTTTATACCTTTCTTGATTTTTGTGCGTGTTTTACTCAAATGTTATGAATTCGTCAGTAATTTTACATAAAACTTATTTGAAAATTATAAGTACAATATTAAAAACAAAAAGACAAAGTTTGGAGAAATTAAAAATAATTCGTGAAATTTTTCTAACCAAGTTTCTAAGATATGATTAAAATTCATTACTGTTATTTTGCATTACTAATTTAATTATAAATTTCAGTTCGTGAAAATTATAAAAGTGATCTACAATGAATTTACTAATTAATTCAACCGACTACTAATCATAACAAAAACCGAGTGAAGGTTAAAATATGTAAGAATGCAATTAAAGAATATTGTAAAAAAACTATTTTATTCTTTGAATAAAATTTTGAGATACAAGCTTCATTGTTTCATTGTGATGAGATTACTCGTTAACCAAATGCAACCAAAATTCGCTCTCGGGAAAATAATTTCATTAAATCAGTTCGAAAATATCGAGAACGATTACTAACGAGAAAAAGATCTCAGCTCCCGAATTAAATCACCTAACAACCAAATTGACATACTAATGTATCACTTAATTAGTATAAGAATTCTACTTCGAGTCCAGAGGTGACAAAAAAAAAAATTTGGCTTCCATCTCTTTATAGGGATTTGAATAAGAAGGAACACCAAAAGAAAGTAGGTTATCTACAAGGGCTTAGATTAGTTTAGCTTATTATGTGAGCAGTAGAGTGCTGTCTTTTTGTACAAAGAGGATTATTTTATTCTTTTTATTTTGAAACAATATTTACATACATGTAGAATATATATATACATTTGAAGTTTTTGACAAAACCACATGGAATTGAAGTTTTGGAACATCTAATTTATTTTTAGGAACCCTTCAGACAGATTATGCCAATACGTCAAAATAAGATTTTCGAAGTAGTCTCCTCCATTATTTAGATCTTTGGTAAACGTTTTGGGAACACTTTCTGTATCTTTTCTACGACATTTCTTTCAAATGAATAGTCATTTCAGCCTGGATGTCCTCTATTTTTCCGTATTACTTCTATTTCATGACGTTTTTGGTTATAAGAAACAAAACATAATCTGTGGACGGTCCGGATTTGAAGAAATTGTAAAAGGGAGGTTCAGATAATTGGTTCGTTGTTGTAATTCCTTTTAGTGATAAAATGACATGTTAAGATAGATTTGACTATTATACGTCAAAGGTAGATAATGACTTGTATGTTGACTGTATGACGGTTGTTAGAATTTTTTAATTCAAACCATCTAACCTGATAAATTTGATTCTTCAACCTTTGTAATACTTTTTGTACTTCCTTAAAAAAAATCCTGATGAAAACTTTTTTTGATGTTGAAAAAGGTCAACATGAAACGGAACATTAAATTATGGAAAAAATTTACCTACTCCTTGTAAAATTCTCTATTACGATACCCATAACGCTTGTATCACCCTACTCCCATCATCGATTATGACCAAAATTAATGTACTTACGTATTTTTTCAATAGTAAAATTGTTGTTTTTCGTTATAAGATATTGGGAAACATTAAGATCTTCAAAAATTTCAACATCTAAATCTAACTAGCATAAATTCCCTTACATATATTCTATATAGTTTTACAGCATAAATATAGCCGAGAAAGTAAATATTTTACTTTTTTTTACAAAGTAAAACAAAACGTACACACATAATACGAGTTAGTTGTAGACAGCTAAATCGTATTTTATTGTTGTAGGCAGTAAAAAATTAAGATTTTTGCTACCCAGAGCAATGGCCCAACAAATTAAATATTTTCTAATTTAATTATTTTGTATTATAACCTGTTCATGGTTTTTAATCATACATAAAATAAATCACTTTAAAAATTAATTTAAAAGCAATCTGATTTTTTCGGGATGATTTCATTTTAAGGTTTAAGGTTTTTCAATTAAACTAAAAAAATGTAGACTTTTTTTATAGAAAATATTTTTGGATATAAAACTTTCGTGCTTAGATGTTTATCAATGAGATATGAAGAAGAAAACCAGATCTTTTTTGTTATTTGATCTGTGGTATCTAATCTTAACTAAGTCTAAAAATATTTGCGGTATCATAACATTGCCATTCGTTTGGTTGGCTGAAGAAGTCTTGAATAGAATATAAATCTGAGCTGTTTTTTTATTAATTATTCATACTTTATTTATATAATAAATTGAAGAGTACTTATGTATTATCACTTTATAAAGTATTAAACTGCTTATATTTTCAATACGTTTCTATTACTCATCCCGTATTTTTTTTTTTTTTTTTTTTACTTATTCAATTGCAACAAATCATGTAATTTCTTAAAATAAATGTTTACATAATAAAAATATATCCGTATACGTAAGAAAAAGTACGATTTTTTTAAATATATTTATAATAAATGTTTATACTTATTTACTTATTTCATAGTGTTAAATTAAATAATTCTGTTATTACTTGGAATAACGGGGAAATAACAAATCGTGTTTATAACGAAATAATTACTTATAACTGTTTATTTTATTAATAAACGTCTTTTTCTGCTTATTTCCATCCTTTATTAATGTGCTTATATGTATGACTATGAATCTTTGCTAAAGGAAAAAATGAGTATTTCTAAAATCCAAATTTAAAAAACATTTGTTTAGTTGCGGGTCAAATTAAAAATTTGGTTATATTTAATTTCTTTTACTGTATTGATTAGTAGTTTAGATAATAAAATATTTTGTTTAAACTAATTTTTAGTAAGAAGAATTCAAGATTGTAGCTAATAAAAAAATAAATTTCAATTTTCTAAAAACCATTAAATTTTTGTTACCTACCTTGAAGTTTATATAAAATAAAAATATCGGATATTAAAGAAATGTAATGCAAAAATTATGAACCAATTTTTTAAAAATTTCAATCACAACAATGTGTTTAATTTATTGTAACACCCACTTCAATATGATCGAATTGTAATTAAAATAACCAACATTAAAAAAATTATTAAGATCACCAATTTAATAAGATTGTGAAACCTATACTTTAATTATTTCGGCTTAATGAATAAGTAACATGCTACAACATTGTTATGATGACTAAAAAAGCTGTTGATAATTCAAGAGCGTACATCTATAGCTTATAGAACGGTTTATTAAACCACAAGGGAAAAAATGTTCTGACATTATACAGAAACCAAACCGACACCTCAATGAGCCACTCTTGTAACTCGATAGACCCTCATCCAAGTAAAACTTATCAGTATTCAATAAAAGTAATTAATACGTCATCCTCTCCTTTAAATTTCCATTAAACACACTGTGTTACACACACACACTTATTAAATTTTGTATATATATATATATATATATATATATACAAAATTTAATAAGTTTTAAAACAACAAAAACATTAATTCTTTAACGTACTTGCTCTATTTAAAATGGTGTAAATTACATAAACATGTGTGTAATATTTAAAAAAGAAAAATGTACAATAATGTCTTAACCACTAGCATTTCAACAAAATAATGTAAAGATTAATACCTTTGTAATACCTAAAGAGTAATACCTTTGTAAGTACAATAAAAAAAAAAAATTGAGATATTATTTACCAATAAACAAATCTTTTATTCTGATAGGTACATAATAAGCTATACAAATCACGCCAGGAATGAATAAATATACAAATTTACGAATAAAAAAAGGAATTTTCCCAGCATTTACCTAGATACATCAAGGGAATCACGTAACAAAAATCTGGTTAGGACAGAGTATAACAAAATACACATTTTTTTTATAAAATAAAAAAGATAAATTGAAAAAAAAATATTAATTTAAGTAGACGTGATTTAAATTATATTTATTATTTAGAATATATACACACACATGAAATAAAAAATAGTACTAAAAATAAAATAATATTAAAGAGATAATATTCTTAAATAAAAACAATTATTTTGGGTTCGGCCGTACCGCTTTGTCGGATCAGGACCCAAATTTAACAAAGTTAAAACTTGTATAAGACTTTTTTTCCTTGTCTCATTGAATTTTAGTGATCTGTTTTTGAAATATATAACAGAAATTCTAAAAAAATTAAGGTTTACTCGTTTGTTGTTTAAACAACGAACACGTTCATACAAACTCCAACGTCTGATCGATTAAAATTTCATAATTGTAAACAATTCATATAGTCTTATTATCATTGTAGAGAATTTCAGGTTTTTACGATGCCAAACAACAAGTTTTAACTTTAAAATGACGGTTTAAAGTTTAAATTATATTTTTTAAATCAAGAGGTCAGAGATTTAATCAGACCTTGTCTGATTAAGTTAAAAATCTGATGTGGTGAACACATTACTTCCTTGTACGCCTATTAAATTACATTTATACATTTTTTTTTAAAGGAAAAGTATATAGAATTCTATTTCATTAAAAACCTCAGACTTTTTTTTTTATTCACCGTACATTTTTTTTTTTTACAATGAGAGGTTAAACATTATTAATAAATCAATATATTTAAATTAAAGAAAAAAGTTAAAAAAAGAAGATGAAGTCTGATTCGAACCGATGTGCCTTCCCCTAAGATCCAAATATTTCATTAATTAAAATTTTATTTGGCTATAATTCTAGAACCAATGAAAATAAGTAATACTTATGATATCGTTGAAAAGCTCTCAATGAGGGCTTATTGCAGTTAAGAAAAAGTCAAAAATCTAATTTTTTGGATTTACACATTTAACAAAACGCACGCCGATGTACGTGTATACATTTATAAAATCCTTTGCAAAAATCTTTCCGTACATATTTTACTATTAATGACGTTATAGGAACAACAATAACACTAATACTACTCACAGTAATTATTAATATAAATCCATTCCTCACTAAATAAAACTTTACATCTGAAAATCCAATAAGAACACCCTCAAAAAAATAAAACAATATATAATAATTTATATTTACAAAATAACAAGTCGTGAATGATTTATAATCCATGTCTAACAAAAACTACTGAATATAAATTGATGAAAATTTGTATACAAGTTCTTCTTATGGTGTTAAGTGCACTCTAAGACAGGATTTTTTGAAACTCCAAGTTTAAACGGCTAAAATATGAGTAATAATGAAATTTTTTTTTTAATTTCTGGATACTATATGAAGATATCATCTTGATTTTTGGTGTGTAATTTTCATGTGAATATCTAAAAACTAATTACTATATTTTATGAGATTCGACCTTGAAAGAGGCGAAGGTAAAAAGGTTTTGAACAATGATTGTAAATTTTCCCCTTTTTCGATTATACTAAACGAAATATTCGCTAGACTGGGCTTGCACATATTCTTCAGATAAATATCTAAAAACGATTTCTAGTTTTTTTGAATTTTGATTTTTTTAAGGGGTGTGACAATGTATAATAAAAATGAACGCAACTGAAAACGTAAGTAAACATACAGTGCGGGTAAAGCCGCGACGGGGATGCTGGTTATAGATACAGAAAGAGTTCTACTAATACAAACAACGTTCGGATAAGTGAATAAAAATTATAGGAATAAGTATTCGTTAAAAATAAGATTAAGAAATATATACATAAAACAAATTTTCAAGTGACTATAAATTAGCCGTATTAAAATACACACAACAAAATTGATCATTAAACACCAATCATTGTCTAAACAAATACGTGTTAGTTTATTAGGTACTTAACTGAAGATAATTATACAAATTATGATAATTTATTTTGATGGTATAATAATAAAAACGAATAAAAAACTGATGTGAACACCACATGACTTCCTTGTACGCCTATTAAATTACATATACATACTTTTTTAAAATGAAAACTACATAAAATTTTATTTCATTAATAATTTCTGATATTTTTTCATAATTTTTTTTTATCGTTATTAATGAATTATTATTTATCGTAAATAATTTTTTACCATCAGAGGTAAATAATTATTAATAAATCAATATATTTAAATTAAATAAAAGTAGATTAAGTCGGATTTGAACCGATGTGCCTTCCCCTTGTAAGATCCAGATGCTTCATTAATTAAACTTTTATTTGGCTATAACTCTGGAACCAGTGAAAATAAGTACGACTTATGATATATAGTTGAAAAGCTCTTAATCTAGGCTTATTACTGCAGCTAAGAAAAGTTCAAAATTCAATTTTTTTTTGATTTTGGGATTTTTTAGACACTTCTGGTTCAGTTGATAGCAATAAAAAGGAGGTGAACAACTGGATGTTACAACAGTCCTAAATCCAAAATTTCAACATCCTACGGCTAATCGTTTTTGAGTTATGCGAGATACATACGTACGTATAGACGTCAGGCCGAAACTTGTTAAAATTAATTCAGGAATGGTCAAAATGGATATTTCCGTTGAAATCTGAAAACCGAAATTTTTCGTGAAAAATTCGATATTCGTTAAAAAATCCGAAAATTTTAACGTAATCAGATTAAGGAATTAAGTTTTATCCTTGGATTACCCTATGTAATGAAAGAAAAATAGTTTAAATAAGCAAAAGCATAACACAATATCCAAACACTAGAACTGGGGTAGCTTAATGACATTAAGAATACGGAACAATTTTGTAATTAGATTAACAGATGTAGAATGAAAGTCGATCCAAAAAAATGCAGGTCTGTTAAAATATAAAATATTTAAAAATTATTATATTATTAGATTATATTGTTTATTTATTATTAAATAAATAATGAATAATATTCAGATAAAATGTAGATGAATTTTTTAAATAAAATAAAAAATTCACTCCCTTTGAATTAAGTAAAATTATAAATTTAAACATAAAAATCAGTTTTAATGTCAAAAGTTATGCTGTGTAATATTATTAATAATTCAAATAAAACGAAAAACGTACTGATAAATACAACTTTATCACTACATACAAACTTTCTAAAAGAAAATTAAAGAAACACACACACACACGTACGTACGTACATACATACATACATGCAAAATGCAAAATAAAATTAAAAATAAATTTTTAATTCTCGGCAATAATACTCAAAAGAAACATCATAAAACCACAAAATAAAAATTATCATGAAAGTATGCATTTGCTTAATATAAAAACCATTATTATAAAAATTATTATTTTAAATTACAATCTACTGTCAGACTTCATGAATTACTAGTATTTTTGTTCTGCATGAAATGTAAAATGTAATTTTATTCATATAAACAAGCGTAAATACTAGGTTAAATTAACATACATCTAAAGTAATTACAATATATATTTTTTTAATCAAGAAATGTTCTTGATTACGTACTTGAATAACTTTTATTATTGAAGATTTTAACACAAAATATATTAATTTGCATATAAAATTTCGAATAAATTCATTCTATCTATAATTTTCACATAATGCCAAAGGTATATTGTGATTTTTATTTTCTGAATGTATTAGTTAGTATGTAGCATAAGGGAAAAAAGAATGCTAATCGGGTCAAATTTTATACGTCAATATTTTTCAGATCCTACGTTTCATGACCCCGTATTAACAGAAAATGCGGTTTTATTTACTGATGAAAAGTGCCGGATGGCTTGAATACTGGTGGGGCGATACCGTCACCATGGCTCCTGTATGTAAAGATTTTTCTCAGAGAGTGGAGCATTTTTTTAGTATAATTTTTTATTTAATACTTTAATGTTCCACTTAAGTTTCTTCCTAAGTAGTACTCTGACAAGGTTGAAGCCGTGAATAGATAAAATTGTTACGGGTTTTAAGCTTAAAGAATTTGTTTTCCTAAACAATTTTTAGTAGATACATATTTTTTTGTAAAAAATATTTTGCAATTAAGATAAGGTTCTGTGCTTGAATTCCGGTCACACTTGGAATTTTTCACATGCTACAAACTCTTACTTCCCATCAATGATTTTAATTGGGAGTTTGTCCTGTAGCTGATTAAAAATTCAACAGAAAAAACTGTTATGTTTTTAACTATATACTTGCCTACGTAGATATTAGTCAATTTGTGATAATAAATTTTTGTCTTCATTTCAGAATCGCATACTCACAACCATCTGAATTACTTCTAGCTTAATATTACATTCATGTACCTCTAAGAAATAACAGTTATGAAGATTAACAGTAAATGCAATTAATGTATATATAATTTAACAATGGTAAAAATGGTATAAATAACAAATGTATAATTAAATCAGTATTTCAGTTGAGCAGTATATTAACAAAACTGTACATCTCTCGCTGAGTTGAATCAGTGCTTATAATAATGTTTTGTGTGTCGCAGAAATTAATTTGTGGTTTTACACTACTTTCCCCAATTTTTTTTTTATAACTGTAACGCAAGATATGTACCCGATTTGCAAAATTCAAAAGAGATCCTTTATCTGAGATGCTAATGTTAATCGTTCATCCAATCCTTGCGGTTAACTGAATAAAAACATTTGTTTGGGAGGATGAATATCCCCTGTATTTCGTTAGCTTTGTATTCTGAAATACAACCGTAGATTAGGCTAAATAAACAAAGCAACGGGAAACCTCTTCACTCTTGACTTTTTCTAGTAAGCACAGTTATGAGATACATACTCCAATTCTTTCTGTCATTTACGGGAGCGACTTTCTAAAATGCAAAATTTAACTTATAAATTGATATTTAATCTTAAGCATTTTTTTTTTTTACCTTCTTTTTCACAAATTATATTAGCTCAAATACTAATACAAACAAGGAAAAATTGACAACTTCAACCCCAAGAGGGCTAGGTTGGGCTAGGCTTCAATCTTTGGCTTAAAGCCTTCCTTGGAATAACACGAATGTATCCTGAAAATCTGAAAGCAATCGGTCGGTTGGTTCTCGCGTGATACTGTTGCAAAGGAGAGATAGAACCCGTCAAAAACTTTCGCATTTATATATTAGATAGTATATAAATTATACACTTGTTTACTATAGATAACATATCTATAGTACGTTCCAGGAAACGTAGTATAGATATGTTATCAATTTTAGAGCGATTAACTTTAATGTTCCCTTTATTTTTGTTTCTAACAAAATGTTACATTGTTTTATGCAAGTTCATATTTTAATTAATAGCAATTCTTAATAATTATAACGTTAATACTTCATACATATCAATAATTAATAATTCAGTTATTACTTTTTTATATCCTGCGAAATAAATTACGTAAATCTACCATAATTACGTTTTTATCTGAGAACTATTAGAGGATGTAAACTATCATGGGAGTCCGGAAGCAGTGTAAATGTAAATTTCTGTTTTAATTTCACATCTATACTTAGCTATAATTATTTAACGTGAAATTAGCCGCACAAACTTTTAATTTATATTTTCTCCAAAAATCACCGTCATCACTTTACCTTTACATTTTGGTTTCAATTAAAACTTTTGAAATTTATCTAAAAAATCATGACTTTTACTAGATCGGTAAAAGTAAAAGAAGAATATTAAGCAGATACTTTTCACGCTAATAAAACGTATTAGAAAAAAAGAGACTGATGTGATTTTAAGTATATAATTGCGTGTATATATTATTATTATTACTTTTATTTTAACAGACGTAACACAAGCATCTTAGACACTTATGCTATACGCATAATTAAACTAATGTCTAGGTTAATTAGTATAGTTCTTTCACGATTCCATTTATCATAGACGTATTAGTTGCATTCTTATAATAATGTTTATCGATAATTTAAAAATATTTTAATAATATTTTTTTAAATATTTAAATAAATGAAAAAATGTATTTAAGAGAAAATAAATATAAAAACGGGTTTAAACAATTTTTAAACTGTTTAATAATTCTTCAAATATTTTATAAATTTAAAACGAAAGAAGTTTAATCTTTAAAGGTATGCTACATTAAGAAGAAGCCTTTTAATTTTTAAAGGTATTAGATAAATTGACTACTGCTTTATTACATAAATAATAATAATAATATTAAATAAATTCACTGCTTTATTGAATTATACTTTTTCTATAAAAATATTGTCTTATAAGTTATTATTTTATAATGAGGTATATAAAATTATTGAAATTAATAAAGCCTTTTATACCTAAATCAGTATTTAAATCTAGATACCAGGTGGTTTAGAATTTCAACCCACACTATTATCAGAAATATAATAACCCCTTTCAGCCTATAAGGCAGAAAATGGTACGATATAAAGATATGTGCAGAACTTGAGTGAATTTCTGACTAGCGATTTTTTCCTCTTTCCAAACGTGAAAAAATGACTCGGTGAACGAAGATTCACTTCAAAGGATGAGGTCCAAAGCTAAAAAAAACCTTTTATTTGGCAGAAGTGGATTGATCGTATTTTAATTAGGGTATTAAAATGTTAGAATGTGACTGATCGAAATAAAAAAAAAGTTGAAAACTAAAAATAAATTCTGAAAAATGTTTTGTTTTTTGTCAGGCCGAGAACTTTCCGAATGACCCTCAACACAAAGATAACATTTTTATTTTCTAACTATCGGTCTACTTGATTCATACTTATGAACGGTAAACAATGACGTGATAACCCATTTAAAAAATAAATGAAAATAAAAGTATAATAAAATAAAAAATAAAAAAAAAACCAGAATAATACTGTATAGCTATTTGGCTAAGTTATATTATGAGATGAATAATAAAAGGAACAGTAATATTACAAAAAAAGATCAGAAAAAATTAAAAAGTTGTAGAAAAATTATAAGAAAATGGGAGCTATTAAAAACTCAGTAGTTAAATTGTATTCGTCCATGATAAACGGGATTTCGTAGAATAAATAGATAGTCCAAGCGGTATATGTTTTAAAATGGGCATATTTGGAATTTTTCTATATGATCATTAATTTTTGCTTTAATTTAATTTTGCTGTAAACGTTAATCGTTGAATATGATCGTTAATTTTGCTTTTATGAAAAATTTGCGTTAATTTGAAAAAGGTGTGCTTAAATTTCTGTTAAACTATTGTAAAAAAAAAATCGCTAAAATATTCATTTCCCTAGATAACTCGATATCTTTCATTTTAGAGAAAAGATCGAGAGAGAAAGAAAAGTTTTGTTATTAAATCTTAAACACAAAATCATCGGCTAAAATACGAATAATACGTTATTATTGATGCAAAAATAGCAATAACTGTCAAAAAAATAAAATAAAAAACAAGATTTTTTAGGGATTTTCGAGTACTTATATTACACATAGGACCTTCAGATTTTTCCCCAAAAAACGTTTTGATATGATAAAGCGACACGACAAATTTAAAAAAAAATCGGTTTGACAGTTTTTGTACAATAATTTTGCAATCCAGATTTTAAAAAAATACGATTTTTCCAAATCGTGTAGAGCCTGAAATAAAGTCTCTAGATACTTGCAAATTTAATTTCATAGAAAAGAGTACTCAAACTTTCAAATGCATTTTGAAACATTTAAATCGATTAGTTAGGAAAGCCTAGGGCATTTTTCAAACATACTTGCAATTTCAACAAACAAAATTGTTTTTAAATGGATGTCATGTAAACTAAAAAGTTCAAATATCATCCTGGCAAACGCGAATTATTACTAATTATTAGTCTATTAATTAATCGATAATAACTTATTCCAAAAGATGCACGATAGCGATCAACTCTGATAGGTTATATCTCCGGAATTAATTAACTAATCGAAATTTTCTTTTTAAGAAGCACCTTTCCGAGTACTTTTAAGCTGTACTTTTTAAAGCTAATTTAGATAAAAATTCCCGAAGATATTCAATTTAACAGCAAAATAATTGCAGGTATGTTTGAAAAATTCCCTAGGATCTTCTAATTAACAAATTTAAATTTTTCAAAATGCATTTGAAAGTTTGAGTGCTCTTTTATATGTGATTAAATGTTCAAGTATCTTTTTTAATACGGATTTGAATACTAGATCGTGATTAGCGATGTTCTTTGGTGGTTGGGTTTCATTTAACCATACATCTCAGCAATGGGTCGACCTGAGAATTTATAAGACTACACTTCATTAACACTCATACATATCATCCTCATTCATCCTCTGAAGTAATACCTTACGGAGGTCCGGAGGCTAAACAGAAAAAAGAGACTTTATTTTAGGCTAACAAAATTTGGAAAAATCAATTTTTTTTTAAATCTGGGTTGCAAAGTTATTGTGCAAAGCTGTCAGAGCGATTTTGTTGAAATTTGACGTGTTGCTTTATCGTATCAAAAAGTCTTTTGAGGTAAAATCTGAAGGTCCTATGTATATAAGTACTCGAAAAAAATTCCCCAAAAAAATCTTGTTTTTTTTTCATTTTTTTGACAGTTGTTACTATTTTTGCATCAATAATAACGTATTTTTGGATTTGGAACCGATATATTGCGTGCATAATAAAAAAAACTTTTCTGTCTTAATTTTTTCTCTAAAATTAACAGTTATCGAGTTATCTAAAGAAATAGAATGGATATTTTTGCGATTTTTTTTTTGTTTAATAAAAACTTACCATATCTTTTTCAACTGGCGCGTAACGAAATAATCATTTCTGATGATATTCCGGAGGCATTAAAGCAAAAATGAGCGATCATATAGAAAAAGTCCAACCCAAAACATATATCGCCTGGAGTAAGAATACATAATTAAAAATAATGTACAAATTGTAATAGGATATTTATACTAAATTAAGCAATACAATAGAATCAAATTATTAAGAAATAAACGTAATAAAATTTAACGAAGGTTGGGATAAGTTCTGATTTGTGTTACATATATCTGAAGGAAATAATCTAATATTTACACCTATTATATTAAAAAAAGAAAAGGGTACATACTTTACAGATATACAAATAGATATATCTGTTTATTTATTGTTATGCAAGTAACAATAAATAACAATAATCTTATTTTCATTATTTAACTTCATAAATACACATACACAACACTTTTTAACAAGTCTCTTTTTTAGCATAATCTATATTAAAAAAAAATACTTTCGTAATATTTAACGTCACATCATTTATACGTAATAAATATTTCATTAGACTCAACCTTATATAAAGATTCAAATAATTCGAACAAAGTAGAATTATAAATTATTCTGGATGTTTTTATTAGCTCGTAAAACTTTTTAATTTATTGATGATTATAAAAAATAATTGAATACATAAAAGGCAAACTATTTTATAACAATCTGTATTAATTACGATTCAAGTATTTTTATTTTAAATAACAAATATATTTTTATTTTAAATAACAAATATATTTTTATTTACTTAAACTAATATCAAATTTATTAAAGAAAATATTTCTTGACAAATTTTTTTTTGCGTTTTTTTGTACTAATGTTACAGTACACATTTTGGAAAAAAGTACCTATTTAAATTTAAATATTTTGCCGACTTTCATGGTGGAGTGGTAGAATCTCAGTCTTTCATCTAAAAGATTCCGGGTTCTAATCCCGATCAGGTATGGCAAGTTTCATACGCTAAAAGATTCCATACTCCTACTTGAGACAAACATTTTAAGGCTAACAAAAATTCTAATCTAAAATGGAGTAACAATGAAATTTATTAATTTTTAATTTCTCGGTATCAAATTAAGATATCAATATTTATGTGAATATTTTGTCTAATTTTTGTATAATTGAAATTCCGAGTTTAAAGAGTTAAAAACAAACAAAGCCACTCTTACTGTTATGTGCGACGCGACTGACTGCATATGTCTCCGGTGACTAAGATATAAAAGTAACTAAAAAATTTAAAAAATAAGAACGAATTACGGTCACTCCTAGTGGTGTTTGTCGGGTAACGCTAAGAAACGGGAAAAATACGTTTTTAACCCTTCGAAGTACGGGTAACCAGTTATAGTAATATCTTTAAGACTGAGGTTGACTGTTTTCAAACTCACATTCTTAGACTATTCAAAGCGAGCCAATTAAATAAAAATAAAAAAAAATTGCTGAATTTCAAAAGAAAATTCAAAATCTATTTTAACTCTTTAAACTTGGAATCAAAAAATCTAGAAATTAGTTTTTACATACTCGCATGAATATTATTACACGAATCAAAAATCAAGTTGATGTCTTCATTTGTCACAAAGAAATTGTAATTTCATTGTTACTAAATTTGAACCCTTTACACTCGGAATTTTAAAAAATCCTTTAATAGTGTGCACTTCACTGTAGGAAGAACATACACACAAATTTTCATCAATTTATTTTCAGTAGTTTTTGGTGGGCGTTGATGTATCTGTCAGCAGGACAAGTTACATTATTTAGAAGTATATATATATATATATATACATTTGCGATTCCCTCCGGAGAAGGGAGCACATTGCTTCCTCCAAAAACTAGGGCCATGGTACGCGTACTTCTGTTAGCTCGAAAGGCGCTAGCACCGAAAGGACTTCAGCGGACGGAATGAAGGGGAATTACGCTGGGAGTACGAGGCTCATATGCGCCTAGTCTCCCACGATCAGCCCCGGTAAATTACTTCGCATTGGTCTAAAGGACCGGAACGCAAAAACTAAATCCGTCCATAAATAAAACTTGAGAATCTATAACCGCCACTAACTAACGACCCGACCGATAAAAGAAAGACGCAGCAGCAAGAGACATTGTCCAGATTCTGTGATTAATAGGAAGAATAATAAACTCCAGCTACCCTTGCGTTTCGTTCCATATATATATATATATATATATATATATGGAATATGTATATATATGTGTGTGTGTGTGTGTGTGAACCTTAATCATCCCAAGATCAACAACAACACATAAATAAATAAATTAATTAAAATAACATTTTCTATCGGATCAAATTGTGAATCTAAACCATTCTCGAATCAACTTACATCACACACAAAATTTCATCAAAATCAGTCCAGCCGTTTAGGAGGAGTTCAGTCACATACACACGGACAGAAGAAATGTATATAATAAAGTATTTTCTTAACGATTTCCTTTTTTAAAAAATAACTTTTATTTTGTTTACATAGATATTCTTTCTATAATATTATTTTGGATACACCTTCCAAATACAAATTTAATAAATAATGTTATGCGCACATGCTAATAGAGTTCGTCCTAAAAAGAGACTTTACATTACATGTTCATTGTAACGAAGTGAGGACACGACTAAAGAAAAATTACATAAAGAGCAAACGCTTCAACATAATAACATTATTTAGAATTACTCCATTTGCAGGAATACAATCTATCTAGTAATAGTGCTAACATGTGCTAATTTCAATGTTTTACCTCCTTCTCCAAATAAAACATCCAGAGGGTCTGCTGATTAGCATGCTCAGGCTGTTTAAATATTTTACAATACAATACATGAATAATAACAATTACCAAAATTAAATACAATAACAAAATCCGTATAAATCTTTGCTTAGTAATAACTGTTCGTTTTCTAACATGTGACTGTATTCAAATCAAGTCTATATAAAACTAATGTTTAATTTTACAGAAAATTCTGAGTGTTGAGCCTTATCAAAATTTAATTCATTTATGTCTAAACATTTTGGATGCCCGATACTTTCACCTGCAACTGTAGTGGGTTATTTCTACATACAATTTTACTATTATTAGGATTAATAAGATATATTCCTTTAGGTGTTTTCGTTATTGTTTTATTATAATTTACAATTTATATTTTTCCATCTTGCGACAAAATTGTCAACATATATTTTATATCTGGTACCCATTTAATTAAATTTAAATTATTTAAACCATTTTAAAAAATATTTCTTAATTTTTCTAATTCAATAAAATTATTAACATTCTTATTCATTATTAACAACTTATTCCTTAAAATTATCTTCAATTATATTAACTGTTTTATTAAATTTATTTATATCTCTACTAACAGAGTACTGGTCATGGCCATTAATTTTATTACATTATCATATTGTTTATATTTTATTTGTTCGAACAATTATTCATAAATAATACTTTGTATAATATAATACTTTTCTCCATCATATGCGTCTAAATTACCAGTTAAGAATTTAACAGTTGAACAGAGTTCATTGACAATTCCTCTTTTAATTCTTATTTTACTATTTGCAAAAACTATCTCTAACTTTTCATTTATCAACACTTTCGTATGATTAATAAATTTAAAATGATTACTAACATCTCTAGACTTATGACTACTATCGGTTACAAAATCTTATTTTTTAATTACATTAAATTGACTACTATTAAAACAATTTAATACATATTGATAAATATTATTCAAATATTCTAAATAACTAAAAAATTATCTAAACTACAATAATGTATAAATGTATGGTAAGAGGCTTCCAATTTGGTTAAACCTAATTTTATCGGGACTATTCCAGAATTAATAGTAGCTATTCTCTTATTCTGGCTGCCCCGAGATGAATTCCTTTTAGGAGCAGAAAGGACTAAATAACTTTAAAGTTGGATTTGGGGTAGCTTCATCTATTTTCTTAGGGAGGAATTCCTTTAATTAGTGGTTGTGTTTTAGTTGTTAGTTCATTTTAATTTGTTCCTTTTCTTTTTTTATGTTATTAATTAATTAATTAAGTTGGAGTTTGGAGTAGTTCATCTATTTCTTAGAGAGGAATTCCTTTATTTAGATCAACAGAATTTAAATAATAATTAGTTTTTGCATTGGAGAAAGGATTTTTATCTTGTATCTGTTTAATTCTTCGAGGTCGTTTATTTAATTTTCGACAAATAAATTTTATTTTTTGTATTATAATATCTTACTTCTATTTCTATTTATTTTTCGTTGTTTATTCACAGAAGTGACTTTTCTTACTTATATTTTCCTTTTTATTCTCTTTTTATTTTCTTTTTATTCATGTGGGTTTTCCGGTAATTTTCTTTATTTATATTTATATTTTCTGGAATTTTTAATTTTGTCTTTTTCATTAGTTTCCTTTACATGTTCAAATGGTTTTTTCACTTTTTCTTTATGAGTGTTAAAATAATCGTTTATTTCCTTCTGCTGTATATCTGCTTCTAATAATGAATTTGGGTTAATATGTCTATAAAAAATTTCCAACGTGTTGATTTTGTTACGAAATGAATTCTGCTGTTGTACGCGAAGTATTTTCAATACTTCGTTTAAATTCTGCTCGGTTATTAAAAATTCTAATATGTTTGATTAGTTTAGAATGAAATCTTTCACATATTCCATTAAACAGTGGATATTTTGTACTTGTAAAATATATCTTAATTTTATGTTATTAATTATTTACTAATAATATTTTTAAATTCGGTACCGCTATCAGAAATAATTGTTTCAAATATTCCATTATGAATAAATAATTTAATAATTTATCAGCTACTTTGGATGCTTGTGGTTCTGCAATCCGATATACTTGTGCATACCTAAAAAACTATCTAGAATTGACAAAAACTTTTGTTTTTCAAAAGAAAAACTGTGTCGATATGAACTATTTGCAGTGTTTGAGTCAAATTTATTTCTAGATTTAAAGGAATTCTTTTGTATTTAGTTTTAAACAGATTTCACATTTATTTATGTACTTTTGGATATGTACTTTTAAATCGGGGTATAATATTTTAGTTTAATTTGTTGAAAGGTTTTTTGTATTCCTCGACTTAACCTTCTTCTGGTTTTCAATTGGTTGAATTTATTTTCTATTTTCGCTGTCATCCACATTTACAATAACTGATTGGTCATCGATTCTGGAAATCATCTCATTCTGGAAAATATAAAATAAGTTTCATTAATAATTTGATCTATTTCACTAGCATCCCCTGGTGTGTTTTCAAAATTTTTATTTGTTTTTCATTTATATTTGACTGTATTCTTGATAAACCATTCGTATTCTGATTTTTCTTTCCTTTTTTATAGACTATTTCGTAGTCAAATTATTCTAATTTTAATCGCTACCTTAAAAGCTTGCAATTTGGTTCCTTAATAGAAAATAATCATTGTGGAGATTTATGATCTGTGAATATTTTAAATTATATTTCGTAAAGGTATGGACGAAAATATTTCATACTACAGCAGCGAGGAATTCTTTTCCTGTTGTGGAATAATTTGTTTCGTTGTCACTAAGGGTCCGACCTTCATATATGATGGGTATATCTACGCCGTTTTTATTTTACCTTTATACAGCACCGATAGCAAAATTGCTGGCATCTGTTGTAAAGTTAAATTCTTTCGAAAATCTGTGTGTTGAAGTACCGGTTCATTTGACATAATATTTTTACAAATTTGAAAACATTTTATGTAATTTTGACCCTCATTATTAATCTTCGCATCCTTTTTTAAACGTTTAGTTAGCTAGCGGTTTCGTTATATTAGCAAAGTGTTTACTACATTCTCTATAATATCCTAATAAATCCAAAAATCCTTTAATATCTTTAGTGATCCTTGGTAACAGTTATCGTTTAATTACATTAACTTTATCTGATTGGGTTTATCACCATCAGCGGTCAAAATATGTCTTAAATGGGCTACCTCTTTTCGTAAAAATTCTTATTTATCTAATTGAATTGTGAAGTTAGAGGATTTAAGCCTATCAAGGACTTGTAAGTCTTAAAATATGTTCTTTTAAACTAGTCGAATAAATAAAAATATCTTCAAGGTAAACAAGGCAAATTTAATTTTTAATTCTTCATAATACGTTGGAAGGTGGGTGGGCTATTTTTTAATCCAAATGGCATCATTAAAAATCCGTTGTCCTGTTCAGTGGAGAACGCCATTTTTTTTCTATTCTTCTCCGTTTCATCTCTATTTGATGAAATCCTTAGGTGAAATTCAACGTACTAAAATAACGGGCTGTTCCTAGCTTGTCTAAAATGTCTGTTATATTAGAAGCGGAAATTTATAATCTATTCTTTTTGAATTTAATCCCTTAAAATCAGTCACTAATCTAAGTTTTTGTTTTCCTGAGACGTCAGGATTTTTCAGTACTATCCAAATAGGTGAGTTTCAGGCGAATATGAGGGTTGAATAATTTTTTGATTTAACGTATCTTGAGTGGTTTTCTACTTTATTCTTATATTTTTCGGGATATCGATAATTTCGTGTATAAACTTGTATCTCATCTGTATTATCCGAATTTTATGTTTTATTTGATTGGTAAAAGTTAAATAGATTCCTTCAACCTGGAATATATCGCATAACTTTTTAAGAAATCTAATATTACCTCTTTTTCTTGCAAATTCATATGATCAGTTCTGATTTTACATAAATCTAATTTTTCATTCCGTGACTAATCGTATTAAAATTACTATTCTTTTTATTATTACTATTTTTCATTTGATTATTATTAATTATTGGTACACTAGTATAATTACTTAATGGTTTTACGAAACTTAATTTACTACATATTATCTTCTTGTCGATTAACATTTCCTAATAATGATATTAAAGTACAAAATTCTTCTTTTGGCGTGCCATGTGTCATGTTTACTTCGAAAGGGTCTTTAATTAGACTCTTTAAAATATTCAAATCCAATAAATTTTTTTACAAAAGATCTGGTACTTTCAGTATCGATTAACATCTTAAATCTAGTTCCTGGATGGATTATATATGGCAGTTCATTAATTTCCGAAAGAAAATTCATAATTGAAAAACGGTTCCTAAATTAGTTTACCCTAAAAAATATTCGGTTTCATATGATTCTCTGTTTTATTATTTTCTAAACTAATTTATTTATCAAATTAAAATTATCCATTTCTTGGGAAAAGTCATCATATTGTTCCGACGTTTAATGTACATTCATAGCTTTTGCGACACTAATATTATTCCCCGACATTTGATACAATTTGGGTTATTTGAATCTCTTGTTGTAATACTCATGGGTGTTTCTTGAGTTCGTTTAAACTGAAGTCTGTGATTCGGGTTGAAAAGATGGTCGTCGACTAAAATTTTGTTGTGCATGATAAAATTGAGGTCTTACAAAAAGGAATTGAATTTCTGTAAGGTTATCTCTAAGGAATTGAGTTTTGGAACGTAATTTTGGTTTCAATAAATATATTATAGGATTTATTATTGGTTAAATCTAAAATTATTTTGATCTTTGTTTGGAGCACCTTTCTTTAAAATCTATTATTATTATTATTAAATTTATTTATTTTAAACTGAAAATCATTTGCTAAGATACTCAATGACTTTTTAAATGAATTCGAATTTTTTGTGTGCATAAGTGAACCTCACGATTCCTGCAAACCTCTTAACAAAACTCTTAAAGCTAACTTTTTAACATACTCGCACAAAATATTACCTGTTACTGGTTCTCTATTCATAAAGTAAGCTATTTGTAAATTTTGAATTTTTTTCGTAAAAATTAAAAGGTGTTTTGTTTGTTTTTTGTTTTAATTTTGCCATTTCTAAATTTAATGTAAAACAATCACGTTTATCTAAATAATCATTTAATAATACTTGCCTAACATTGGCCCATTTGAACTTACAACTAATTCTAAAGCCAGTGATTTTATCTCAGACAAAACTATTTAAAACAAATATCCATTCTACAAATCGTATAGATTACTCTTTACATAGAATTTAGCTACAAGTCTGCCACACAGAGTAATAAATTAATTTAATAGAGCTGGATCGCCTGAAAATTCAGGGATCATATACAAATATTCCTTTTTTAACACTATTATCGACATTTTACCGAAATTAAAATTTCTTCACACTAAATATTACACAAATTAAAATGATTAGTAATAATTATAAAGCTTTATATTAATTATTATTCTTCTACGTGCAGTAAAATCATTATTATTTTGTACACGATGCATATGATGTTCGTCGACTTCTATTAAATTTTTTTTCTCCGATTTCACCTTTTCACTTTTAAAAACATAAACTTATTGAAATATACACTACACACAAGAGAATTAAATAATAATTATTTTGAATAATATGCATTTATTTCATTACACCTCGAAAAACAATATGTTATCTCGTGAGATGATTGTCTTTACCAACGGTGAAAAACGACGAATAATTATTTGCTTTATTTTTACTTGAAGACATCCTACCGACAGTTAAGTCTTTTTGTTTTTTTTTTTTAAAAAAGAAGAACAACTTTTATTTATTTACATTTAAAATTTACTCACATAGATATTTTCTTTCTACAGATATATATATCAATAATTATATCATTCAATAATAATAATCTTAGTTTATATATAATATATATAAAAGGAAAACGTAGAAATCCTGAATAATGGATATTTAAAAATGTTTACTTCTTTTAAATTAAACCAATAATTTTAATGCCTACAATAAAATTAAACTGCCCGTTCAACTGTTATTTAAATTTAAAATAACAATACGGATGAATTAACTAAACAAATAATAATTTAGGGAAATAAGGAAATGTCTTTTCGCCTCAATGAGGTACACTTCCGCGTATTTATCCACCGTTAATCACCAATGAAAATGATAGTCTATAATTTCAACATTTTCGTAAATAATGTGTAACATCTTTAGTTTGTATACAGATACTTAAGTATTATCGTACAAAACATTATTAATAAAAATTTAACACCTAATTATAAGGTTTGAAATCAATTTAAGTTTATAAAGATAAAAAAAAGACAAAAATAAGAAAAACTTAAAAGCTATAGTGCTCGGATTGGCATAGAACATTATCTATAAAAACGTAAATCTACAAAAACAAACCTAACTTGTAAATAGTCGTGCAAAATAAACAAAATTATTTTCTGTCTTATATTAATTTAAATAATTTGTTAACGATGTCATTTGTGAATAGTCAAGAATAAAAATGGTTTTTAACCATTTTAACCAAATGGTATCAACAGTAAATATTTGTAAGTTTTAACAGCCAAGAATGACTACTATCAAAGTATCTTTCGAAAACTTCCTTCTTGGCCTAGGGGGTAAAACAGAATCGGCACTTCAGGTATAATTTTTTGCACCCTGCTTATTCCTAAATTACAAATTAAAAAAACTTATAAATATTTAATTGTTAAGAATTTGTGACTTCAATTTCTTATCAAGAATCAGTCGATTAACATTAATAATTATTATTAGAGCATGCAATCAAATTAAACATTTTCTTTATTGTCGTTTTAGGTTTTATAAATATACGAGTATGTAAAACAGTGTCTTGACTGACTAATTCAGCAATGCACAGCTTAAACCGCTTAACCTAAGTAGATAAATTTTTCAGAGTATATTGTTTTTATAACGTAGACAACCACTATGGAAGGACTTTGGATAAATCTATAACAAGGTGTTACATTCGTGAAAATGGGTATTATAATACATTTTTGAAAATAAAATTATATTTCACCATTTTTAAAATACCCAATTTGTAGTGGTTGTAAAGGGGGAGGGGGAAGATTTTTGTGAAACTATATGATGCCGAGTGTTAAAGTAATAAAAATTGATATTTAGACTTCTCTTTAAAAACAAACTGACAGGTGTTTCACCGTTTTTTAAAAATCTAATTTGTGGAGCAGAGGGCAGACCACAAAATTTTGTATGAAAATTCGGAATATCAACATTATGTAATGGAAACTGATTATATTCTACGAAACGATTCCAGTTCAGTTTCTTCATCGTTTTATCTTTCAAATTCGATGCGAAATATTGTTACTTTTTCGCTCAACTTATTTTTTCGTACACGGGAGTTTTAGTTTATTATTTTTGCTCGCTGTTACTTTGTTTGGTACTGTTCTCAATAAATATTTAGCTTCAAGATGCAATTCAAAGTCGTAAATAGTTTACATATTCATACGAAAACAAATTACATAAAATTTATTACATCCTACGCATAAAACTTACAAAATAAAATACTATAAAATCATACGATAAAAAAATAATTTATACTAAATTTAATTTTGAATACACGATTAAGATATTTATGTGGTTCATTCTCCAGCTGTAGGATAACCACTAATGTTGTTTACAAAGAAGTGTCACAGAGAATTTTTGAAGCGTTTTCTACTCGCCTAAAGAACGCGTCCTCCACAAACGCTAAACAAGAAAATGTAAGAACAATCCCAAGATAGAATAAACCACTTGAATCAATTTGACAAGATCAAAATCTTGGACTTTGTAAATATAAAAAATTGTCATACACCCACAAAACATTAATCTTTAAATTATGTTAGAATTTTGACAAAAAATCTATGTTTCTATTGAAAATTTATTTTAAGTACAAATCCAAAACCGGTTGGAAAGTTTCGATTTCAGCAAAGTTTAGAGTTCTAATCCTATTAACGCAATATGGTCAACATAATTGTTAATTATTATTTACCGTTAAAGTTTCCTCCTTTAAAAGACACGTATGGATTTAGAAGAGTAATACGTTTTTTTTTTTAATCTGTATAGTTTGTCTTATAAACCTGTATAGTCAACTAAGAAAATAAAAAATAACTGTTATTATTAAAAAAAAACCCCGACTACTAATTATACAAATCTATTTAAAATAATTATGAAAAACGAACAAAAAATCGTTAAACAAGTTTTTCTTTATTTTGTTACAGGCATTTGTTCAGGATACAGTAACTTAGTCTGTGATGTGAAATTTAATATTACTTCTACATATTATGTTTTATTCGGGATGCTTGTTAGTCTTAACAAAGTGGAGGCCATTAAAGTCACCATCTCATATAGCCTACACAAGTACCCGACCACAACATAAAATGTTTTGTTCGTTTTTCATAATTATTCTAGGTAGATGCGTACAATTAGCAGTCGGGTCTTTTGTATTATAATAATTATTTTATATAGAGCTTTTTTGTTGTTTCCATAACTTTACCATTCAATATAGAAGTCATCTAGATACGATACAGGTACAATCTGTTTTTTAAAAATGTTGAGCTATTTAAATAAAACTTTTATTTTAATGCATTTCAATTTGAAATGTATGTGCGTGTAACGTATTTGTGTATCAGTTCAATAAAATGATTATTTTATTACGACAAACTAGGCCGATCTCCGTAGCCATGTGGTAGCGCCTCGCCTTTTCATAAAGGATATCCCGGATTCGAATCCCGATCAGGTATGGCATTTTTCATACGCTAAAATATTCCATTCCCACATCCCACGCAGAAGGTTCAAGCTGTAGTGATATCATCAAGAAAAAAATCAATATTTGACGAGAGATAAGAGGATTGTACAGGTTCAAACATGTAAAATTATAACAGGTACAGATATCGCGTACAGGTTCTTACCTGTCATACTCCAACATAACAGCAATGCAATGCATATCGGCAACATAGTGCGTAGGCGTACGCTAGCCGCGATGCATTCTTGATTCCTTTTTATTTATATAAAAATAAATTAAATTCAACCTTACCAACAATTCGTTCTCAGTCTCTTTTCTAGTACTTTCGGTCATTCGACCATCCTCAGGAAATGTTATTCTTCAATTTATATCATTAAAATTAATATATACTATTGTAACAATAAATTAATCAAAATTAATATATACTATTGTAACAATAAATTAATCAATGAACAGACCAGATTTGAGGACGATATTTTGTTTAAACAAATAATTAATAATTATCAGGATTCCTAAACTGTCTCCCTCCAACCACTAATATTTATAACAACTGCGACCTTCTTACATAACAAACATGACTAACTTTATACTATGACGACCAGTTGCTGTGATTTTAAAATTTTATAGATTTACATTTTACATAATTTAATTTTAATTATCTAAATTGAAAAATATCTTTTCTTGAGGAAGGTGGAATGACCGAAATTCCACCTTGGTAAGGTTAAATGTCATTCATTTATATATAAATAATATTATATACCAATTGTGCCAAGTTTAAAAAACTTTATTTGATTCCTTTTGCTTAAGTACATTTTTTTTCTTATATCTCGATACAATAGGGAAAAGTGTTTCCTTTTTATCATTCTATAGAAAATCAACATTTAAAATTTGAAATAACGCATTTATTGCTAGCCACGATTATTCCTGCTTCCTTTTGCCGAGAACATTTTTCGCTCATATATCGAGGACGATGAATTTTTCTAAAAACATTTCAAAAGGCAAAAAGTGTTTCGTTTTTATTGTTTCATGGAATACTATCATTAAAATTTGAAAATAGCATAATTTTTAAATTTTAATCCCACAGCGTAGCGCACCCCTTTAGATAAAACAATTTAAGATAGCCTATGTTACTTCCAGATTGAAGACCCGTTCCTATCTAAAAGTTGGTTGCAATTGATTGGATCAGTGAAGCTACAGAAGGGAACAAACAAAAATACATAACAGTTAAATACATTACCACTCCTACTATGGATGTAGTCTGGTAATTATTTAGAACGAAATAATCTATTATACACTTTAAATAATAAAGACTGGAAACTACATTAAATCAAACTACGTTTTTGTAAAATTTTTGTTTTTAATAGTGTTAAAGTTCTAAAGTAAAAAAATTCTTGAAAATAAATCGATAAAAAGTCAATACACTTGAGGGAATAATTCTTCATCGCATTGTCACTGAACAACAGTTATTATTGCTCCGTGCCAATGCCGGACCTAGATTCAAGTTCAATTAATCTTACGTATATTGTAATTCAACACCCGTACTATAGATCTACTTATATCGTTACGGTACGGTATTTAAATGAAATATGTCTATTAGATTACAAAATTTTAGTTTTTTTCTACTTATAGTCGGATGTACAGTTATAAAATAGTTTAAGATCGGGGGAAAATAATTTAATTCTTTCTTTTTATAATTTCTGATTAAATGAACTGATTAATAATTAATTAACTTAAGCATTTCATAAATTATCCCATTGAAAATTATTTAATTGTATTTATACTGTAAGGATGAGCCGGAACGTATTAAGTTTGTTTTTTAAGATAAGCAAAAAGTAAAAATTATTAATCATATTTTCAAGAATTTAAATATGTAAATATTACGTTCGCGGAAGTATATTCTATTGTATAGTTGCTTTACATTGTATATTTGAATGATAAGAGAAATTGAATTCGTCTACCTTTTATTCTGTATTTCTTTCCTTTTTTTTACAATTTACAGTCATAAAAAATCCGTTCTTTTGAAAAGTACTGTGGTATGCGAGAATGTTAATATTTTTAATTTTAAAATAAAGATATAATTTACAATAAAAACAAACAGAAAGATACAAACTAAAATCGAATAAGGAGATTTTTATAAACAAAGAAGATTTGGAAACCCCAATTAAATAGAAGATTAAAATTCCTCCTGACATAAGATCCGAATGAATTTAAAACGACTAAATAAACAAATCTACAAAAACCTTTGAAAACCAAACAGGATACATAAAACAGATGAAAGGGGAACTTTCAAACCTAAGGAAAAAATAGTAGGGCTACTTGCATAGTTTTGGGAAATAAGTTTAAATGAAATGTTTATTGTGGATGATGAAAGAAAGAGCATCAGAAGAAAAGTGGACGAAGGAAAGAAAACTGGTGCATTCCGAAAAAATGAAGGAAGTATGGAAAAGAAGCAAAAAAGAAATGATATTGGCATAGTTCCTAGTAGACCGATTCGAAAAAATCTAAAAAAAGAAAATATTAAAATAAATGTCCATAAAAAAATAACTTAACAAATTTATTTAATAAACATTCATTCTGACATACTGTAGTTAATTTTACGATTTGTTGAACGTAAACAAAAACAAAATATAACTAATAACGGAATACAAAAATAGAATTTCTTTCTTGCTAACAAATTATCTAAGCTGAATTTTTGTTAAATTCAATAACTATTGTGTACAAATGCAATAATAAAAAAAATTTTTTTTTTAATTTTAATAATCTATTTCTTTTTTCTTAAAATATTTAATTAGATGTATTTATTTAATTATGTCAAGTTTAATTTTCAGTAATTTATTCCTCCCCATCGTTAATAATAAATTTTAGTATATAATATACTTACAAATCTGTTATATATTTATATAATATAAATGTTATATTTCTGAATAAATACTTTTTTAAGAAAGAATTCATGAATAAATAATCTATTTAAATAAAAATAATATTAATTTTAAACAAATATTAAAACTATATAAATTATTTTTGATAATAGATAATTAATATTCTTGTTTAAATATTAGATCTTAGTACAATAAACTATTTAATGTAGGATATAATAAGTTGGAAGTAAACAATAAATAAATAAAAGGAAATTTAATTTATAATTAAAATAATTTTTAACTATTTTCATAATTTTATAAATTAATTTAGATGAATTTATTACAAAAAAAATAAAAATACTGATAATAATTAAATAAAATATTATCAATTCAAAATGACTTTGTAAACATCAATCTATTGAAATAGCAGGACTGATAAACACACGATAACTCAAACAGGAAGACAGTTCTATCAAGCAGTAGATAAATATCCTAATTCGTGCATGATAATAAATAAACATAATAACAAAATTAGATATATAACAGATTTGAAATCACAGTGATGCAGTTTCTGAATACAAAAATAATAGTTTAATTTTATTAAAATAAAAAATGTAATAGTATTAATAAGCAGTTGCTTACTAGAAATAAAAAATACATATTTTAATTCAAAAGAATTATAAACCGAAAATGAAACTTACGTATTATATGCCGGCTTACATGACGAAATAAAAACAACAGAACTGAACACTCCCACCGCATACGGTGGGAAAAACACTATTGTCAGAACAACACCGTACACTGCACTGTCGGCTGGAGAGAAGAGCAGGAGAGACGCTTGTCGGCTAGCAGACAGCGACCGGAACGCCCTCTTCTGATACTAGCTCGTACTACGCTCGATTAAATCAGCTGCCACATTATCCCCACTGTATGTAACAACTTACGAAAATGATTTATACTGGTTTATGAAAAAGCTGATCTGTTATAGATAAGATTTACCAGACACTTTTATATACCAAAAAATAAACTAAAGATTAATCGATATTAAATATATCGTTTAATTTTAATACTAGATCAAATCACAGTTGATATTTTAGTTCTAACAAAAATAAATCATATACAAATAAGAACACGCTAAGACGGAATACGATACCTGATAATGGGTATTAAAAATAATATTTATATTTAATAGTACTGAAATTTTATAAATTTTGTACATTTTTTTAGTCTTGCCTCACAGATTTATAAATAATAAAATTAAAAAAAAAAATTGTTTTTTTGGCCTTCCGGTTTGAAACTTACTTTAAATTCAGAATCACTGATCCGACTTAAATGAAATTTTTTTTGTTAGAAAGCTTGTATTAAAATAAGTAATAGGATACATACAGAACATTTCAAAAAATATAATTAGCTATGAGATGCATCCTCTTAAAGAAAAATATTTTTTTGCTATTTTGCTCGCTTATTTTGTATTCTATTAAAAGTTTTATAGCATAAAATTAGAATAAACATAATTTAAAAACGATTATTGTCTAAAACACTATTTTAAATCTTCATTCGATTTCATCATTACTATATATGGGAAAGTATTCTAATTGGATAAAATTTTGGACACCGAGGTTAATGCAGATGTTGAAGTTTAATTCTTGAGATCTTGAGTTTATGTCCCCCTCTAACCAAAAATCACAATTTTAGCATTAAAATATTCCGAAAAGATTATGTACGAACGTGTGCAAGTATATCGGCCTGTTGCTTGATATCTCAAGACTGGATAAACCGATTTGGATAAAATTTGGGTCACTCATTTCTGTATATGGACATTGATATTCTTTAATTTTGGCCATAATTAGTCTAAGGGTTAGGGAAATATGAATCTTATGGGTACTCTATTTCAAACTTTTTCTCAAAGATTAGGTCAATTTTTTCACATAATTTAATACCCTTTAAGCAGCTAGAATACTTTCTGATGGTGTTTGTTCTTATTCAAACCCCCGTAAAGAAGTGGGAGCAAAAAGACATTTCTTTATTCACTTCTCAACTAAATGTCAAATTCTTTGACCTTTTTCGGTAAGCGTGTACAACTTTGTTTTCTTTTTTTCTAATAATAACAGTAAAAACGAGTAGTTTTACTTTCCTGTGCGAAGTAAAGGAAGTATTGTGATGACGAAATATTTCGATTTTCAGATTTCAACGGAAATATTCATTTTGACTATCCCTGAATCCATTTTAATTAGTTTCGGCTTGACGTCTGTGCGTACGAACGTATGTGCGAATGTATCTCGCATAACTCAAAAACTATTAGCCGTAGGATATTGAAATTTTGAAGCCGTAGGATTGTTGTGACATCTAATTGTACACCTCCGCTTTTTATTGGAATCGACTAGACCAAAACTGTCCAAAAAAAGCTCAAAATCCAAAACAAATTTTGAACTTTTTCTTAACTGCACTAATAAACCCTCATTGAGATCTTTTCAACGGTATATCATAAGTGGTACTTATTTTCATTGGTTCCAGAGTTATAGTCAAATAAAATTTTAATTAATAAAATATTTAGATCTGACATGGGGAAGGCACATCGGTTCAAATCCGACATTATCTCCTTTTTTTTATTTTAAATATATTGATTTACTAATAATTATTAACCTCTGATTGTAGGAAGTATTTACGATGGATAATAATTCAATAATAATAAAAAAAAAATATCAGAAGTTATTGATGAAATAAAATTTTATGTACTTTTCATTTAAAAAAATGTATATGTAATTTAACTGGCGTACAAGGAAGTCATGCGGTGTCCACATCAGATTTTTACATTTGTGTAACAATAATCAAGTAAACCAATAAAAAAACTACATTTACTTTAATAATAATAATTATTATTTCATTATTATATTTGTTACTGAAATATGTACCTTTAAATTATTATAAAATAAGACAAAAATAGGTGGACCTGAAACTATTGTAGAAATTAATGAGCCTGTGTTTTCAATAGTATAAATTTATTTACTTTTATACATAAAAATTTCTCTTTTTGAAATACATTTTTTTATAAATTTACAACAAACTGGAAATAATAAAAAGAAAACAAATACGTAATTTTACTTTACAGATATCTATTTGTATAAACGTATGCATTATAGGAAGTCGAGTAGCTTTTTTCTAAATTTTTAATGAAAATCAGATAACAGAAAGTAAATATCACTAACTTATATTCATTAAAATATATAAAAAGTTGAAAAATAGAAATTTTAAACATAGATGTAGGCTATAAAAATATTTTAACTATTTAATAAATTATGAAATTATTTACATACACGTTTCATAAATAATCCTGTAATTCCTGATTAAACTCATGTCGTAAATTAAAATCTTACAAGAAGCCTGAATCCCTCAGGGCTAATTGTTATAAACCACCTTGTAGAAGCTAAATAATCTTTTTTGGGTGATAAAAAAAATTATATTAGCTAAATTAGACATATTAGATAAATATCTCTAATTCAGCTAATTAACCAATAATAAATTTAGATGTTAATTTTTTTTATGGATACATAAATTTTTAAAAGAAATAAAAAAAAGAAAATCAAACTTTTTTTATTGAGGAGATTCTGGCTGTTCAAATTTCTTCATTTTTTTTTTAACGACGCAGTCCTGTATTTTTACTTCCTTGTACTTCGTAAAGGAAGCATTGTGATCGTGAAAAATTACGGTTTTCAGATTTCAACGGAAATATCCATTATGACCATCCTTGAATCTATTTTTATTAGTTTCGGCGTGACATCAGTACGTATGTATGTAACTCGCATAATTAAAAACCGATCTTACTGTAGCATGTTGAAATTTTGGATTTATGATTGTTGTAACATCTAGTTGTGCACCTCCCCTTTTGATTGAAATCGACTTTTGTATTTTTTCTTAACTGCAGTAATAAGCCCTCATTGAGAACTTTTCAACAACATATCATAAGTGGTAGTTATTTTCATCGGTTCCAGAGTTATAGTCAAATAAGATTTTAATTAATGAAATATTTGGATCTTACAATGGGAAGGCACATCGGTTCAAATCCGACTTCATTTACTTTTTTTAAATTTAAGAACATTGATTTATTAATAATAATTATTAACCTCTGATTGTAAAAAAAAATTACAATAAATAATAATTCAATAATAACAAACAAAAAAATATGAAGAAAATCAGAAGTTATTAGTGAAATAGAATTTTATGTACTTTTAAAAATGTGTATATATAATTTAATAGGGGTAGTCATGTGTTATCCACATGGTGTAATCCACATAAACTAGATTTTTTATGGAATAAATGGTAGTGGGTGTATGGTATTACTATACCATACACCCACTATGGTATGAGAGAAACAAATACAGAGAATTTCAAACCTTGATGGCACGTAAGATAGGATATTTGAGTGTTGTATAATAGTTACAGAAATAAATAGGAACTGCGGAAAAACTATGTATTTGAATAAACTGAAGCTGACGATCAAATTGGCATCCTGACTAACAAAATATCAGTTGTTTGAAAATAATTTCCATTATTATAACTTCTTTGGTTTATTTCAAAATATCGGATCCGTTTCAAACGTCTATCTTGGAAGAACAGCGTACTGTGATAACATTTCTATTTTTTGAAGGTGTAAAACGGGCGAAATTTATTCTCGGGTGTTAGAACAGTATGATAAAAAATAAATTAACTGCGCAAATTTTTATAACTGGATTTAAATCGGACAGAATAAGTGTTACCGATTTTCATCTTAGCATAAAGGTGACGTTTTCTAAAATCAAATTAATGATTTTATTCTCAAGGACAGACGGATAAAAATTTGAGAAATAGTTGAATTGTAGTGCGAGTATCGATACTGCCCATTTCATTATCCACGATAATTCAAGATACCCAAATTCACATTTGCACAGGGCTTAAAAAACGATTTTTAGCGAAAGGTAGAACTTTTTTCAGATGTCACTTGTGATAAAACTTTGATTCATAATTTTCCAGTCGGAATTTTTCGCAAACGTCAAATTATAGAGTAGAAAAAGTTTTGTTCGCCCGCTAGCGAAAAATTCAAAACTTGCGCGTCAGCCAGTAAAATGGTACTAACGATATTTTGTTACTAAGAAGGCCCAGTCTATTGCGATTTTTTCCCCCTAAAGCTTTCTTTCTAATAATTAGCCTAATTTACTCTATCATTTATCATTATATGCCTATCTGTAAATTTCGATTTTGTTTTAAAAATTCTTAATAAATTAAAATATTTTCTATATTGTAATATTAACTGGTGTAAAATTAAATAAAACAAAATAAACACTACAGTTTTTTTTTTCTCTGGTCTAAAATATGTTATGGACCAAGGCTTTTACCTTAAATTAAATACTAATCTGATAGAATACAAACAAAATTAACAGAATAACATTAACATATTGTAAGTAATAAAGAATAGTCATTAAAGCGTGCGTAAATGAACAACAGTGCGTAATAGCAAAGAAAATGTGAAAATAAATAGAGCAGAGTACGTAATCGTTGGAAAATATGCTCCAACAATGAACATATTTGATAGAAGGTTGAGATTTTGAAAGGGACTAAATTTAATCGACGATGGATGGATGGATGGATGGATGGATGAGATACGGTGAGGAACGAGGAGGGGGCTGGTCATGCACGACTGTTAACCCCAAAACCCACATCCTTTCCTTCTCTTTTGTACGTACATTACTAATATAAATTATATATACTATACTTGATTATGTCTTGTGTACATTAATGTTGTATATTCAACCGATTTGTTAATCTATAAAGAATTGGATTTGCCAGTAGCTGAATTAACATCACTAAATCTACAAGTCATCTTTTCAAACCGTAACGTAACTGTAAACTTAGATTGTATTAAGAGACAATTAATATAATTTCAGAGATTTAGCTACTGTAAAATATAGATAAAAGGAGATCACTATTATACTAACCGATGTAAAATTGGATATCCTAATAACTAGTTATTACGTATATGTTGTGTTTTGTGTGAATGAAAATTGCAAAATATTTTCATAGCGTAAAGAAATATATATGCCAGTATGATAGGTGTTACAAATGAATGATTGTAAAAAACTTTACATCAGATACGAGTCTTTCTCAAAAATTTCAAACATACTGAAGAATAATAAGCGTACGATGCAAGGTTTACAAAGGTAAGTGAGAGTAAAGGACCTTCTTTTGTGCCGATAAAAGGTCTACGTTTAAATTACTGCGTTTGGATTTAAATCGGTCTGACAAAATTTACGTGATTTAAAGTGGTAAAATTTGACTTTGAAGGCGTATCAAACAGAATGACCCGATTTCAAAACCAAACACCTTTGCAACCATTCATGGCAAATGAATAAAATTTGTATCGTTTGAAATTGCGCGTCCTAGAGTGTTAAATGACGGAGATTGCAATACTAGCTTGGCGTAGGTAAAGACAACAGTTGAATTTCAGGCCTTACCGATTACAGCAAGTCTAAGCTCTTCCTGTAAATGAAAAAAGAAAACGTAAAGATTTCTGTGATATGCTCTTAGATGATACGGAAGTACAGAGACGCTTACCGTTATTGTTTTATAGTGATAAAGCAATATTTCATTTATGCGGTAAAGTTTCACATCACTAATCCGCACAAGATTGTACAGAAGGAACATTAAAATTTAATGTTTTTTTCTGCATTTTCATTTACAAAAAATATGGCATTTTCTTTTTTGAAGGAAACAATAACAGTAATTTCTTATCTTGAGATGCTGCGGACTGGCTCTTCCCACAACCAAATTAAAACAGAAAAATTCATTTTTCAATAAGATTGGGACCCACCACATCATCATATACGAATTCATAGGTTTCTAAATGAAGCATCGCCTCGACGCTGAATAGAGCGTACAGAAGACACCCATTACACTCTTGGCCCCAAGATCCACGGTCATTACACCTTGCAACTTTTTCTTGAGGATATTTTTAAAAAATGTTTATATTCCACCATTACCTTCGGATTTGTATGAACTGAAAACTGTTCACAGTTTTTGTTCAAGACTTATCGTTTTGATGTTATCCTTGCAGCAAATGTAGGTCATGTAGAACAATTATAACTTGGTAATTGAAATTTTAAACATTTTTTAACAGTATGTAATTTTATTTGTAATTGTTGCACATTCTTATTATGAAATCTATCTATTAAAAATGTGGTCTTTTTTTAACATGCTGTCTCTTTCATTAGTTATTGATAAAAAGTTAATATTCGATTTAAGTCACCTACCGATAAAAATTTAAATTTTATAATTTTTTACTGTTCACCTACACAGAATATTTCAAAATTTATTATAATTTTTTCATAAATTAGGTGTTATCAAGACTAAGCTTTAAGAGTAAAGCTGATAGACTATTAGGGAATTAATAAACCTTTGATACATAATATAACAGTTGTATAATTTTTAAAGTGTTATTGTTCTATTAATTTTTTTACCTCCGGGACTACCGTTAGGTATTACTTCAGAGGATGAGATGAACGAATTGTAGCGTGTGTGAAAATTCCATGCCTGACCGGGATTCGAACCCGGGATCACCGGATGAAAGGCCGAGACGTTACCATTCGCGCCACGGAGGCCCGGCTAGTTTTATTACTAAAATTTATTAATTTCACATAAAATATTTACTATAGAACATTATTTAATCATTTGGTCGTATTCTGAATGCCAGAATATTTTTATATCTAATTTTATCGATAAAGCAGTACCAAATACTAATAAACTTCGTTTTACATCTAGGTTCTGTTAAACAGGAAGCGAAACCTATCGTAAACGTAGTGATCGTCCTTCAGGTTGCACGACATTCATCAGTCGCTTTTACGTCCTTCAGGAAAATCACTAAGGAAACTTTCTCAACAAACTGAACTTTCTGTCAGAGTTTAAGGCACAGAAAACCTAAGTTACGATGCAGCCAAATTCGAGTGTCACAATTTTGGGAACCTAATTTCAACAAACGACTTCAGTGTTATACGTGATTAAAGGATTTAATTCAAAGTAGTATGCTTGTTTTTAATCTAATAAAGCGTGGTTTCATCTCGTTCGATACATTAACAGCCAAAACAACAGAGTATGGGATTCATAAACTCCTCACAAGAAAGATTATTGCATTTTCAAAAAGTTGGTATTTTATGACTAAAGAATGGTCAGACCAAATGTTTTCACTGAAACGTTAATTGCGGAATGTTATTTATAAATTATTACACATTTCATAGCCAGGCTTTAATCATAAGGTTAGAGTAAGATTGTGCTCTAGATTCAACTACGGAATTATGTGAATTTTTCGATGCCCGTGTAATTTCCCGCAGACTCCATGGTGCCACACTTTCATCAGCAGATTTTTATTTATGGAGTCATAAAAGGTACTGTTTTCAAGAACAATTCCATATTTTGAATGAATTAAAAAAATATATATCGAAAACAGCAGCTCTCTAAAATAAGTTGCACTGAACATTAAGAAACAAGTTAAAGTCTGCATTAACGCTCAACATGGACGTTTTAAACATTTTTTTGTGACAAGTGAATAGAAAAAAAAAATATATATATATATTATTCTGCGTAGTTTAGTTTATTATATAATTAAATTAATCTTGCTATGATACAAATATATTTTGTCTTACACGTGGGTGGACTTTATGAACACTAAAAATTATTGTAATCTTTTCTGTATTTATTATATTCTCTGAATTCAAAGATAGAACAATATCTTAAGCTTTTTTTAATTCGTTTTTAAAGATTATGGAAATTAAAAACAGAAACCTATAAAGGGTTGCAATACTTTTCCAGCTTTGGCACTGACAGACTTTTATTAAAATGTATCATAAGATTTTAAAATATTAATTATTTAAATACCCAGTATGTAGAGTAGAACAGGGGAAAAGATCAGAATGATTAATAAAAAAATTTGCATCCTGCTTAACCCCCTTGATCAAATTACTTTTATACCATCAAAATTGTGTTTTATTTAGAATACAAAAAAATGTTGCTAAAAAAAAAGAAAATTAAAATCTTTAATAACAATATTTGCGTCTCGTTTAGCCACTTGTTCGATAGCTACCTCAATATCATTTTTAATAGTAACTACAAATTAAAAATATAAAGTATCAAAAATTATAAAAAATTGAACAAATATTTAATTCTTGAAGTGTTCCATACGACCTTTATATAAAAAAAAGTTCCTATAACGTACATTAATACTAGTTACAGTTGGATTTTCAATCTTTAAAATAAAAATTTAAAAAAAATGGAAATATATTTTAGGTACGGCTCCCATTCTGCTACCCTTTTTTTTTTGGGGGGGGGGCCTTAAAATTACTCGTATATTTATTAGAGTAACTGTTTTTTTTTAATAAGTTGGTCTAAATCGGTGCTATATTATTCAACACGGCTACAACAATTATAGTTAAAAAAAAATATAATGAAATGAAAGGATTAAATTTGTTTCTTTAATGAATATCTTTAATATCTTAACTCCCAAGGGGACTAGGATCTCGATTTACGGCTAAACCTTTCCTGCAATAACAGGGAAAATATCCTGAAAATTTGGAAACAGTCGGTCAGTTGGTTCTCGCGTAACCCTGTTGCAAACAAACAAACAAACAAACAAACAAACAGATCCACAAAATTTCGTATTTACAAAAATATATATAAAACTAAATATTTTTGCCTAATTGCAACTTTTTTGGGCAGTCACGTTTTGAGATATAACTTAATACGTATATTTTCATCGCATTAAAATTCAATTTTCAACGACCACTGTATAAAATCAAAAATTAAAAATGGCGAAAAGTATCCTTCCCATTTTTTGAATATTGTCCATACATTAATGTCATCAATAATATATATAAAAGTGTTTTGAGCTATTTTCAAAGAATTTATATCGAGTCAATTGAGAGATATTAAAAGTACAGGCCCAACACCTGTAGGTACATCTTCCGGAAATTTCTATAATTTTTTTTTGTGATTTTTGTGTTAAGGGGGGCTTGAAACATTAACATTTGCAAAAAGAATTTCGATACCCAAAATTTTGTTCGATCGTTATACTTTTCATTTATTTCTATGCAGCAGCAGCAGCAATTTCTGAATGATATACCTATATATATCTTTTACATTTTCATTCATTATTAAACACATACCTTCTGTTTTTTAGATTTATTATTTTTATATTCATTACATATACCATTAAAATGAAAGTATCGTAATTAATAATCATACAAATCTTACTACTACTGATTTTAACATTTCTAATAGTAAAAGTAAAATTGAACATAACATTTTTATACATAATAATAATATCATAAATAATAATTGATTATTTCAACAAAAAATAAATAATAAATATAAAAAAAAATGTAGAAATAAAGATCTGATGATAGTAAAAGTGTTTAAAGTGACAAATAGTTTTATTTTTAAATAAGAAATTCTTTTTGACAAATTATTTACATACATGCTTAATGAACTTCAAAAAAATTAATCAGCTTAGATTAAAACATTTTTAACAAGATATTCTGAAATTAAAACCGACAAATATTATTTAATGATTTTTATAATAAAATATTATCTTATTTTAATAATAATAAAAAATCAAATTATTTGATAAATATTAATAATAAAAAGAAGAGAAATTAAAGGAGAAATTTATTTATTAATACATCACTATGTACAAAATTTTTAATGTTAAATGTAATTTCCTTGTTAACATTTCTGTGACATTCTCTAACTACGTATTGAAGGTTATTTACAGAGATCCTAGAAATTTAAATTACAGCTTAAATTTAATCAGACTGGTTTAACAACGAAAACGTTTTAAGATTTGACAAAAATGTAATTATTTATAAAAATATAAAACTATTTTAAATCGCTAGTTAATTAATTAAAAAGTTAATTAATTTTTTTAATAAACTATAATATTTTTAGCGTGTTGAACAATACTGCAACGATTTGGACCAACTTACTGAAGAAAATAATTCCTCCAATAAACGGGTTCTTTTAAGCCCCAAAAAACAAGGGAGCTGAATGGGATCAGTACTCAAATCAATTTTTTTAATCTTAATTTTAAAGATTGAAAATCCAGCTGTAACTAGTATTACTGTAGACGAAATTTGGGAATTTATTTAAAAAAGGGAGTCCTATGGAACCCCAGTAAATAATTTAAATTTTTTTATAAATTTTGATAATTTTATATTTTTTAATTGCCGGCTGTTATTAAAAATGTTATGTTAGGTAGCTATCGAACAAGGGGTTAAATGGGAAAAAGCAAATATTTTTACAAAAATATTTTGATTTTTTTTTTCTTTTTAGCAATTGTTTTCTGAATACAACATAATTTTGTTGTTAAAAAAGTCATTTGACCAATAGGGACACACATTTTTATTTCCTTGTACTTCGTACAAGAATATAAAGTATTGCGATCGTGAGAAGGAAAGTATGGCGATCGTGGAAAGAAAGTATTGGAAGAAGGAAGAAGTATTGCGATCGTGAGAAATTACGGTTTTCAGATTTCAACGGAAATATCAATTTTGACCATTCCTGGATCCATTTTGACTAGTTTTGGAGTGACATCTGTACGTACGTATGTATCTCGCATATTAAAAAAAAACAATTAGGCGTAGAATATTGAAATTTTGAATTTAGGATTGTTGTAACATCTAGTTGTGCACGTCCCTTTTTGATTGCAATTGACTGAACCAAAAGTGTCCAAAAAAGCCCAAAATACAAATTTTGGACTTTTTCTTAACTGGAGTAATAAGCCCTCATTGTGAGCTTTTCAACGAAATATCATAAGTGGTACTTATTTTCATTGATTCCAAAGTTACAGTCAAATGAAATTTTAATTAATGAAATAATTGGATCTTAGAAGAGGATGGCACATCGGTTCGAATTAGACTTCATCTCCTTTTTTTTAATTTAAATATATTGATTTATTAATAATTATTAACCTCTGATTGTTAAAAATTTTTACAATAAATAATAATTCAATTATAATAATAAAAAAAATATCGGAAGTTATTAATGAAATGAAATTTTATGTACTTTTCATTTAAAAAAATGTGTATGTATAATTTAATAAGTGAACAAGGAAGTCATGTGATGCCCACATCAGATTTTTTAACTGAATATTTTGATATTTTTCGCTATTGTATTCTAAATATTGCATAATTAAATCATTAATATTTAAAAATCCCATGGTACATTTAAAATAAAAATCTGTCAAGGGCAAAGCATACAATCCTATGCAATCCTTTTCCGGCTTCCATAATCTTTGAAATCATTAAAAAATTCCTTATGTGTTTTAACTATGTATTCAGAAAAGTATTCGAAAAAATAAAATTTTTTACTTAAAAAAAATTCTAATGTTTTATACAGAGTATTCAGAAAGTCACCCATGTGTGAGATATATTTATATTATGACAAGAGTAATTGTATTGTGTAATAAATTAAACTAAGCAGAATATAGTTTAATTGTTTTCAATTTATGCCTCAAAAAAGTTAAAAAATTGAGCGTTGATGCAGACGTCAACTCATTTCTTCATGATCACTGCAACTTTTTTTAGAGTTGTTACACTGATGATAGAGCTGCTGTCTTCGATATTTTCTTCTAATTCATCCGAAGTGTACGAGTGGTTCTTGAAAACAGTACTTCTCAGATGACCCCATAAATAAAAATTTGGCGATAAGAGATCCGAGGACCGTGAAGTACATACTCTGCGGGAAATTACACTATCATAGAAAAATTAACTAACAACTCCCTAATCAAATCGGCAGTCTGGTTCGCCGTATCATCTTGATGTAATCAGCAGTTTTGTTCTTCACTTACATACGAGCCACGAAATTTGTAATAATCTCTGAATAATGTTCTGCGGTTCTTATGAAAAAAAATGGGCTCAACCACTCTGATCACGAAATTACGCACCACCAAATACAAATTTTTTAACAATCTTAATAGTCTTTCATGACAAATATGAAAATTCTCAGAATATATCCAGAAAAATGAAAACAACACGTTTTATTTAATAAAAAATATTGTCCAAAACAAGCATACAAACTCGAATGAGACGTTTGAACCACGTTTATGTGTGTGTGTGTATGCATGTGCGCGCGCGCGCGCGCATGTGTGTGTGTGTGTGTGTGTGTGTGTGTGTGTGTGTGTGTGTGTGTGTGTGTGTGTGTGTGTGTGTGTGTGTGTGTGTGTGTGTGTGTGTGTGTAGTGTCTCACGCAGAAACAGAGAAATTTTCAGGATATGTTCTACTGGTGAAAATAATGAAAAAGGTTAATTATAAACATAGGACTGGAAACGCTTTGTTTTCGAGTTACGGTTAGCTACATATTTCGCCCGAATTTCAGTTCTAATAAAAAGAAGCCCTACTGTAATTTTAGGAATCCAATTTAAACATTCAATTTTTAAACATTCTTTGGTTCATCAGCATTTAAAAGATCATTTCCAACGTGTTCGTTTTCTGTTGAACGCCAAGTAAATCATAGTGTGATTCTGCATATTCAGCGTGATGTAGCCACTGACTAACTCGAAAACAAGGCGTTTCCAGACTTATGTTTGTATGAAGTTTTTCATTATTTTCACCAGCAGAACATGTCCTGAAAGTTTCTCCGTTTTCTTGTGGGACACCAATATATATATATATATATATATATATATATATATGAACTGTACTCGTATGCAGACATATTTTCTACTCAACATAATGCAATTTTTATGTAGCTTATACCCATATTTATCCAAACTTGAACCTTTACTTTTAAACAAGATACTAGCTGATTAATAAGAATTATATAAATATTTGTCAGAAACAGCGAAGCGAGCAACAACCGATACAGTGTAGAGAGAATTATTGCTGAAAGTTATATCAAGTCAATTAAAAAAAAGTAAATAGATGAAGATAAACATAATTAATATCATAAAAAGGTTTTAAATATGAGTATATATGCAAAACACCGAATCGAATGTATAAATTAATCGAATTTATTCATTACCCATAAAATCGTAAACAATACAATCACCTTAATTGTTTGAATTGGTAGTTGTGTCCTGATAAGGACGCCGTTACTTTCCACTATTTTTGAACGTGAATTTATGCATAAAAAATATGTACACAATCTTGTAAACAGATGAGCTAAGTTTTTTAGCATATATTAGGGCATTTAGGTTGGCTTAGAATAACACAATAAGTAAAAGGCAAAACCTTTGGAATACGGCATAGATTGAAATACATTGCAGAATAATCAATAATATACTCGTAGTAATTATATTTAACTTAAAAAATAGAAAGAAATGGAGAATACCTTGAAATTAATAAAAAAAAAATTGATAACCTAAAAAAAAGCCGGTGAATTGTTACATATTTTCCCCGGCTTCATCCATGGCAGATTTTTATTTCAAATACGCAATGGGATTTTTAAATATTAATATTTTTGTTTTTATTAATGTTATTTAAAATCGAGCGAATCAGTTACAAAAATATAAAATAAAAAACGACTTGGAAATTGATTTTAGATAACAAAGTTGGTAAAAGACTTTAGAAAATAAATTTAGAAGTGTATTTCTACAGTGTTCATAAAGGTTTTGGAGATTAGTGTAATTACAATGTATTTAATACACATTCTTAAAGACATAACATTGAAGAAAACGTTTTAAAAAACTTTCGGTTCCGTGAAATTCCCTTGTATGATAAAAGCCCAAGAATCCTCAGAGGTAATTTCAGCGTAAGACACAGACAAAGATTAGAAAAAAAAGAAAATAATTAAGTCAAACAAATTTTTGTCCCATCTAACTCTCTTGTCCTACAGGCACTTGTAATTCACAGCAGTAATATTAGTTTTAGTGCAATACACATTTTTGAAGACATCATTAATTAAAATCTTTTTAAAGAATCTGGATCCTGTTTTAACCCATTTGTTAATGGGGCTCCAGAGTACCTAATAGTAATATCCGTTGTATTATTTTACTTTTTTTTATTACATTTTAATTAGATTGTGAGCTTTAATTTAAAATTTGTTTAATGATATTAGAAGACAAATAATAGAATGTGAAATCGGATACCGTCTTATTCAGTTTTCTGGAGGGAGTCTAAACTTAATAAAATTGAGATCTCATGTATACAAATACTTTGCCTAATTTAATGGTTAACCCAGTTTAAAAATGTTAAGCAAAAACTAAAAAAAACATCCCTTTCGGCACGCCGCTAGGCGAAGGTAGATTTCACCGCTGCTAAGTGGGGGATAAAAAAGATTTCCACCTTAAAGTTAAGAAAAACGTCATATTTACTCAATAATACAATGGTTGCATGTGAATAAAAGTTTCACATATTTAACATATGACAGACCCCATATTCTTACAATTCCAGCAACATTTGTTCATCCCTTACCATAAGAGTTGGTCTTATAAAAAATTTTCAGACAAAGGTTTTAGGTAATGTTTAGAGAACTAACAACCACTTTAAACCGATTCGATACTGTACCTATTTAATGGAGGTATGATTCATTTTTGTCTTCAAAACCCTATTTTTTCCTTCCCTTGGGCCAATGGGTGGTTGCATAAAAAAAAATTACTTAGATAAGTTTTAGGCCCTTATCCAAAGAATAATAGGAACTTTAAACGGATTTGATATTTTACTAATAAGAGATATTTTGTTTTTTCCATAAAGCCCCCCCCCTCCTATTACCACTCCATGGTCCAATTTTGGCCGTTATTAAACTCGACCGAGATTTTGGAACGAGTTATTTTTAAGAAACAATTTGAAAGTGGCTTGCACAAAATTGCGGCAGTTATTGTGTCCACAAGAGAGTGAAATAAATAAATATATATATATATATATATATATATATATGTGTGTGTGTAATATAAAAAACTTTTGAGCTGACGGTGGCTTCGGGGTGTGGGGGTTGTGAAACGCGAAGATATGTCGACATTATTCGTAAGTCGAATCATGGTAGCTTTCTTATGAAATCTACCTAAAAAAAATTATTTTGAGTATGGCTCAACTAACACTCTTGTCGGATCGTGAACAAATTTTAACAGATGTTAAAAGTATATAAACGAATAATTTTTCCAAATTTCATGAATTTTTAGTGATCTGTTTTCAAAATATATTTAAAAAATTCTAAAACAATTATGCTAATTATTTACCCACTCCTAATTCCGATCGGACTTAAAATTTCAGTACTGTAAACAATTTATAAAGTATTACCACTGTACTGAATTTCAAGTTCCTATGACGCTCGAAAAAATTGTAGATAGGCAGTAAAAATCCCACTCTCATATCTGATTAATTCAAATGCCATAAATGTCTAATTTATAGAGATATTTGAGCCTAATTTCAGGTTTTAATGTTAGTAGATCCAAAGATATTTGTCAAACTGCAGGAGAACTTATATATATATCCTTTCAGGATTGTACGTGTTTTGATTTTTTTTTCCAGTGATTTTTGGTTTGAATTAATGAAACGTCAAGTTTTACAAAAAATTCCATATCCAAAATTTTGTTCGATTACCATGCTTCGTTTATAGCTACAGTTACTGCAGGAGCTATACACTTATTGTCAGGAAAGTAAAAATTAAATTAAATAGTTATTAATAAATTATAAAATATAAATTACTATTATTATTAAATGTTCAGCGAATTAAAATATCCAACCTAAATAATTTCATTCAAATACGAGTACATTAGATATCAGTTGAAATACTCGATTTCAATATTTGTGTTAACTACTTACTGGTCCTCGACTGCAATTTTATCTTAAAATTTCAAACATAAATGTAGATATAAAATTACACAACTGGTGATTATAGACCATTATAGACGATTACAGTGTGCGGAGGTATAAAAATATATTCTTTACTTTTTTCTAAAAAAATTTAAAAGTACAGTTAGTAACAATTCAGATGTCAAAGTGTATTAAGCATTTTCAAAAGTTGAAACTTAAAAGAACAGCGTAATATGCGAGAAGAACAACATAAAGTAATGCGACTCCCACAGGAAAAAAATAAAACAAACATATAATGCAATATAAGTTTAGTATGAAAGTTATACTAACATTAATTGCCTCTATTCCATTTCCTTATATCACAAAAGAGGTTACCTGGAAGATAATTTTACATATCTAAATCGCGTATAAAGTGGTTGTTATTGCCAAGGTTATTGTCTAAGTTGATACATAAAGCGAAAAATCTTTCATTGACTTAAACTTTTTGTAAATCTTTGTGAAACACTTTAATAATAAAGAAAAAAACACACACACACAAAACGCGTCACTTAGAATTCAAAACATTATAATCGGAATCTATTTAAAATAGTTTTACGATCAACAAGTGAGTCTCTTAGCAACCAAATAAACAAATATAATTTTTAAGAGATGTTTATAAACGTCCTTCATAACTATATAAAATATCCTTTAAAATAAACAAGGACTGGAAATAGAACAAGTAATAAACAGTTAGGTATTTATTGGTTTGTTAGAAATACAATTTGATGATAAACAAAAAGTAATATTAAACGTTAAAGAAAGTACGTAAAGATTATATAAATTTTAACGTTGAAGAGTATGACCCGAGAGAAGTTACTGAATTGTATTCTGTTTTTATTTATCTTTTTTACGTAGAATATAAAAAAACAGTCAAAAAATTGCACATCTTTCCCGGTGAATTCGAGAAAATTATATATTTTAAATCTGAGTACCGCGGGCTTCGCAGTTTACATAGACTACTTAATCCTAGTAAAGACAATTACTTTTATACAGATTAAACTAGATCGTGGGTACCGGTGTTCTTTGGTGGTTGGATTATTTCAATTAACCGCACATCTCAGGAATAGTCGACTTCTTTTTTCTTTTTTTTGTTGATGAGTCGGAGAAGTGCCATTTACGCACGCCTCATAAATGTCTGACTCGCACAGGTTCCGCTAGATGTTGATAAGAGCGTATCTGTACTTCCACTCCACCAACTAAAACTCCTATGTCACCACTTCTCCCCACCGGGGCTGGGCCACAATGAAGCACTCTCAGCTCCGGGGGGTGCCTTCAAATTCAGAGGTTCGAAAGTTCTCGTGCATCATCACCGTAGCCCATCACGCAAACGCGAACGAACTACGGCTCCGCAGGAGGTTGTCCGTCCCCCATCGCTCTCTGGTCCAATTCATCACCTAGAAGCTGGAATTCTTAGGACTTTCTCAGGCTATTTTGTTCTCACATCTTACTTCTTACTCCTAATAATACGGGTGACCAAACGGGAGATGGAATCCCATCTCCTGGTTGTAAAGCTTTGTGATTCCTCATTGTAAAGCATCTTCTCTATTATATTCTCTGCTGTGAGAGGACCCAGATGTCTGTAATTATGCCGCAAGGGTTCCCAACGTAAAAAGTGGAACGCAACGTGTTCACGTTATCCAGTTCTCCACAAAATGGACACGCGTTATCATCCGCTCTCTTGAACTTGTGGAGATATTGGCGGAAACAGCCGTGGCTCGTCAGGAACTGTGTGAGCTCGTAACCGAGCTCACAAAATCCCTCAGGACCCATGGCTTAACCTATGTAGACTGTACAAGGCTGCACTTAATTTGCACTCATACATATCATCCACATTCATCCTCTGAAGTAATACCTTACGTGGCTGCGGAGGCTAAACAGAAAAAAGAAGACGCTAATTCTTAAGATAAAATAAAGTGAAATATTAAAATATGTTAGTATGCAAGTAAGAAATTGTGAAAAAAAAATTATTCTACTCTTGAATAAAATTCTGAGATACGGGACCTATGGTAACTGTATATCAACATTTTATTTTAAATAGACCAATTTTCCACATCCTTAAACAATTCTAACTAAATTAAATGACCTCAGTGATAATAAGTAGTCAATTTGATAAATACCGGTTTATTCATTGTGAAAATATAAAGCAAAACAATAACTGACAAAAAAGGATAAAAAAATTAGGTTTATTATTTTCCTTCACAGACTTCACAGAATGAAATTGTCCGAATTGACGTACTGATGAAATGGAATCATCTAATAGTATACGAATGTGACTTCGAATCTATGGACAAAAAAAAAAAATATTTTTTTTTTCTCAACTCTTTATGAGGGGGAAATCTGAATAAGACCAAATACCATCACTAAGTCCTAATGAGCGTTAAATTATGTGAAAAAAGTTTACTTATTCTTTGAGTAAACATTTGAGATACGGTTCTGAATTTAAGGTCTCTATCTCATTGCCCTTTTGATCGATTGTAACCAAAATTAAATGTCACTGATGTCCTATATATAGAAATTATAGTGCTAAATTTCACTCAAATTGATCTACGCAGGCTAGAGACATAAATTAAAAATCTGACAACACAGTTGTAGAACTTTACCGCCACGCGTATTTTTTCTGATGCACGGGTTACACACACAACTTAATTGAAAATATTAATCATTTTATTTAAATATAATATTTTTTTGGTTTATTTAATTCAGTGATACTAACTAAAGCGTGCGCGCATACCGTATTTCATTCGCGCAGGTGTGACTGTACTAGCGGCCACTTTAAATACTTTTCTACAGTTTAAATATTATTCATTTAATTCTACCACTCACCTGTGACGTTACAAAGTAGGAGACGACTACAGCAGTTACTTTTATATGGATTTGAATACTAGATTGTGGATAGTGGTGTTCTTTGGTGGTTGGGTTTCAACTAACCGCACATCTCAGGGATGATCGACCTGAGACTGTATAAGACCACACTTCGTTTACATTCATATCTATCATCCTCTAAAGTAATACGTTACGGTGGTTCCGGAGGCTAAACAGAGAAAAGAGAAAGAAAAATGAAGACGACTACAGCAGCGCTACGTCAGTGTTGCACTAGCGTTCCTTGTGGTGAGAGAAGATACTAATGACACACCATACCCACTTAGCCACTAATTTATTTAGAAAACTTTTTGGGATGGGGTGGAATTTTGCAAAAATCTTTTTTTGGAAATATTATTATTTTTTAATAGTTAAAAAATGCGCCTAAGAAAAATAATACCTTAAATAGGCGAAATCTCGAGATACTGAGGATGACCTTGCTCTACAACCTGATCCCCTTGACCTTTTAAGTTGAAAATTTAATGACATCAATGCCCCATATAAAGAAGTATCACCAAGTTTAGTCAAAATTGGTCGAGTAGTTCTGGAAATATAAGGTGATTTAGGGTGCGACACCTAACACCGAACACACGTACAACTGGAAAATTTGCATCCAGTTTTTTTTTGATTCCTTAGTTGTCAAAACATAAAAATCCGGTGAAAACGCATGTGCTCAAATTGGACCGATTACCATACTTTCCCTTCTAGAGCTATAGCTCTGTTATAGTGCTAGGCGAGGGGGAATGTAAAAATAGGCCAATATATTTGCATACATTCTTCGGGAAATTTTTAAAACTAAAACTGTATTTTGGTTAGAGGGGGTCATGAAAGGTTAAGATCTACAAGAACCCAATTATAGAAAATGGGTTCCGAATAGCAAAATTTCTCTTATATAGTTTACAGTATAACAGTATAGCAGAGAAAGCAACAAGTTGAAAAATGGGTAAGTAATGAACACGTAAGGATTTATTCGTAAAAGAGAGATTCAATTTGGTAGTAAAAAAGAATAAAACAAAGGTAATTAAATGTGAAAGAAAGAATAAAAAAGTATTTAAATTTTAAAGTAGATAAATGTGATTCACCAGATGTTATAGAATTTTTTACTATTTTTTAAAATCTATTTTTTTTTTTTGACATGTTAAGAAAAGTAACGAAGATAGGACGTTATCAGAATCCAGATTGATATAAGCCAAGAATGGTTTACAAACAACCAATAAACTAGTACCAGGTTTGATGTTGTTCATAATGATTTGCAAAAATGTTATTACTTTAATATAAAAACAAAATTACGACTTCACGTTGGAAAACACCACCAATTTTTTATTATGAATTTATCATTTAAAGGAGAAAGCTATAGAAAATTAAAGACGTTCACTGAATTATAGGTTCAGGCAATATTGTATAAATTTAGAATAATAGGATTTTTATCATCAATTTGTCACATTCAAGGAAATTTTGACAAAATTAGTTTCTATTGACAATTTATTATTTTTTTAAAGTTTAATTGAGAGTATTCATATTATTTTGTTTACAATAACTAGAAAGCAGAATAGAATTATTTTTGTTTCACTGAAAAGTCTTAAAATTGACCTCGAACAAGGAATAAATTTACCTAACGAAATACTGAAAATAAATAATAAATCGGCATAAAATGAAAAAAAAAATTCATAACACTATGATTTTATAAGAAAAATAATGAAAGCTTTTTTTTAACAATGAAGAAACTTATGGTATATTTAATTATTTGTTAAAACAATAATATAAACGACGGATTGGTAACGTATTTACTTTTATCAAGAAGACAAGTTTGAATCTGAAACTTGACATTTTTCATACGTTAAAAAGTTTATCATTGTCAGATAAGTGTAAATTAGGCATAGTATCTATTGTTATCTGAATGAATGAAAAATAATAAAAATATAAAATATGTAATTTACCTGAAATTATATTCATTTCAAATATTACCATCTTACGATAGTTGACTAAATGCATACCAGCACGTATTCTTGATCAAACATTACCAAAAAGCTATCGAGAAAGGAATTAAACAAACATTAAATAATATTTTATTCTGATCGGTAAATAAGAGTACATTATATGAATATAGATTTCGTAAGAAACTGTTAGATATGCTACTCCACGGATAAATAAGGAACTGCCCCAGCATTTGGTTGGATATACCAAAACCATGGTAAAACCTTGACCAAGCGGTTTATTATAAATTAAAAATTAGATGTGATTTAACTATATATTAATCATTTAAAATATAAATAAATGAAATAATGTTTAAGACAAATATATGAAGATAAATAAATATACAAAATAAATCACAATTCAAAAGGTGTTAATGAACAATTTTAAACACATGTAAACATCTTGAACGAGATATAGAAAATTCAGGGTTTTTAAATTTAAAAAAATAATATTATTTAAAAATTTATTTACAGACTAATTACGGTCTCTAAAAAAACAATCGTTTAATTGTATTTAACCTTATTATCTTTCAACTTTGAATGAAATCGCCCAAATACATAAGCAAAGTGAAATTAATTTAATAAAATTATCTAATTAATATAATAATCTGACTTTGAATCCAGAAACTACAAAAAAAAATTTTTTCCCTCCTCCCCACCAAAATGAGAGTTTGAAAAGATCAATAACGATCAGAATAGATAGAATTTTAGCTATCTAAGAGGCATTATATGAAAAAATTTACCGAACCTAAGAGTAAATGTTTGACATACGAGATCTATAAATTCTATATATCTTCTACCCTTTGATGAATTGTGACCAAAATTAAATGGAATCAATTCCCTATATTCAGATTATTATTGTATCAAATTTCATTCAAATCGGTGAATCCAGTCTAGAGATAAAAATAAAAAAATAGGTCAACACACATGCATACGTATATACTTCTTTCCAGACTTTTCGTTTAGGTATTTTTTGGTTTGAGTTGACTCATGGATCGTCAAGATCTGCAAAAGACCACGGATCTAAAAATATCCCAGAAAGATAAAACGACTACCGGTGTGGTTATCAGACTAACACGGTAGTAATGCTTAGAGTAAGATTGCAGTTGTCACCGATAATGTGGCCTCGACTTCCTCGGAATTGTAAGTACAGAGTGTCCCATATAAAACGCAGCCCAACCTTATATTGGTAGGTATTGAAATAATAAAAAGGCATGTGTAAATGCAAATGTAATTTTTATTATTACCATCCATTACCTTACATTTAGAGTAAATGTTGGAAGTGGCCGCCACCTTCTTGAATACAAGCTTCAATTCTTTTTACAGCGTTTCTGGCAACTTTTTCAAAGTTTGTGGCTGGATATTTAACACAGCTTGTTCAAAATTGACTTTCAATCGTTCAAGTGTTCGTAGTTTGTTGCTGTAGGCTTTTTCTTTGAGGTAATCCCATAGAAAAAAATCCGCCGCAGTCAAATCTGGAGATCTTGGAGGCCACAAGCCTCGACCGATAACACGATTACCAAAGAATTCCTCAACGAATCAGAAGTTGAACCTGCGTAGTGCGATGTCGCACCGTCATGTTGTAGCCAGCAGTGTCTGTCTTCCTATTCCAAGAGTGCGATGAACTGAAATAAAATATCCTGATAGCGTTCTGCATTAATGTACTCGAAAAAAAAGGACCAATTATTTTCTTCCGCGATATCGCGCACCACACGCCGAACTTCTGCGGGTGTAATTGTTTTTCGTGATAAACGTGGGGATTTTCAGCACAAATTCTACTGTTTTGGCTGTTTACGTAGCCATCCAAATGAAACCGTGCTTCATCTGTGAAAAATAACGAATCCATAACATTAATTCCCTCAAGCAGAAATCGACGGAACCATTGACAATATTGTAGCCGTTTTTCTTTGTCGGGCTCAAGAAGTTGATGAACCGTTTGAATGCGATAAGGTCGTAATTGTAATTGTTTGGTCGCCCGATGAAGAGTTGATTTAGAGAAATTAATTTCAGCAGACAAAAGTCTGATCGATTTATTTGGCGAGGCGAGTAATCGGTCTTTGATTTCAGTGACTGTATCTGTATTCAACACTGACGCAGATCTTTTGTGTTCCTTGTTATTAACAGAACCAGTCTCTCTAAATTTGCTACTAACCTTAATACTGATGTTTTGTTAGGAGCTGGTTTATCTGGGTACTTATGGTGAAACAAATCTTGCACTGCAACCACTGATTTCGTACTGAACTACGACTCAACAATGAAAACACGTTCATCTAACGAAAACACCATCTTGTCTCTAGCAATACACTGAACGTTATGATTGCATTGTTGTTACTATCGGTAGTGTTCTAATGCGTTGCCGCGATGTTCAGATGTTGGACGAGTCCATTTCAGTAACGAGTAGGGGAGTAGGCTTGACTTTTGAAATTTCTTGGATGAGTAATTGATGGGTTGCGTTTTATATGGGGCATCCTGTATTTATTGCCTCATACCAGGTAAAACAGTATAAATATATTCACATCCATTTTATTTTTACAATCTCTGTTTTTCCTTATTGTTATTATTATTTCTTTTTTTTTTTACACAATCTCTCTACAATATTCAGTCAAAGCTTGTAATACTCTAAATTTGAATAAAAAACTTGTTTGCAATATATCAATGAAAAATATTGGTACAAACAAAATAGAAAATTTTAATTTCGTCCAAAGAAAATTAATTATTACAGAGAAATGATGGAATAAAGTTGCTTAGAAAAGAATAGTAATCCATGAAAATACTGGAAAAATACAGAAAGCGTACGGAATAACTAAAGGAATCTACAATAAAAATAAAATTTCATATACGCAAAAATAAGAATTAAAACAGAATAATTAACCCTGAAAGTCTTTACGCATTAAAATTATTATAACAAATTAGAAAGAAGAAATATAAAAAAAATTAGAAAAAGGAACTAATTTTAACATCCACAAAAAACCGGGAGAATGAAAAATCCAAAAAACTTTTGATTCGATAAAAAATAAATATTAATGTTTTACGGGTATATTTCAAGAATTAAAAAAAAACAATTGATAAAGAAAAAATATCTGAATTTTTAAAAACAGAAAACTGAATTAACTTGTTTTTCAGAATTCAGGAGAAAACAGATATCTTTATTTTTCTAATCAGCTTTAATTATAATCGGTTCCCTAAATAGAGTTCAAAACATAAGTAAATCGAATGAGAAATTATGTCAAGAATGAAGGCTATCCAATTCTCGTTGGATAAAAACATTATAATACATAACAAACCTCCAAAACAGCACTTTATGAAATTATAACATCAGAACAGTCGATAGTAGAAACAAAAATAAAAGTAAAGTAACGATTACATCAACAGGAATTAATAGCTAGGTTTAAAAACATATTAAGGGAACAAAAAATAGTAATAAATGAATGAAAAACATATAATAATGTCAGTGCTGAGTCCTGACAACCAGTATCAGTATGTTAGAATGCCAGAAAATTGGCAACGTCAATTGATAATAATGTTCTTAGAACCTAGAATAGTAACATGACGTTAGATACACACAACAGTAAAAGGCTAATACGTATGTTGAACATTACACTGCACACTGTACCAAATTACTAAAAAAATAATTTGTTGTACAACACTTAATACGCAAGATAACCATTTAGCTTTAAACCTGTTGGATAACGGTAGCGACGTTAGACGGTTAAGATTTAATATGCTGTTAAAAAGACTGTTCATGCGATTAAAAAGACTTCAATTCTCAAGACATGAAACGGAAATTTAAAAAGAAAATCCATATAGAAAATCTTTAGGAAACAAAAAAAAAATTTCAAGCCGAAATAAAATACCACGAATTAAGTAAGATCCAGTTGTAAAAAAAAATTAAAAAATGAAAAATATTTGGGAATATTTGAATAAGGAATATTAGGATAATTTGAATAAGGAATATTTGAAAAAGAGAAAACAACATAATAAGCCGAAATAAAAGTTGTTACACGGTCCATACTGTCCAAATAAAAAAAAATAAAAACTGAAAATCCCTTTCGGCACGCCGGATGGCGGAGGTAGATTTCACCGGTGCTAAGTAGGAGATAAAAAATATTTCTTCCTTAAAGTTAAGAAAAATATAAAATTTACTCAATGCAACAATGGTTGCATGTGAAAAAAAAGATTCACATATTTAGCATACGGCATATTCAGCATCTTCTTATAATTCCAGCAAAATTTTGGTCATCCCTTGCCGTAAGGATTGGTCATATAAAAAAATTGTTTCAGAGAAAGGTTTTAGGTAATGTTTAGAGGATTAACGACCACTTTAAACAGATTCGATGCTGCGCCTATTAAGGCAGATATGATTTTTTGTCTTCGAAACCCTATCTCTCAATCCCCTGGGCCAATGGTAGGTGATATAAAAAAAATTAACGTATATAAGTTTTAGGTCCTTATCCAAAGAATAGTAGGAAGTATAAAGGAATTCGATATTTTACTTAATAAGAAAGTTATAGCGATATTTTGTTTTTTTCAAAAAAGCCCTCCATATTTACCCCCATGGTCCAATTTTGGTCGTTAACAAACTCGACCGAGATTTTGAAACGAGTTATTTTTAAGGAACAATTTGAAAGTGATTGGGGAAAAATTACGGCAGTTTCGTATCCACAAGAAAGTGAAATATATATATAAACTTTTGAGCTGACGGTGGTTTTGGGGGTCAGGGGTTGTGAAACGCGAAGATATGTCAAAATTTTCCGGAAGTCGAATCATGGTACCCATTACAATAGGTAGCTTTTTTATGAAATCTACTTAAAAAATTTAATGAAATAATATTACACTTGCGTTTATTATATAAAATAGAGTAGAATTTCGATAGTATTGAGTTCTAAAACTACTACGATTGGACTCGTACAAGGTCAATTTATAATTTCCCGTTTGCGTTATAAAAATGATGGGTAACTGCGGAAAGGAAAAGAGTTTTAATCGTAAACTAGTGGACATTAAAAAAACTTGTTATGATAAGCAATAATAAATGATACTACTATGCCTTAATGAGTATTTCGATAAGTAGAGTGGAACTAGATGGTTGGCGGCGGGGTACAGTAGTACTTGTTCAGTCTGTCAGAATTGATCAGATATAATCTACTTGTATAGGCTACAAATGCCGATATAATTATTTAAAAATTGTCCAACCGTTATACGCTCACTTTTTAACGTATTGCTCTACTGATACGATCTGTTTAATGAAAATCGCGCCGGAAGCGAAAGACAGTTAATTTTGACAAGATAGCAATAGCAGTTATGCTTAACTACAATTTAGTTCGTGAACCGATTGATTTAAAACACTCAATCATCAATCTTCGATAATGTATGAAGGGAAATTTATAAAACTGTTACCAATATGCTACTGTGATAAACAACGTACCTACGATTAAAATATTATAACAATAATAATAAATTAATTAAATATAAACAACTGATTTGCAAATTACAATTTAACAAATAATAATTTTAAAGCTTGAATAAAATCAATTGCTTCAAATTCGCTAATATGCATTTCAAAGCCCGTGTTTGTTTTATTAACCTTCACTACATATTACGTGATAAGTATCGTGTAATTAAATACAAATAAATCTTGACAATTTCCTATCTCTATCTAATTAGACGTGACTATTCTCCAGTGACTAGTTAGTTGTTATATCTTTTCTAAATGCGAAGCGATGAAACAATAGAAGATATTTATTTATTAAAAAAAATATCTCGGCTATTATTTAATAACCAATTATATAAATACGTAACCCTCTTTAAGCATGACAGATTTTTTTTCTTTTCTTGCTTTATTATTTTTTGCTGTCTTTTTTTCATTAATCTTTTTTACTGAAAAAATATTTATATTTAAAAAAATTTTTCTCACTAATGACATTAAATGGCACCATTTAAATATAAAAAAATTAAATATTGTTTTTGAAATTTTTTTTAAAGGTCTTTTGTTCCGTGGTTTGTTTATATTCGGATCAACGATAATAGCCATTAGCGACTTAAATAAAACTATATGATCATAAATAATAATTAGACAATAAACACGAAACACTGGAACATCGACTCGACTCGATTATTTTCACTGGGCATACAGTTCTCTGTAAGTTCTTCATCCTACTACCAAAGAGAAACCGCAACAGTCTTTTGATATATTTCGTCCGGTTGAGTAAAGTCTTTACATTTGAACCCTTTCTTTCTTGTCCTGTTTAGCCTCCGGGAATTACCGTTCAGATATTACTTCAGAGGATTAATGAGAATGATATGTATGAGTGTAAATGAAGTGTGGTCTCGTAGTCTCAGTTCAACCATACCTGAGATGTGTGGTTAATTGAAACCCTCAAATCCGAATAAAAGTAACTGCTTTTACTAGGACTTGAACACTGGAACTCTCGACTTCCAAATCAGCTGATTTGGGAAGACACGTTCACCAATACACCAACCCGGTGGGTTTCACGTCTGAACTCAGGCTTAATTGTTTTCTAATAGAACCGAACATTGGGCAATCTAAGAGTAAGCGGTTTACGGTCCATTTTACATTGCACCCTCAAAGTTCTCCTGAGGAGAGTCAAATAGATGGCATGGGTTAGCTTTGTGAGTCCTATCCTCAGCCGAATGTCTCTTCTGGTTGCTTCTGTTGTATAAAGGTTTTGAATATAGCTTTTTATCGATTCATACATTTATAGATTAAATATTTAATCTAGATGAAAAGTTATTAATTTACTAGCAATAAAGCCTGTTGCAAGAAAAATAAGTACAACGGGGGCTAGAATACGCAATATAAATATATTTGGTATCCCATGCAATATATGCTATTACCTTTAACAGAAAATGTATAAAATACAAGTTGCTACTGGTTTTCCTAAAGTCCTATTCTTTAGTTTTCGGTTTTAAAATAGTCCTCCCTGACTCAGAAGATTTTTACGTACTGTTATTTCTTGATTTAAATTCCTTAATTACTTATTAATTTACAGTTTTAATTTGTATTTTCACTATAATATGTTGTAATTTAGTTATACTGGAAAATTTCTTTGTAAACGTTAGTTTTTTCAAATTTTTTCTGAATTTGGAAGTAACATACCTTTCTCTGGCCTGTGGACGATTTGAAATTTATGTAATAGAATTTTCGCACTCTTGACAAGGCAACATACCTACTTTTTCTAGTGTTTGACTTTGAGATTTATTGATTATCATTGGAAATGTAATTTTTACAGGAAACTATCATTCTTTTAGTATAAAGGGAAAACTGGTATCGATAAATGCAAGTTCAATTCGGGGAATGAAAACCATTACACTTGACAACGAACTTTAATTATTACTTCCGTAATAATTAAATTTGGTTTTAGTTCTTTGACTGTTAACCGTATTCCATTGCACAGACCTCGTTCTGTATTAAGATTTCAAAAAAGTATGATGACACAGCTCCTACCTTTAATTTCAGTTCATGAACAGATATTCCTAAAGGAGTTTGCGCATTCAAAAATTCTACTGGATAATACTCTTCCTTATTTTCTCTATCATCAGAATCAACGGAGTTAAAACTTAAATATGTGTTTGTTGTTCCGTCTAAAAGATTTAGAACATTCTCATTTAGGTCGTCTACACCTGAATTTTTGGAATAAAGAATGGTTTTTTTAGCAACTGCATAACAATCTGAAACATTTAAACAGTCACCAAATTTTTTTTTTTGTATATCTCCGTCAAATAAAATACGGGAAGATATTTCTATCATTTCCTCTGGTAAACTATCAGTTGCTTTATGGTAACTACTGCCAAGCCGTAACAGCCACTCGCTGAAAGTGGAATCAACTGAGCGAACATTATTTTTAAGTCATAAGATTTAAAATTTTTTCCAAGGTGGAATTTAATGTTCACTTCGACTGCTTTTGTTCTGCCACCATGTTTGACAACAGGAAGACTTTGCCTAATATCACTCACAAGTAAAATTACCTTACCCCCAAAAGGTTTTTGATTTTTTGTTAATTTCTTTCAGTAGTCGACCAATACAGTTAAAGTAAAACCGGGAGCCATTGTATCTTCATCCCAACTTATGGCTTTACTTGATCGAATAAATTCTTCATTAAGATTTTAACTTAATATTTGTAGTGGACGTTTCAGTTAAAGATAGTACTAATTTTAATTTATTGAAATATATTTATTCAACTTCAAGTAGATTAGCAGCAATTTCCGTTGATGAAACAGGTAAAACATAGTTTGATCTCAACGAATTGTGCTAAGAATGGTTAAAAAGGATATGTAAAGCCGGAAATTTTTCTGAGTTTAGAAGCTCTACTGATACAATTCAATCTATTTTTCAGTAATTTCGGTTTATCTTCTTCTTTTCTTCAGAATTAAAAGGATGTGAGCATAAGGTAGCCCTTGTTTTTGAAATTAAATTGCAGGAACTTCAAAAATCTATTTTTTTTGTTATATCATTTAGCAGTGCTTTCAGTTTTAGTTGAAAGAATCTTGCTACTATATCAGGACGATGTTTTACTAATTGGTCGTTCAAAGTTTCTGAAATTTCTTCCCACTTTGGATGAGCCATGGTAACAAATAGATTAGGCTTACCATAATTTCTAATTACTGCTATTGCATCTTAATGGTGCTGGATTATATTTCGTGCGCTCTCGTGAAATGACGATAGTAAAATGAGAGTTTTACAGGAAGTAAATCTTCATTATTCTCAGCACTCTGGGTTTCATGCATGAGACACATGTACTTGTTGACTGTAGTTGAGATTGATTTTGTCTTATATAATTCAATCTGTTAACCTCAATTTTTAGATAGGCGTCAACAATGCACTATTTCATAAGCTTATCTGCACTCTCAAACAGATTGAATTCATCACGAATTTAAAGACGGCACTGATATTATTGCATTGAGGTGACTCTCAATTTGGATTTAAAGTCTGCTTCTGTAAATTTGAAATAGTTCTTGGTCTGTGTTGTGGGATGTTGATTCTCCAGCTTTTATACCCATATGAGAAAAGAAGTGGGTACACCAAAGGCTCTAAATTTTAGTCAAGAATGTTAATTCTTTCTGGTTTAGTGCTTTCATTTACCCGGCAATGAATCAATAAGTCATGGTTGGCCGGTGGTTCACCTACTACGTTTTGAAATATAATGACAATCTCATTAGATCGTGATGCAATATATTTCCTTTGATTATTTTTGCAATTTTGAATAATGTCATTGATTGATACATTAGAAGGGAATGCAATATTCACATCAGCATCTTGAATATTCTCTCGAACTTCATAAACGAATCTAAAACACGCATCTTCAAACGGATTATTTTGTCATAAACGTACTTAGTATTTGCAACAGACTTTCATTGCACTAACCTTTTTCTGTTGTTTTAATTCTTTTGACTGCAGCCTCTTCAAGATCAAGAATATATAATTGAGTTTATTTGCGGTGCTCACCATTATCAGGGTACAGTACTCCAGCGCATTGATATATTGTTCCATTAATTCTAAAACAATAGGTTTATAACCTGGTGAAGGAGTCACTTTTACCCCCATTGAAGCAAATGCCAGAGAACTATTCATTGAACGTATATTTTCAATAAAGTTGGAATACCCATGTCCATTTTTCATAATTTATTGAATTAATGGGGAAATACGAATGTGGTCCAGTTTAACTGCTCCTTTGGAGCAACATGTAGAATACGTTTTGTTCGGAATATACGTCTCCAAGAAAATATTTCGCGCTATAAAACTGACAGGTCTGTCTATGAGCCCTCATGAGTGTCTACCCACTTCATTTTCATCACCAATGTGGTTTAGAGCTTCGTGGGTGGTAACATTTTCATTTCTTTTATCTCTGCTTTGTTTTACTTGGTTGCAATTTTTCATTAATTCACGACGATCCGACACCGTTGGAAAACGGTGTCATTTTGTTTTTTTGAGCGGCCATGAATCAAACTACCATGAGGGAACTCAGTCACAGAAGACGTATCCCCATCATCATTAACATCCACATCATAATTTCTCCTATTTGGTTGTCCTGACAATCTTAGATTACACATTTTAGCGCAATTCCCGATTGTTGTGTAAGCTTATAAATTCTCAATAAAAATTCGAAACTGAAATTGTGGGAAAATTTTTGCTGCGGTCGCAATATTCACGATATCGGAATATTCACCATTAGTAGAATAAGACTTAAAAATTTGAGGAATTCTCTACGGATAGCCGATAAGTGGTATCTCCTAGAATAGAATCAGAATATTATTTCCCTTGTTAACCACTTCTTGAATAATTAGAGATCGCAATTCGTCATAGCGCGATTGATTATTATTTAGAAAAATGAAATACATATGCAAAAAATATAATTATTGATATCCAAGAGCCACAAAATGAAATTGAATTGAATTTTTTTGCATTCATAATATAAAAAATACAACGTTTTTTAGGAGTAGTATTCTTTAGGAATTTTTAAGCCGAAAGCAACATTTAAAACAGCCTCAATTAAACACTTTAATATAAAATTTGTTCTATAATATTAGAAGATAACTAATAAAATTTGGAATCGGATTCCGCCTTATCCTATAAAACTTAAGTTTTTGAGGAAAACTTATCTTTCATAATATTGAAAATTTTGTTTCATTTAATACCTAGTTAAAATTTGCCACATATTGATATGTTTTGTTTTTATTTATTATTATTTTTAATAATTTATTATTAATTAATTTGTTATTATTTATTTTGTTTATTATTATTTATTTATTATTTATTTATTATTTATTATTATTTATTTATTTATTATTTATTATTTATTTTGTTATTATTTAATATGTTATTATTTTTAATTTGAAATCCTTTCGTTTGAATTTAGTTTGTGTACTTTATTCATACTGTTTTATTCAGAATCAAATTCTCTACAAGTTTTTAAAAACTTTTTTTGTGTTTATTACCCATTTAACAATGTTATGTTACAACAAATATAAAATAGTGTATTTTTCGACCCTAATATTTTGTCTTTTACCCCAGATTTCTCAAAAACAACTAAAAATACAGGTCTTATTTCTTTCATTTTTTCAGGTAAGATTTTATATGAAACCACAAATTTTTTTTGTGTGCCAAGAATCACAGTCGTCGAGCTTAATTTTACCAAAGACGTAGAAATCAGAGCGAAATCTTTCGCCAGTCGACTTTCTATACGAATGGCTGCTGAACCTATGGTTAAGTGAAATTTCTTCTCTATTTTCACTAGTAGTACATGTCCTGGAAGTTTGTTACATTCTTTATGAATCACTCGGTATATTTACATAAATAAATACTTTTTTTTTAAATTTTGTATCGATTTTTAAAAACATGTTTGATTAGTGAGACCATGAAATATGGATATTTTCTAAAACCGTCACGCTCAAAATTCTGACAGATCATTATACTTTTCCTCATTCCCTTATTCCTGCAGCTGCTGGAGAAGCTAACAATTATTTCCGACAAATTAAAAATAAATGTGATTCAAGCCCACATTAATTATTTAAAATATAAACATAAGAAATAATAATAAAAGCGACCTAATACCAGTATGACTGAAATAATTTTCAATTTTTATTATACGTGGAATAAGTTTAAAAAAAAAGTGAATGAATTTTTCGTTCAAACACTCCAAATTTAAATTTATTTTAATTACGAAGAGAAGAGTTAACAATTTTTATTTTATGTTGATACAAAAGAAAATTGACCATATCGTATCGCCTTTTTTTAATACAGTAGTAAAACATTCGTTATTAAACTAGAAAATGATGTTACATTGCCATTAAACATATAGTTGCAAAGGATTTTTTTATTGGCACTACAGATTTTACGACACTTCATGAAACATTACTTATTTCTTTTTTTAATTAATTTTAAAAAGTTTTAACTGTGAAATTTGATAATGTTCCAAAGTATTGAAATACTTTCTATTATTTCAATGAATCATCTTTTGTTGGTAATATATATGGCGGGTTGTGTTAATCCGCGTGTGTATGTAGTGACTTAACCTGACATTGAAGTCTTTTTTTCGCTCCAATGGACTCCTTTACCATTAACATTAAAGACCAGGTAAATGACCGAATGTGCTGTTTCTTCTTACTACGAGCAGTTTTAAAGTGAGAGGTGTGACTGTGGTTTCCGTGGCCAGAGTGATCAAGCGACAACAAAACTGATGAAAGTCAGGAGTACAAATTGAACCGATTCTAGGTGGAAGCGGAAAGAGCTAGAAAGAAATAAAATGAGAAGAGACCATGCCCGTGACTGTCCACGGTTCACGCTCAGCTACCTTCGACGATCAAGGAAGCGTAAATTAAAAACATCGATCAACCTGTAGTAACGGATAGTATTTATTTTTTTTTGTGTTGCAAAGAGCGAGTGATTAATTAGTTTTAAATACTTTCTTAATGTAGTCATTATTAATCATTTTATCTTTATTATATGATGGCTACTGACTATAAATCACTTAAATGTGCATATTAAAAAAAAAAAAAACTATAATATTTTTAACACTGTTAATTAAAATATTTATTACGGAAATGTGTTTTTTTGCTGTAGTTTATCTAGTGATTTATGATCACCTTTTGTAACTATATTCCTATATTTTACTTATAAAAATTACAGCCTAAAAGAATTCCTTCTTTTTTATGATGAAATAAAATTTTTCTTGCTCATAAAAAAAATTCTGACTAGGACTCGAATCTAGCATTTTATTATAATAATTATAAATAATAATAATATAATTTTAACCAGTAATCCTCAACGTGGGTTCTATGAGAACTGAAAACGTTTATTATTACCATAACTTGACATATTTTTAAAAGTGCATATACAAATTAATAAATTTACAATCTTGGTTTCCCGGGTTTGCGCAGAGCACGATCCTTATCATAATTCATTTAAATATCGGCTTCATCTAAATATTTTTGTTTCTTGTGTGTAACACAGTAATAGAAGAGGGGGGGGGGGGTTAGTAGATGGCATACGACAACAGTTTATTTATCTTAAAACTTTTATTTTAAGGCTTGAAGTGCACTGCGTTTTTCATTTGTTCGTCCTGAACACAGACAAATAAATTTTTTGGTGTGCCTACTCTTGAGCAAACTACATATGATTGGCAATGCGAAAAAACATCGATTTTCCAAGTTAATGTTTGCCGAACAAAGTGATTTCTTAAACCATAACACCGTTACGTCTTCGAAAATAATTTTTCCAGTAATCATCGATTTCCATAGAAACGACTTTGTTTTGTTACTATATTTTTGTAAACGTAACCGCAAAATTAGAGGTTGGTTAGAAACTACTCTAAGCGAGTGAAAAGAGATTAGATTCTCAAAATGAAATGTAGATAACAATTTTGTTCATGTTAGTTCGAAAAATTTCCAATTTCTGTTACTACAATCGGTTGGTAGTTATCCCAACCGTTCATCCAAAACGATCGCTAATTGTTGTACTAGGTTTTTGTTATTATATCATAAAGTTATTTTTAACATAATTTCATTGGTAGGCAGCCATTACCACATCGATTTCACCTAAAACAGAATATTTCACATAAATTTACTACGAAAAAATTGTATTGTAATATAAACTTTCGCAATTTGAAATATTTCTTTTCGATATCTATTATTAAGAACGGGCATAAAATCTACTTTTTTATAACAACAAAATCTTTGCTTAAAAATATAAAATAACTGGTCGTCAGATTTTAATTTTAATTCGGGGAGCAGTACTATTTCGCATTATTACGTCACAGAGAGAATGTTCAGTGGAACCTTGACATAAAAAAATGATGGAAAGCACTAATAATTACCGAAATATTAACTACATGTTCTTTATATCACGATTGTAATTTATTACGGACAAGGCAAGATGTTTAAGAACATAAAAAACAGTTTTCAAGAGTTACCTTTAAAACTATAAGGAATTCTGGTAGACTGCTAAAACATATATTGTTGAATTAGTATTTTTTTTAAACGTAGACATTCTAACGCTATAAGCACTAATACGACTAAATAAACAAAATGAACTATTTATCTGATTTATAGATTTTCAAATTAGGTAAGATTTAATCATTTATGGTAAATTAGAATTTTTTTTCATAATTCAATTTTTCATAATTATTTCTTTTATCGAAAATATTAATCGGAAAATTGGGAAAGAAATGTTTCTATTATTTAAAACAACAAAAATAAATATACTTGTTCGTTATATTACCCATATGCAAAATTAGGAAGGCTTTTAAGAAATTTCTCCCTTTACTGATGGATAGTTTAAAATAAATCACAATTTTTTTTTTAGATTGGGAGTTTTTTGTATAGTAAGTCCAATTTTGTTGAAATGTTTTATTTTACTGCATTATTAATCGATAAAAATTAAATTAAAATTGATAAAAATTAAAAAATCTATTAAGAAAAATAATTTTCCTGAGTACTAAAAGTAACCCACCTAGTGGTTAACTCGTCGTCACAAATCAGTTGTTTAAAGAAGTTGATTTTCAAAGTCAAAGGTTCTTGGTTCAAATCCTAGTAAAGGTTAGTTGCTTTTATATGAATTTGAATACTAGACATACATTGGTATACTTTAGTGGTTGGAGTTCAATGCTGCCGGAAAGCAGCCCCAGCTTAGGCACCCTGAGAACAGTCTGCCGAGCGGCTCTCTTATGACAGGCAGCAGATGGTGAAAAACATCCGGGTCAAGTTGGTCAATCCCCGGTGTTTACATCAATGACATTCGAGAAACCACTCGGTCTATATCTTCGGCTTCCACGGTCCGAACGCCAGGGAATGGTGTTTCACCCGCCCTGACGCTGATTTCCGCTTCCCCCCCCCGGAGCATCTGGAAACAGAGTATCCAGGAACGCCTGGTAAGTCGCCACATATGTTAATGTGTGGTCACGACCACCAAACCCGCACCGAACACTGGACAACACGTGCAGTGGCTTGTAACAAGTCTTTGCGAGCTGCCAGGGATCGCGTTGCAACTCGCGCATGGAGTCCTTCCAAAATTTGAGTTTGGCTTCCTTGATGGCGTGAACGTATTCATTACGGGCACGCCGGTAGATCCGAAGACGCTCAGCGCGCACGTGGTTAACGATATTCCCCGTTAGGGGACCTCACTCTTGCGCGCAGCACACTTAGGTCAGAGGACCGCCATTTCTTACCGGGCCTCCGTCTGCGTTCCATAGACGCCCCCCCCCCCCCGGAAGAAAGGGTCATGACGGCTCCAGGCACGCTAAGATCAGCGGACTGGCTGCTCATGACGGGTCCATCCAATGGCCTAGGCCGCCGTAGGACCACATCACAGCCAGTCTTGATGGCCCGGCCGATTTGCTCCGCCATCAATTCCACCTCCTCCCTACTCCCAATGCGCCACTGCAATCCCTGTAAGGCAGCATCGCATACACGCCTCAGCCTGTGCCGATCCAGGCCCCTTAGGTTATAGCGACCTCAATCTGGCGCTCTTAGACCGCCTCCGTAAGCAATCATAGGTTATAAGCCTATGATCGCTCACACTGGCCTCGGGCCAGACAGTCGAACTACTTGTTTTCCGAAGCAAGTCGCCCGTCACCAAAGTGACGTCTATGTAACTCTCTCCCAGTTCGCTGGAGAAAGTTGGCGGCTGCTCCGCATCATTAATCAAGTAGAGATTCCTGGCTTCTGTGAACTGTTCAAGACCAGCGCCTCTGATGTCGGTGAGTGGTGAACCCCAGGCAGTGGACTTGGCGTTAGCGTTCAGAGCAACCAACACTCTGGCGCCTGGGAGACCGTCCAGAATCCTACCCAACTTCGCCAGCAAGTCGTCGATACCCCATCCAAGCTGGTAGTATCCCGACACTAGTACGACATCGAGCGTACCCCTCGTGATCCGCACGACGGTGAATTGCTCGTCAGACCACTGGGGCATCCAGAAGACACCCAAAGAATCAAAGCCCACCACGATCGCAGAGAGCGGCCGTCCCCCACGAGAATGAATCACCTTGACCCCGCGGAAGCCGACCACCCTATCCGCGACCGCGTACGGCTCCTGGACCAAGAGGACCTCGAGGTCGTACTCTTCAAGGAGCCTTATGGCGTCGCTCGTGGCCGCCCGGGAATGGTGCAGGTTAATCTGCCCCAGGCGCAGGCGTTCGTACTGGTGAAAGCTGTCCCCAAAGGCTTCCTGCCGTTCAGGCTTCCTCATAATCGCCCTGCTCTTGGGGGTGCCAGAGACCGGGCCACCCTGGAACACCCTGGATGTCAGGGGGAAAACTGGCCGCTCATAAACGGCGAGTCAGTGTGGCGAGAGTCGCATTCTCGGACCGTGTGGGAGTTCCTCGATGAGGTTGCGATGTTCAACCATCATCGTTAGATTTTTATTTAATTTGGGTTTTACCGATTCCTATAGCGCTGCTGTGGGAAGTTTTTCTTGAGATAATGGCTGGCCACCAGCAAGAAAAGCTCCAAGCGCTTTAAATGGTGGACAGGCACTAGCTGGCAGACAGCGACTGAGGCGTCGCAGCTTAAATTGCTGTGTTTTATTTTATACTGACTTTATTTATTTTTGTAATTAGTACAAGGGGTGCGCCTCCCCAATCTAGATTAAGTTGACAAGTGAGCGGTAGGGACACATAAGCGGGTAGTGTATAGCACCCTGCTTAATCCGCTCACGCTGTTAGGTTGCTCATTAGGAGCTTGTAGGAGCAGTAGGAGACGAGGTCGCAAAACCGTTCTGAGGTACAGTAGCCGTTTCTTGGCACGGACATTTGGTCTATGCTCTAGGGCGACCGAATGGGGTGGTGGCAGGAGAGTTGCCAACTAACCAACAATATCCGTCCTATACGTAAAGTAATTCGGAATGGTCAGTTGTTTGTTCGCGCTCAGACACGTCTAAGACAACAGTATCATGTCTACTAGTAGATCCTCGGACAGACGGCACGTTCTGCCGTCTTGCCTACTACTGAGTTGGCGTTCCACTGTAGCAATCTAATAGTTTGCCTAATCATAGATAGCAGGTTAATGAGTCACTCTATGATGGACTGAATACAGTCCTTTAGAGATTTTTCTTGGAGCAAACGGGTCAATATTGCTAGAATTTCCCTATAATATTACTAGTTACTATTATATATTATCCCTAATATTGCTAGAAGGAGGACGGGTTCGGATTAGATAGCTTTCCATTAAGAAAGAATCGTCCGAAGAGTACTGCTAAAATTTAAATTAATAGTTATTTAACTATTTTTGACTTCATCATTCATTTATTTAATTATACCGCTCAACTGAGACTTCACAACGTAGCAGATGACTAAAACAGCATTTGTTGTGATGAATTGCAATTTTTCAAAATGTATTTTTCTGCAAATACTGTTATTTTTTTGTTAACAAATGTACCTAAGAAAAATATGATCTTAATTAGGCGAAATATCGAGATTCTGAGGGTGACCTTGCTCTATAGACTCATCTCCTTGACCTTTTAAGTAGAAAATATAATGGCATCAATGCCCTATATATAGAAGTAATCTTACCAAGTTTGGTCAAAATCGTTTAATACTTCTGGAGATATAAGATGATAAGTAGATAGAGCCAATACCAAACAAACGAACATTAACATCCGGAAAATGTACATCAAATTTTTTGGTTTTTTAAACCAAAAAGTTTTTTACTTAAATTCATTATATATATATATAAAACAAATATATAAATTAGCTCTGGCAACAGATCAAAACTTATGCACAGAGTTTAGATATTAAACGCTTATTAATATTACATGAATAATTTTATCTAGATGCTTTGAATCAACACAAAACTGTAAGAACAATTTAAAATTATAGAGAGCTTAAAATATGTAAAATAGATTATTAATTTAAAAAACTTTCCTAGTTTTTTTTAATAATTAAAAAATAAAATTAAAACTGTTTACTTATGGCAAAATGTGTAACTAACGAAATAATATTTTTACTTCTGGATACAAATCATACCTGAAACAAACAAAAAAATTTAAACGATTAGTATAGGAAATATGAAATAAAACACGTACAAATAATCATGGATCTGTATTTCATCAGAATAAAAATCGATATGAGTGAATGTTCCGTTCCACGTAGAGCCGTTCTGTGCTGCGATCTATGGGTGCTAGCGCTAACCGGAAAGTGAAGCTCCTACTAACATTCTACGTCAGAATCCGATTCAGAGCAGTCGTATGCACTTTCAGTCCGGATGGAAATATTCGGATGAACGTTTAGTTTATTAGTATAAGTTATATGTTATTTAATTTAATTATATATGTAAAGATATGTATCAAGTTCAATTATATATTTCATTTACTGTCAAGACGACAATTCATTAAACCGTTATTCAACAAGCAACAAGGCCTTATCTTCATTCATCACCTACGAATATACAGTCCAACTTCGCTCTAAATTCTACCAGTGAATTACTACTGCAATCAACAAACTTACGTAACCCTAGATGTTGATCAGATGTTTTATGGAATGAAGGGACAGTTTCTTTTCTCTTTCAGAATTATATTGTTTACTAATCTTATTAAATAGTAAAAACTTTAATAACCAATTAATATATTTATTCACTATTTAACATCACGAAAGCAATACGTAAGGAAAGACTGGAATTCGACGGACTTCTGACAAGATTGGATTCAAGCAGACTTACGAAGAGAATTTTTGACCAGCGTTATGGCGAAAAGATGAACGTTAAATAGTTCACACAAGTTACAGGATCAAAGTCCAGCAAACAAAAACGTGACAGATTTAAAAGACAGCGCAATGCTTAGGAAAAAAACCTTAAAAATCAAAGGACCCAAGAGAGGAAAGAATGCTCTAATCTAAAGTGGTCGGAAGACAGAAGGAAGCAGCACAGTGAAAGAAAAAGGAGGTATTGGAGAGTTAAAAACCAGCCAGAAATAACTAATATAAGTGATCCTATAGTGGCCGGTGCAAACAAAAACATATATATATATATATATATATATATATATTGTATAGGTATATATATATATGTATATATATATATATATATATATATATATATATATATATATATATATATACAATAAACTATACCTATAAGGGACAATAGTCAAATTAACCAAATTTTAACCGTATTGTTATAACCCGACACAAACGCGTCAAAAATATCATTACCTTAAAAGAATGTGGCTCGGACCGTTGCATCTTGCACAAAAAATATTTTAAGCATCTCATAGTTATAAGAAAGATGGAATATGTAGGTATTAAAAACAATTCAAATTAAATGATTCCTTACTATTGAGAAACAATGTACTGAAAACTTCTGCATAATGTATGAATACATAAATCGAATTAATAAGATTACAGCCGATCTCCGTTGTGGTGTAGTAGCGTCTCGGTCTTTCATCCGGAGATTCCGGGTTCGAATCCCGGTCAGGCATAGCATTTACCATACGCTATAACTTCCATAGAGCTAAGATTACAGCAGTTGATATCCATAAAACTTAAAAAACATTACAACTAAGATTATTATGAATTGAATATTTTAATGTAAAAATAAACAGAAATAACTGAAAACGAATTGCAGGAATGCGATTCTCATCAGAATTATTGAAATTTCCGGATTTTTGAACTGAGAATACGCTTTCTTATTACGATCAAATATTTTGTATAAATTAAACTGGTGCGGTCCATTTAGCACTTAAAGAACTATATGTTTGTATAATCCATCAACCCTGCTGATAACCGTGAAAACATCTAGGTTTTGATGAATGATCCATTCAAAAGAATTCCCCTAGTCTCTCTCATTTCAACCTTAACATCTTAGCTTCAAGAGATACCTCTGCTAATCCGAGCGCTCTTGCGAAAAATTGGATAAGAAATTCCATAGAGATACAACTTCGATAATTCAGAACATTTTTATTAACTGAAGTAATTGCAATTCTTCAGGACGACCATGACAGTCTAAAAATGCAGACCTCCAAATATCTTACTTCGGTTAACAAACTAAGACGCGTATGTTAGAATAAAGGAAAGTTAAGAATAAAATTTAATAAATAAGTCGAAATTAACTTTTGAGTGCTTAAATGTTACTTATTTAATTGTAAATGACAATTCAATTACTCGCTTATATATGACAGAGTAATTGAAGGTTATACGAGGTATACTACGGTTTAGTTGCCGATTGTTTTCAAATATATAATAATAGTTTCTATAGAAATTAAACTTACATTATTTCTATGGAAACAATATATTATTCGATCTAACTATTCGATCTCTTTACATAATTATTCCTGAAATTGATCTAATCTAGTGAAGTCGTTTTAATTTTCGGTTTTATTTTATAAAATGTATTCAAAAATAATAATATCAACAATAGCTGTAGCTGGCGGGATTGCCGCGATTTATTACTATATGAAGTAAGTAACATTTTTCAATAAAAATTCTTTGAAAATACTTCATTAATTTTTTTACTAATTTACAGTCTATTATAATAATTTTAATGAGGTAACACATATCTAAGAGACATGGAATGAGATTCATTACCTGCATCTAATGAAATTAAAATAATTTTAGAAAGAAAGATAGTTAAAGTAATTGTCTGAAGTGTGACTAATTTTAACTTAATGGTCACTGTTTCGAATAGCAGCAATTCCACTTTGGAATTTTTTTTATCTTAAAGGGGCAAAAACATTTTTTTAATAGAAACCGTAACTTAATTAGTTATCTAGCAGTGAAAATCCGGAGTACATTTATGAACTGCAAGTAATCGAAACATGACAGTATTTACCTTCACTTCCAGGTATTATTTTTAGATCTGACGTTTTGAACACTTTACACTTTGAACACTTTGTGTACACCTTTACATTAAAAGAAATATATATGAATATCTATTGTAGATAAGTTTAAAATGACTTCCATTTTATATTATTTATTAACATGATGAAATTTATATTTATTCTTTAAGGTTATAGTTATGGGACGGAATACAATAATGTACACTGTCAATCATTCCAGATCGCTAAAAAATGTGCTTAAACGAATGTGAAATTTATGGCATAAATTAAGAAGTTTCTGTTTATTAATTAAACAAATAATTAACATATATATACTTATTAATATATATTATTAATTAATTAGTTATACAAAAGTCTCAAGAGTTGTTTAAAAAATCATGCTTACACATTTATTCGTGCTTCTTTCTTCTAAAATTTATTAAGTAAATAGATAATTTGGAAGGATTCATGTCAAATTACAACAAAGTCGGTTAGGCGGAAACAGCTTTGTTAAATGAAACTGGTTAAAAATATTTACTGGATATTTATTGCTATTATAAATATAATTAATTGCCTATTTAATTAGTAAATTAATATGGGAGTTTTCCAGCATAATGAGTATTCATAACTTCAAGCCAACCCGATATTATTTTAGATATAATAAGCATAACGTTTGTTGATGAACTGACATTCGTACATAAGTTACTCCATGAAATAGATACGTATTCATTATTACCAAGATAACATGTATTCAATTCCAGGATTTTCTCTCAGAGAATAGAATAATCGCCTCACGTTGCACCGAAGTGAAACAATTGTTTAGATAAATAATAATTCATTCAACACGCTTACTTGTAACAACTTTTTCCTATCGATCAGCGGAATTTCCTGCCCGTTTCGATGTCTAGAAACTAAACATTTTATCTGAAAATTTATAAGGCAAACTAACAGAGCTCTCATTTTTCTAATATAATGGATCGATAAGTAAATAAAACAATAAGCACATAATTTATATACATTTTTAAAACTCTTCTCTTCCTGAGATTTTATTACTCCGGCTTTACAAATGGTCCCTATGTAAACTAAAAATACCAGAGTTTCCCGAGGTCCCGAAACAAATCCTTACACAAGTTATTGAATTCTGCTCTATCTGTTCTCTCCCTTTACTCGCCTTTGCTCTTTTCTGCTAACGATAGTTTCATTCGATTCACAATTACATTTCCTTGACGAATCTCCTCAAGTATAAAAATATACGTATTAAAATATCCTCACGTATAAGAATGTCTCTTTTCCATAAATAACTTTAATTTGTACAATTCTACTGTAAATGTACATCGCCTGATACATTATAATGCATCACACACCGTCCTGTTTCTACTAGTTACAAGCGACATAAAATCTATCTTCGTTCCGATTAATCGTAATTCATATTCATACACGTTACAAACTTTATTAACCTGTAAACTTTCGGATAACCAAAATTTCTTTGCGTACTGGTTAATACAGATTGATCATTAGCAATTAACCCTCTAGAAAATCGAGTCGGTAGGTATTCCTATCAACCCGCACAATGTTACTGACAATTAAAATCTAATCGGGGATTAATAGGTTCGTGATTAAAATTTAATGTTTGCGAACCTATTATTTAGATGTTCTAATAATATTAGTGATAGCAACATGTACAAATGAAATGGAACAACTGACTTTGAGTCATGTCAGGGCTGGTCAAAAACAAATCGAAATTTTGTAGCGAGTTTTTATTTGTTCAAAACAACTTCTTCATTTATCGTAGAAAGTGCTACTTTCATAGAAAATAATAATACACCTGGTTATTCCACCTTTACTTCTTTATCACTTTCAAGTCGTTGATCTCCTGATTCCTCCTCTAGTGGTCCAAGCTAATAGTCGCACAGCTGAAGATGGAGATTAATGCATTTGAAATAATTGTTCGATTATTGCGGTGAAGTGTGATCTAGCATTAAGATGTTCGGATTATAGGAGGAAATGTTGAGGATCGGAATTTTACGCCTTTTAAAGCGATAAGTTTTCCCTCGATCTTGCAAAACAGGCATATAATGTGCAGTATTTATGCCTTGGCAAATTTATTTTAGCTTTCCCTGTACCTGGTTCTGACCTTTTCTTCGTAGTTCAACACAGAACCGATTCGTCAGTGGCGTATATTGAGTGATGTGCTTGTGTTTCATCTCGTCTGTATGAGTGCGATTCGAAACGAGCCCCTCTGCATCACCATCACAAAAAAATTTTGTTACGTTGCTTTTCCTGACGAAACCGGTTAACTTTTACTCGTTTATCTCGCTTACCGGTATAGTGAATGCGAAACTATGAACGGTGGAAAGGAGTATTATAACACGGTCGTCTCAAGATCGAGTAATACGAGTATGTGACTAAATGTTGACGATCCACCAAACTTGAATTCACTTGAATTAAATGGTAATTCGAGAGATTTTTTCTTTTATCGGGTATCGACGAATTTTTCACAAAATTATTATTTTTTATGATTTCAATTTATTTTTCCATTTGATTTTAGTTACTATTAGTGCTTTCTTTTATTAGTTTTGTTTTCTTCTACATTTTTCGTTGTTGCTGCACATTTATTTTATATTTGTAGTGGTACCTTGTGGACATAATTTGCCACATGTTCGTTCACCCTTTTGTTTTTTGCTATGAATCAATCGGTTCTATTCCATGCCTGTCTTCATCACACAAAACCCGAAAATTTATAGACTCTAATCTCTACCGGCAGGTCTAATCGTTCAAAAAGAAATATTACACCGTATAAAATTGATGCTGATAAAATACTCGACATTACATTTCTTATTTATTCTATTTCTAATTTATTATTTTGCTCTACTAAGCAATTTTTATAATCATCTATCGATGATTATAAAAAAAACTTTAAATAAATTAGAACAGAACTAAAATATAAATAAATTTGTTTGTTTAATCTAAGAAATTTGTATTTTTTAGTCGCAAGAGCACTCCAACAGAAGCTAGTGACGATGATGTACCCTTCGACCAAGATTCATCTTCCTCATCATCTGTTGCCACTTATGACAGCGATGAAGTCTCTGTGATACCAATTAAAAGATCATATGGAACTACAAACTTGTTTGATTCACAGGGAGCAAGCTCCGGTGACTGAAATTTTGCAGGTAAAAAAATCTATTCAAAATTACTTAATTTTTTTATTACAATAAATTAATAAAAGAAGGGTAAACAGTAACGATGTAAACATGACACGATTCCAAATAAAATTAAAGTAATAGTCAACAGAGATTAGTTGTCACGGAGTATGACAAAAAAACAATCGATCACGTAGTAACTGAACCGAACGGTTTAGAGAACTGTATAAGTTCATTCTTATTTTCTAGCCTTTTAAGTTATTCATAATAATACATGCTTATTAAATTTAAAATATTTTTTTCAGTAAAATTCCATTAATAACAAAATATCCCTCTAACTACCAGAAAGAGTAACTTTCTGGTAGAGTAGACACTGTAGAGAAACTGTAGACACTTTTCTACAGTTCAATATTTTATTAAAATAATTAATAATAAGTAAGGATACGACCGATTCCCGGGATTTAATAAACTTTCTTCAACACCTCATTCAACTCATTGAAACTAAAACATAAATCTAACAAAACGAAACAAGAATTATTGAAGCAGCACAAAAGATATTTCACATGCTACACATGCTAAGAATTTCATCCGCGTTACGATTTTGGAAATAATCAACCCGTTTTTTGCAGCTTTTTCTGCGAATATAATTTTAACTTTTCACTTTTAAAGATACCTGTACTCGCTCAAAGCTCGTTTATAATCCTTTCTTTCTAAAGTTTATCAACAACCTTCTTAAGATACATAGAAAGCGAACACATAACATTCAACGTATTTTCATTCTTCTTATACAATTTTAACTACTCACTTCGGACTGAACCAAACCGCATCGTCATCAAACCACCTGTGAAAATGAGATTTTCAAAGATAATAAATTTTTCTATTACAATTAATACAGCTACTTCGTATCCTATCGCATGATTTGCCAGTTTTTTAAAGGTGCATCTACTTGTTTCACCTTCTAAGGAGGTTTATGTTCGCGCACTTACAAAGGAGGTTTACTTTGTAAACCTCGGTCATTTATATTCGACTCAAATTCAAGCGGTAAATGACATGAAAATATATGAATCATCAGACTTGAAATGATTCTTATTAAATTTACATATTCCAGTGAAATGTAACGAATAATCTATTACAGATGACTACCGCGTACATACTATGTAAATAGTCTCCCTTTTCCTTTTCTTTCTCCCGACCACTATGTTATATAAATAATCAGATTCTAAACATTTTACTTTTGGATTTTAGATTATTTTTGACCCTAACTGGTCATTTGCCATTCAACAGTTACCGCCTCCTACAAATTAATTTTTGTATTTGAAAAATACTGTATACAAAAGACAGATTACGCTTCCATATTGTCATTACACCTTGATAAACTAGACTTAAGTATTTAAAATCATTAAGAATTTAAAATTAATTCTAATACAACTTTATAATTTATGTTCACAGGAAACAAGTTCTAAGAACAATTTGTATATATTGTAAATAGCACATGTATATAAGTATAAAATATTAGAAAAATAATTTCATGTATTAAATCGAAATTTATGGATTATTGTAAACAACACATGTATATAAAAATAAAATATTAGAAAAATAATTTCATGTATTAAATCGAAATTTATGGATATATTGCAAATAACACATGTATATAAAAATAAAATATTAGAAAAATAATTTCATGTATTAAATCGAAATTTATGGATATATTGCAAATAACACATGTATATAAAAATAAAATATTAGAAAAATAATCGTGTAAATAATCAAGATATAATATTAAAAAAATAATATAATGTAAATAATCGAAATTATTAAGTGAAAAATAATCGTGTAAATAATCAAGATATAATATTAGAAAAAATAATATAATGTAAATTAAAATTTATAAGTGTAAAATACGTTGTTTTACAACTATTGTAATTTGTTTTTTAATGTACATAATTACAAAATTTATAAGTGTAAAATAAGTTGTTTTTATGAATTTAAATTTTTTTTTACTTAAAAGACCAAGTTTTCCAGCAATATATTGCACAATATTGCTAAAATATTGTGCAATTTACTAATGCTCCAAAATGCACTTTACTAATCGTAAAGTACGTTCAGAATTTACAAATCGCACTTAATAATTGCTTCTGCTTCCCTTGGGTAAAAATACACAAATAATACACGAAGCATCAGAGCACACTAACCTTCAATTTTTAAACCGTAACGTATTCCATTGTCTTGTCGTAGAATTTTTAACGTAATACTGTTAACAATAATGAAAATATAAAAAAATGCTTTACAGCATTGAGTTACAAAATAGAAATATTAAATAAAAGTTAGGATGAAATTTTAAAAAGAAATATAACAAAGCAGAATCTATCTCTAAAAGTATTAGATGCAACACAATAATATATCCTATACAACCCGAACCTAAGTACTACTGCATCTATTAAAATTTACTTCTAATAAAATTTTATCTAAATAAAGGTAAAAATATAAATAATGGGAATGACCAAATTTTCTTAATTTCATTTATATATATATATATATATATACACACACACAAAAGTGTGTGTATATATATATATACTAGTGTATATATATATATATATATATATATATACACTATGTATATATACTACAAACACAAAACAAAGATATTGAGAGCTCAAATACCATAAACGAAGGCGTAAAAACGTTTATAATTCTTCGGAATGAGATAATTAAAATACAACTGAAATTTAAAAAAATATATATATTTAAAAAAAATTCAAAAGCTTATTAATTAAACAAAGATAACAAAAGTTAAAAATGGTAAGAGCTATTTTACAACAAATGAAGGAAATTTAAATAATATAAAATATAAGTGTTAAGCATCGTTTGTGGTAATAGTAATATAAAAAATGTATTAGCCCGATTCGTTGTACAGAACGTAAAACATCAAAAAAAGAGAGAACTGAAACAAAGTAAGGTAAGATTTTTAATTAAGACATTATAAATAAAATGTTTAATCCGAAAATAAAATTTTCACAAGTGGAAGGAGGTAAATATGTAGGAAACTTCTAATGAAAAAAATCCAAATATCATTCTACCCTACCGATAAAATAAAATCGTATGCTACGCATGTAAATAATATAAAATGCCTTGCATTCTGAATAAAAAAAATAACATTATATCTTCCTAACTTCTTATGGTTATAAAATATGTAATGCTCCTGAAGTATAAGGTTCACTATTCAGAATCGTTTTCTCTAACAGGAAATGTTCAGTAGACTGTTACGGTAGACTGTTACTGCGTATTGGTACATAGCGTATTGCTATGTACCAGCTACAAGTTGTTACTCCTAGCAACGGCAAATCATTGCATGTAAACAATAATCTATTACCTAATGTAAACCCTAACATACAAGGTCTGTTCTTGAAAAATCACTCATGTTATCGATAATGTCATCTCTAATTACCTTACGCCGCGTTGATTTCCAAGAGTCCCTGACAGAACACTTTAGAAGCCCACATATTGTATTACCTTGTATGTTAGGGTTACAATATGTGAGCTTCTAAAATGTTCTGTCAGGGACTCTTGGAAATCGACGCGGCGTAAGGTAATTAGAGATGACATTATCGATAACATGAGTGATTTTTCAGGAACAGAGAGTGAAAGTGATATTACGGATTTCAGCGAGGCAAACCCTCACTGCCGAGCAATACCAGTATTACTTATATAAAACGATAATGTCAGTTGGCAGAACGATGAAATCCAGTGAAAAAAAAACGCCAATGCACAAATTGAACCTAATATGACCTGAATGAACCTAATATTCGCGTACAATTAGTTTGTACAATCCAATTTTGCTGTTCCTATGTCTAATAAATTTAGTCTTCCTGACCTGAATGAACCTAATATTCGCGTACAATTAGTTTGTACAATCCAATTTTGCTGTTCCTATGTCTAATAAATTTAGTCTTCCTGAAAAAATTGTTGGCGGAAGTTTTCATGGAAAAACCTTAAAACCTGAGCCTATTTTTGTAACTGGCATTAATGCAATAACTGAACTGAAAAAAAGGGTCTGTCATAATTATTTTCTAATTGTAATGCTATTAAATATAAATTAACAACAATGAAATAGGGCCACACGGTAAAAGTTCTGTCTGTTGATATTGAAACATATCAAATTATTAGGTCAGAAAATGCTTGAAAACATCAGTCGCTGTACATATAAACTTAAACATGGAAGAGCATATAGAGCGGTCATACGAGGCATGAATCACTCAGAAGATAAATCACTGATCACTGATGAATTCATGAACTTAGGCCACGAAGTTAGAAACGTTACAGACGTTGTACATTATCAAACTACAACGGAGGCTAGTCCGACATATCATCTCATTGTTCTTTAATCCTTAAAAACTGTATTTTCTTTGGCAATATTCATTATATATATTTTTTTTTATTTAAAAAAAAAAACGTTTAATTAAATATTTGTAAGGCTTGAGAAAGTAATTATCATGGGCCCAGAAAAGGTCATTCCGCAGTTTATCTAATCTTGAGGAAGTAAGAAATTAAGTTAACAAAAAAAAATAACGACACTAACAGTCTAAAAAAAGGCGGAAATGAGTTGCATAACTTTCCCTGCTTCGCCGATCAAGTGATGCAATTAATTTTTGGCTTAGTCAGAACGTTTTTTCAATTCAATCATTTAAGCTTTATTTGTATCTTTATGATAAAATAATTATTTTTATTAAAACAACAATTACCAAAATTATGAATTCTTTTTTTCACATTTTTATGTAAAAATATTTATTTATAATTTTATGATAATAGTTAAATAAATACAGAAAAAACTGATTATTTCTATACTTGTAGAGGACTCAATGAAAGTTAAACGTTGGGACTATTGTTTTATATTCTTGAAAAATGAAAAAAAAACATTTTTTTCATTTTGGGACTCCCACATTCAAGGAGAAGCATTCAGGTAAAATTAATTTAAAAAAATTGTATTCCCAAAGTGGTGATAATAAACTTAGAAAAAAGTTTTGAAGATTTAAAAAAAATACAAAGATACAGCCGTAATTCTAAATAAAGAAAGTTGTAATTTTCTAGGAAAGGGTTAAAATGATTGGCTAATTATTAAAGAGTAATGCATATCAGAAAATTAAGATTTTTACATTTGAAATGCAGTGGGTAACTTTCAAGGTGGATTTAAATAAAAAATAAATTTAAAAAAATTTTTTTAAAATTAAAAAAATATTTTTTGTTACCATAGACTATTGAAGTGGGACGGGAATTATGTAATAGTTTGAAGGCTTATTGATGTCGAAAATATAGATGCAAAATACTTCCACTAACTTCTTTTCTGAAGAAAGAAAAATGTTCTTTCTTTTAGCTAAAGAAAGAAAAAATGTATCTTGGGGAGGGGGATGAATATTAATTAAAAATCTTTGGTAATAAAAATTTCAACTTTTGTAAGATAAATTTTTTTGCTAAGTCCCGCAGTAAAGATCTGATTTTCTATTTCGGTCAAAACACCTTACCACGTTTTTGCAATTTTTACAAAGATTTTAATCCATTTTTTACCCCCAAAGGTAGTAAGATAATATCTGCATACCAAGTTGACAAAAATAGATTTTTTTTGACTTGAGAGCACTGGAAAATTTTTTTTCCGCAGATTATTAACAATTTATTTAAATCTATTTTTTTTAAATGTCTCTAGGAACAAAACTTAAAAAAGACCAATACTTTTGTTTTTCATTTTTACCGATCTATATATTCTCCTATCTAGCAATAGCTGAATATATCATTATAACAGGAAAAGTAAAAATTTCTCCCGTGAAATTTTCATTAAAATATGCATGTAAATAAATAAATAGAGACAAAACATAAAATACAGACACGCACAACCGATTATTACACAATCTGGACTCTTCCCTTTGATTACGTATAACTTAGATTTTATATTATGGGTATCTGAAAATATATTTTAAAGTCGATAAAAAAATATTCCTTTCAGCACACCGAAAGGCGGAGGTAAATTTCACCGGTGCAAAGTAGGGGATAAAAAAGATTTCATACATGTATAAGTTAAGAAAAACTTCAAATTTACTTAATACGACAATGGTTGCATGTGAAAAAATTTTCACATGTTTAGCATACGACAAGTCCCATCTTCTTACAATTCCAGCAATATTTTGGTCATCCTTTGACGTAAGGATGATGTCATATCAAAAACTGTTTCGATTAGACGCTGTATATATTAAGGGAGGTATGATTTTTTTTGTCTTCGAAACCCCATTTTTTTCCATCCCCTGGGCCAATGGTTCGTGATATCAAAAAACTTAACTTATTTAAGTTTTAGGCGCTTATCCAAAGAATAGTAGGAACTTATAATAAATTCGGTATTTTAGTTAATAAGACATTTCTTTTTTCAATTTTTGTTTTTCGAGAAAGCCCCCCACCACCATTTTCACCCCGTGGTCCGATTTTGGCCATTAACGAACTCGGCCGAGATGTTGCATCGTTAAATTTTATGTATCAACTTGGAAGTGATTGGCGAAAATTACGACAGTTATCGTGTCCACAAGAATATGAAGAAATTTATATATATATATATATATATATATATACTATTACACACACACACACACACACACACACACACACACACACACACACACACACACACACACACACACACACACACACACACACACACACACACACACACACACACACACACACACACACACACACACACACACACACACACACACACACACACACACACACAAACTTTCACATATAAATGTATATATAATCTTTTGAACTGACGCTGGTTTTGGGGTCTGGGGGATGTGAAACGCAAAGGTATGTAGAAATTTTCCGTAAGTCAAATCATCGTACCATTACGTAGTTTTTTCTTGGGAAATTTACCTAAAACTTCTATATAAGAAAATTACACTTATAATATTTAAACATAATGAGCTTTCTATATTATTTGAATATACAGTGTTAACAAAGTATGGCAATCCTTAAAAAACTTTCAACAGTTAAAAATTTTGCAAATACCTCTATTTCAAACGATCTATTTTTCGATATCATATCACTACTTGGGATCTTCTGTGAGCCACTGTTGAAAATTGCTGTAAAAAACATTAAATATTCATCACTTTGGTTAGATTACCTGCGGTCCGGACATTTCTTAAGTCATAATTTTTGTTTTTTAATGCTTTTTAAAATTATACATCACAGTTATATTTCATTTAAAATTCTCGAATATCCTTCAAGGGAACCTGGATGCTTAGGAAATAGGAGTTTCTGCTAAATGCTTAACTGTTGAAAAGTTATCTAACTGTCGCTATTCTTTGTTAACATTCAGTACAATACACTTCATCATTTCTAACGTGAACTATTTCTAAAATTTATCGATATAAAACTGTAAATGATTCTTACCGTTACTATGATTTTTATTTTGACTTATAAATAAATACACAAAGTTCTGTTGATCCCTTGGTGTAATGTCATCACGTGGTCTTCGAAATTTTTTAGTCCTGGGTTCATTAGCTGGCAAGATATAATACAATTATTTCGTTCATTCTATCTTACTCGTTGAAGTACGTACGTGTTAAAAAACATGTCCTACGTTATAACAGTAAATAATTATTTCTGTTAAGAATACTGTACAGCACGGAACAACTAACAATCATACACGTACGCTTAATGATTAAGAGTTGTGCCATTATTACTAAAATGCATACTATATTCATAAGACATGAAAACTTATAACGCAACACAGCAACATCATTTATGTATGAAATCATCGTATGTCCGACTTTATGAAGTAAGTTTCTATCGTTTAAAAGCTGTATGCTATCAATTTTTTAGAAAAATTATTAAAATCTTAGTTTAAGGTTGGACAAAACAAATATTTTACATAAATCATTCATGAATTTTGTATTTTGTAAAATAATCCTTAATTAACAAGAATTATATTTTTTAAATGAATCCTGTATTACAGGATTGACAAAGTGCTAATATAAGCACTAATATAAAGCTTAACTTAATGTAAGCACTCTGTGAATATAGCTTATATACATCAACGAACAGAAAAAAAATATTTTTCTGCAATTTAGGAAGTATAATAAGGATAACTAGTGAATCTTTATGAAATTGGGGTCAATAGGTAGCTGCATTGCTTGTTTATCTTCGGATATTTACAATCTAATAACACAATGGCGGCTGGAAAACAGCACTGAGAAGCCGGTGGAACTAAAATATAACTGGTCCGCTCTGAATTCGAACTGTCAACTTTCTGCACGAAGAAACACGGTATTTCTTTATACCACAAAATAAAAAAATAACAGTTATATTAAGACATAACGTAGTATTAATAGCAGAATGAGTCTGATAAATAAATAATTAAATACGTCTTCTATTCGTACTTAATATTATTCTTACGGTATATAACAATAACAATTTTTTTTTGTCTTCAGTCATTTGACTGGTTTGATGCAGCTCTCCAAGATTCTCTATCTAGTGCTAGTCGTTTCATTTCAGTATACCCTCTACATCCTACATCCCTAACAATTTGTTTTACATATTCTAAACGTGGCCGCTTACACAATTTAAAAAAAAAAAAATAATAAGGATAAATGTAAGTTTATAAAAATAATAACAATAAATATTATTATTTATTGTTATAATAATAACAATACACAATAATAATAAATCAGGAATGGACAGATATGCTACTCTACTTATAAAAAAATAACTGCATTTATCTGCATGGAACAAGGGAAACCGTAGTAAAACCTTGATCAGATCAGTATAAAAAACCACAGTTAATTTTGTATATATAAATGCGAAAGTTTTTCTGGTTGTTTGTTTATATCAGCGTTAAGCGAGAACCAACCGACCGATCCCTTTGAAAATTGAAGGATACATTCGTGTCATTACAGGGAGTGTTTTCAGCCTTGGTTCGAGCCCTAGCCTCCTTGGGTTAAAATTGTGAATTAAGATATTCATTGATGAAAAAAAAATCAGTTCTGTGTTCCCTTAGGCCCAGAGAGTCCCTGGATCGGTTCCACGATCGCTTGGGTAAACCTCGACCCCGGAGCTCAGAAGGCGGTGCTCCTTGGGTAGTCGGGGCTCGCTTCACTCACCCGACCGGATAGTTATAAAATAAAAAAATAGATTGACTAATATTAGGTATTTAAAAATATAGAATATATGAAATAAAGTTAATAATTTTTAATTATTTACTAATTACATTTACATTTACTAATTATAAAAAATAATTAACAATTTAGAAGGGGGTAATAAAAATTATTTGAACACACATTTATGTACACGTTGAACGGAATTTAGGATATTCAGGGTTTTTTTTCTTTGTTAATTATTATTTTTTAACCATTTATTGACAGAGTAATAATGTTTCTGTAAAAAATATCCTTTAATTTTATTTTAAATAAACTGGAGGGAAGATTTTTTAAATGATATATTATTAAAAATGATGACGGAAACCTAATAAGATTCTTTCTCAAAAACCGAAGATTTGTTTGTATTGTGTTGTAAGAATAGTTCTGTTACCTGCTTTGATAAAGGATATCATTATTTTTTATTCATAAGTAATTATTCCAGTTCAACAAAGATGCGCAAATTAAAAAATATAAATACAAGGAAATTTCACAAAAATTAATGATGATTTTTTTTTTTTACAAAAAATATTATTTCGGCGCAAGTGTGACTTTATGGTCCCCACTACTCTGTGGATTAAACTTTCATTCTATAATTTGCCTACTACGTAAAGGTTTTTTTCATTTCAGTATAAGACAGTTTTATTAATTGTAGGTGGAACTCTATGGACAATTCCATCTTCAACTCGATGCAAAATGAAATTAAAACACATTCTGTCAAGCTTTCATCTAGAGATAATTTTTGTTAACTCCACATTCATCTTCAACTCTACGCAAAAAAACAATGAAATAAAAACATATTCTATCAAGGTTAAACTTTTATTCGACCATTTTGAGCGGACCGCCAAAGCAGACTGAAGCATCTAAAAAGTAAAACTTTATTCAACTATGCTAAGAGTTTTTTAATGAATTTCTGATTTCCATCTTTTCATTTGAATTTCAAACATACGGATTCAATTAGTTCTCCCATTAACATCGCTTCAGTACCTTTATTAACTTCAAGAAGATTGAGGCTCTGTATTAGAAATGCACTCACAGAAAAAATTATTTTTACTCAGGTAATTTAAGTTGCTTGGCATCCTCCTGTATTTTAAATGGAGCTGGAGCGACTTGAAGTTAAAGAAAGGACAAATATTGGTCCAAGTTGGTACACACGAACATTCATGGAATCTGAAGTTAGCAGAGGTGACAAAATCAGTATCAGCTCGGAGTGGATGTTTAAATCTAATTTTTTACCACATTTATAAGTTACACTGCTAAATGAAAATATAAAATATATTCAAAAAATTTAAACACGTATTATAATACAAAAACTTTTCACGTTTATGCAGACCAATTATTTCTAAATAAGAGAATAGTTAGTCTAAAATCTCTTTCGGCGGACCGGTCACGTATGGTCAATGTTCTGCGTGTTTTGATTAAAAATAAATCTAGTAACGGATCTGGATTATTTGGTTGATTCAAAATTTTTTTCTATACGGATCCCATTTTAATAAGAAACATATTGTTTTTATACTACAACGAATTCTATAAGATGAATTCAATAAGATACGAAACACTATTAAGAATACTATTTAAAAATAAGTTGTACATTTTGTTCATTACATCTCTTTCGTTGAATTTTGAACTTTGAATACTAAATCGTGGATACGGTGCTCTTTGGTTGGGTTTCAGTTAACCACACATCTCAGGAATTGGCGACGTGAGACTGTACAAAACTACACTTCATTTACATTCATACGTATCATCCTCACTCATCCTCTGAAGTAAAATACATTACGATGGTTCCGGATGCTAAACATAAAAAAGAAAAAGAGAAGCACAATGCAACATTTTATTGTTATTTAAGATTAGATGGTTTTTATGTTCAGTTCGATGAATAATCTTTTGAAAGTATTTTTGAGTCCATTTAAATAAGTATTTTCGGTTATATTTACAGTTGTGTTGATGTGACGATGGTAGTAATAAATGGTTGAAGATTTTAAATAATTTTTTCAGTAAATACAGCACGAGCATTCATAAATATAAATAAAAGTTAATATAAAAAGAATACAGTTTTGGTTGGGTGGGGAAGGGTTTCAGCACATGAAGGGAATTGTAAGACAATATAAAAGGACAATTTAACTTATACAGGGTTGTAAATGCTATGATATCAACAAAAGAACTAACAGAATTACTGGAATGATGGTAAGAAAGAATAAAAAACTAAGTACAGAATTTTTTCCAAGTACTAATAGATTTAAAGGAAAGGATATTAGTTTAATATACAACGTATTTCTAAAATGGTGAACTGGCTATACTTTTTCGGATTCTATTTGTAAAACCAAACAAAAAATATCCTTTGGAAAAATGGCAATTTCTCCTTCGTTCTTCCCCTGTCCGCCATTTTGTTATTTTTATATAATAATTTATATCTCAAGTTTGGATAGACGAATCACATTATTATTTAGTAAGCGTCTTGGTAATAAAATTTTAAAATTATCAAAAAATCAGGAATTAAATACCTTTGCAAATTACAAAATGGCGGCTATGTTCATTTTTCAATCCGTTACATCTCTATAAATATTAGTTTTATCAAACTTTATGATATGATAAATTATTAAGGCTTTTATTTTGAACAAAATTACATTTTAATTTTTTAAATTGATTTACAAATAGTCGAGCTATGGGAGAAAATTGATGTTGTAATTTTGTGTCATAATTAGTAGGTCTATTATTGTGAGAAAATTATTACATAATTTGATACTAATTTACAATACGAGAATTAATAATGAATTAAAACAATTAATATTTCATCCATTGAACATAAAGTGGAGGACATGAAAATAAACACATAATTACAATATCAATTTTCTGCCATAACTCGGCTATTTATTAACCAATTTTCAAAACTACATGAGATATAACTTATTGAACTTGAGATATACATTTTTATATAAAAATAATAAAATGGCTGACAGGGGTAGAATGAAGGAAAAATTGTCATTTTTCTTAAGGATATTTTTTGTTTAGTTTTTACGAATAGAATCCGAAAAAGTTTAGCCAGCCTACCATTTTAGAAACACTGTGTATACACACACACACACACACACACACAAAAATATACATATGCAAATATATGTAAATATACATGTATATTTTGTATATTTACATATATTACTATTTTCTAAAAATTAAAATCCATTTAATTAATGAGTGAAATTAGTTAAAATAGATATTTCCCAGTATAAAAGTATACTTGTTCGTAAGTAAATGAGTAGAAGTCAGGAAGTAAACTAGCAAACCGAGAAGTTTACTTAAATTGCATAAATCGGTAATAAGACTGAATCCTGTAAAAAGCGAATGGATAAAATACAAGTAAAAATAGAATGCGGTCGGTTGGAAACCCTAGCAGTGATCCGTTTATTTGAAAGCTACGGTCGAATAAGTCACGTACGCCTTAATAAAATTCTAATGCAAAACTTACTCACTAAACTTAAAATAAACTTTATCCTATACAGAACGCTGAAAAAGACTTACGCGATAAGGAACTACACGGTTGAGTTATTTTCAATGGGTGCTTTTCTCAAATTATAATTCTTATTATTATTTTTAATAATAATATACTATAATAATATTATATTACTATAATTATTATATATATATTTTTTTTTAATAAAAAAATAATAGTTTTTCTTAAAAGGAGATTGGATGCCTTTGCATCCAATCTCTTCCTGAATCTTTATTCAGGAAGGTTCAGTGTTATGTGTTGTTACATGACAACTAATGTACTACAATAGTAATAATATTAAACAAATCAATTAAGGCCCTGGGAATAAATCAGGAAGGTTCTTTGGCTGTGGTTAAAGGCACTGGTGGGAAATTTATACTGTTTAAATTCCATTAATATTTCCGTTGATGGAACAGACCTATTTTACTGGATAGCGTTGCCAGCAAATCACATCCATGACTTGTTCACTTGAATCATGGACAATGGGTGATCTCATTTGGATTGCAGTTATATATTAAAAAAAAGTGAAAAGGCGGATTTCGGCACCATAAAACGAAGAATTTTTTGCCCAGAGAAGGAAATTCGTGGTAGAAGAACCCTGGTCCTCTAGGTTTAGGTATGGAAAAAGGGTTAACAGCCTCTAAAATAATGGTTGTTACGTAACCTATACATAAGCCTCAGAAGGACACTATTAGTTTATGAAAATGTAATTGTTTAAAACGAAGTATGAAAATCAAGAATTAATTCCATTATAAAATAATTATTCATCTACTAAAAAAAAAACAAACAAAAACCAGAGTTTCCTAACATCTTATTTTAATATACATTATTTAAAAACTAAAAAAAAAAAAGAAAAATAATTAGTTAAACAAATGAACTGTTGATTGAAAAGAAGCTGCTGAAACATTTCCCACTTTTCTTTGTTAATCATGGAGTTCTAAAATCTTGGGTTATCTAAAAAAATAAACTGACACCGAAACTTCAAAACACATCTCATTTATAAGAAGTTTATGAGATATGCATAATTATTAATTGTTTTGTTGAATAAAATAAACCATAATACTCGTTCAGGAATATTTTAGACTTTACAATTTTAATCATTCTGAGTAGACTAAACTTTTACTTGGACTTCTATTCTATTATTGGAACAGGAAATAGAATATCTGGATTGATCTAGAGGGCATTAAACACATCAGGTACACCAGAGGTCGGTATCTTCACCGTGGATCTAGAAGGATCCTTTCCTAGAAAACAAAAAATAAGGTTGAATAAATTAAGAAAAAAAGGATGGTGAAAAAAGGGCGACCTTCTTTCGGATAAACTGTAAAAACAAACATTTCATCCAATGTAAAGTTTAAGGCTCCTCTTTCAGTTGGTTCCTATTCCTGCTCAAATGATTTCATTAATATTTTATCTAGAACATTAAAAATCAACAATTATGCTTTTACTATCTTAAATATATGATACAACAAAAATGATTTTTTCCTAGAACCTATCGCCGAAACTGAGTGGCATGTGATGGTATCCAACTGAAAATGAACCTTACAGCCTGACCCATTCCTCTGGAGGCGTAACCACGAAGATGATTTGAAGCATGGCAATCTTTGTATTAAATTTTATTTTTATAAAAATCCTATAAATTATGACGCATATGTACATCATTTTCCAACCATTATTATTAACTTCCAAACTTACTGGTATTAATCAAGTTGCGATCGCCTTATATTAGTTTGCAGCAGTTTTTATTTAAATTAGAAAAAAGGCGGCCCGCCGCGAAAACGGTTTATGTTTCACTACAAATGATTTTGTTAAATATTTTTTCCAACTGTAAATAAATACTGTTCAAGAATTTAGCGTACTAAAAACAATAAAAAATTTTACAACGAAATATTTTTAATTCCTGAACATTTTTAGCTGTTTCTTGAGTTTTGATTTTCTAAGTTTTGATTTTCCTTTTTTTACCGAAAACAAAAATATAATATTAGATATCGTTCAGTAATCGTTCGAATAAAGAAGTATAAATTGTTCGAACGAATGAATCGTTCATTAGCAGCTAAAATAAAAATTTGAGCAATTACATCAAACAAAAAACAAACCCACCCACCATACTTTTTTACGGGAAAGAAACAAAATTGCTGTGTCCAACTGAAGCGATCGTTTGAAGCTTAGCTACTCTGGTCGAATTATTTCGTTTATTGATCTTCCATCACCAAACGGGATTGATTTTGTATTACGCTACTAGTATTCTAATCGTTATTCATAGATTCATTTTATTATTTAAATTTTCTTTATTCTCAAAATTTGAATAAAATTTTATTTAATTTTCTTATAAAATAAGACAAAATGGTCGTTTTATTATTATTTAAAAATAAAATTTCATATAGGATGAATGTGTTTCAGCATATTTGTGTGATGAGAGATTGGTAATCAGAAATTTGGTTAGACATAATTTTCTTTATAAATAGCTATAAATACTTTATAAAGCTATATAGTGTATATTACGTATTTTTTATTTCAAAAAACAATTCCTGAAATATTATCTACTAGGAGTATTTTAAAGTTTAACGTTTTTATACTTTGAGGTAGGCTGTTTAATAATTTTTTAAGCAAAATCTATTATTATTATTTATTACTACTACTACTACTACTACTACTACTACTACTACTACTACTACTACTACTACTACTACTACTACTACTACTACTACTTCTACTGCTACTCCTACTGCTGCTCTATATAATTTTTTTTTGAGGGTAATCTGTGGTGCCCTACCAAAATTAATTTGATTTTGAAGTTGTTTTTTCTTGCTGTCTATATTAAGTTACTTTATTAAATTACTTTTAGTAAGTTTAAATTATATTTAGATTCATATACTCATACATTTTTTATTTAACATAAAAGAAAGTTTATTATTGCAGATATAATATACTCGTATATCTTCTTGTCGTAATCTTGAAATTGTTCTTCTTTATGTTCATCCTTATATTCGATAACTTAAAAAACTAATCATAGTTTTGTTTATATTTTTTCTCACAATTTAAGCCATCTACGAAGCGCGTGAAAAACTTTAGGTATGGTTTTCAATATTTTACTCCAGTAATTTTTCATTTTTTTGTGAATGGAGCTGTTGTTTTCTCTTCAGATCACGTCAAGTTGTTGTCTTGTTTCGTTTATTTTTGAAACCCATTGAAATTCTTGATTTTGTTTCTAATCTGTTTCGGTCTTGTGTTTCTTCATCGGCGATGTTTTTTTATATATCTTTATGGATGTCGTCGATCATCCATCTACTGAGTGTTGATGTACGTGATAATACGTTTTGTGAGTCTTATGTTATTCGAGAAATGTGGCTACAGAATTAGATCTTGAGTTTTCTTGAATTTCACTATGTGTGTGTACGAGCGCGAGCGCGCGCGTGTAGATTTCCTTGTTGAAACTATCTCTCTATCACTCTCTCTTTCTATACATGTGTGTGTGTGTGTGTGTGTGTGTGTGTGTGTGTATTAACATTTTTTAAATTTATTTATTTTAGTTTTTTCTTTAACCTTGATAAATGTCTATAATTTAATACATTTTAAAGCAATGTTTTATTTATAAAAAGGAGTTATCAGCGAATAATATTTCTGATTTGTTATTATTATACATTAAGAGATCCAGCAAAAATTTACACTTTGTATGCCAGTCTTTGAGTTGTGCTACAGCAAATAACGTAACGATGCATGTCTATTTAAAAACAATTATATATATATATATAATTTTTTATGAAAGAAATAAAAAAGGTAGAAATGAGCGGATTTTTTCTATTCTAAGAGTAATCTTTCTTTTTATAAACAAAGAGTAAATTAATTACACAAGTTTTGTGAAGAGTTTCTACACATTTATCTTTTTAAAATCTTAAAAATTCATATTTTTATTTATTTTACTTTTCAACTCAGATTTCTTTATTACAGTTGCTGTAAAAAAAATTAGCATTAATCATGTTATAAAAGGTAGATTTTATCATTACATAGTTTTATCTTTACAAATCAGATTATATGTTAGATACGGAATGTAACGTTACGAATTAGAAATCACCAGTTAATAGGATAGACATCTGCTATCTTCTAAATCGGGTAACCTAGAGTTCAATATCCAACTAAATATGGCATATTTTCACGTTTTAGTTCATTTTATCTCACTTTCCTCGTTAAAATATCTGTGTAAACTGCACATCATAACAACATAACAATATATATATATATATATATATTGTTAATTATTTCTTTACATTAGAGCGCTTCTAAGCATAAGCCCACCCTCAGTAATGTTTTCTGATTTATCTTCATTTACATTTACACATATACCTACTATTCAACACCTTTACACTTTGGTTACTTTTTATAACTTGATTATTGAGTAAAATATAAGAAATTACATATTTACATTTACAAAACAAACATTTGTTCAGAGAAAAAATTAAAAAAAAAGTTAAAAACATTTACTAAAAATTACAATTAAAATTTTTTACTAAAATTTACCAAAATTTATTTAAATTTTCTTTCAATATGTTGTTTTATATAATGTTAATACGGTTCTGTAAATAATTATTTAATTTTATTTAAAATCTTATCAAACGTATTACCAACTTAAATAATTTTTATATGAATTTCCCAACAAATTCTGTCTGCAGATTCATGAGGCTAAATTCACGTTTATTTTTATATATATAAAATTTTTCTAAAATTTAAAATTTTTTATTATTATTTTCATGTTCAATATTTACTTTTTTCAATTATTTCTAAACTATTTTTCAAACGAGTTATATTATGTTTATTGATTATTAAATGGTCAGCTACATTTGAAAAACCTACTTTTTTATCTACTATCATATCTATCTTAAAAGACGTATTTGTTTTCCAATACATATATTTTTTCACAATTATTGCATTTTATTTTATAAATACCAGAAAAATTATATTTATTATTTTTTTGTTTATTATATTTCAATTTTTTTATTACATAGTTATCGGGTTTATAAGAAGGTTTATATTTTTTATTACTCTTATTATATGATTTAATTAATTTTTCTATAATTTTATTAGTGTAGGAGTAATTTATATATATACGAAGTGATTAAATCTGAATAAAATGCACTTCAAACATATTATTTTTTTTTTAAACTGAAAATTATTAAAAATAAATAACCTTAAATCTATTAAGGGATAAGGCACGATTATCTAAAATTGTGATAGAATTATTAACCAATATTACAGTTCTAATTATAAAATGGTAATGTTATCTGGGCAACTACTAATGTCTGCCATTTAAGAGCCCTAATAACAAGTTTACATATTTTAACTTAGATAATACTTAGATAAAAATATATAATTATTCTTTAATTTTTTTTTCCTCAAATTTTCTAAGAATTGTTTTCTACTATATGTATAGAAAAATTAAATTTACAGTTGGAATGTACAAATACGAAAACTAATAACACTACTTGTAAAGAAACAATGCTAATTTGCACATTCTTAGATTTTAATAAAATTTAAATTAAATATTAGGAAATTTATTTACACTGCCAACAGATTGAAGAGAGATTTCAACAATTTACTTTTGATTTAATTTCTACTATAATTGAAAAATACGAATAACAAGCGTTATTCTTACATTTATTTGTTGTTGTTATTGTACCGATAGTATATGTGTTACTGATTATATATGACTATTACTATTAATGTATGTGTGTGTGCGCGTGCGCACGTCTCCTCTCGCGCGCTTGTATTATAGATTTTAATCTTTCGGTATTCTATTTTAGGCATTTTAAGTAAGAAAGATCCTAAGTGAAAGATATTGAAGAATTTTAATATCTATTTATATATTAGATTTCAATAGTATTATTTCAAAGATTTAATAAGTATTAGTAATATATTAACTGAATAAATATTTACTGAAATAAATACAGATATTAAATGAAGAATTAAAAATCTTTATTTTTTATCTACAATTTTCTATTAAAATTGTCAAAGATTTTTATTGTCTTGGTTAAATTAAAATCCTTTGGCTTGCTAATTATTTTATAATTGATTTTTTTATTTTTTTAAAATTTTATTAATTTATTTTGTGTGACAATTTTTTAAATTATTTTATATTTTTGGTATTTTTGAAATAGATAATAAATTGTTATCTTTTACGTAAGTTTTTTGTTAAAATTTTCAAAACTATTTTTATTATCTTGCTTAAGATTATAAATATTTGTTACATAATTATTTTTATATTTATTGGTTAATTTGAAAGATAACTAATTTATTTTATATACCATTGTTTTTTTTTTAATAGGATTGGATTATATTACCTCCCGCTAACAAGTCATTGACTTCGTATGAAGGCTACTAAGTGCAGATTTTTTTAAAAGTATTTATAATTTAATATTCTTTGTAGCTTAATAATCAATAACTTAAAAAATTCAAAATATCATGTAAACTTTTTTGGAAGTTTATACAGTAATTCGATATTTATTATTGAAAATCCGTATATCAAAACGTAGTTGCCAGATGAGCCAAACTGTTACAGATATATCTATTACGCCAGTAAGAGGCAGTGTAATTTCAAAACAAACAATATAGTTCAACAGCACTTTAACTGATATAAAATAATTTGAATGTTTAAAAAACCGAAGTCATATAAAAGTTTATTAAATATTCAAAATAACATCTCTTCTAATTTTGGGTTAATCTCTTTTAGCTCAAGTGAACTATTCAAAACTTAGAGAATGAATTCTATGTCAAGATAAATATGTTCTTTAAAATTTAATTTTAAAAAATTAATTAAAAATCAAACTTCTATCTATACAGTCTTCTAATAAAATAAAATCGTTGAATTTTGAAGATAATTTTAAATATAGCTTACGTTTTAAGTAAATTATTTTATTATTAGTAAAACAAACAGAAAAAATATGTTGGTAATAGAATTTAAAAAAATGAAAACATCATTTCCCATAAAAGAAGGCAAACCATTAAATCGATTTTATTTTTAAGAAACATAGTAGTACTATTCCAAGGTTCCAGGAAAAATCCTTTAAATCTTTATTGAAGCCATTTATAAGTTATCGTGAGGAGAACAACCTTACATAGTTGAAATGCCAAGGTGACACTGATACATCAACAAGTCATCCACCCACCGTTCTATAATCTACTTAGTTATACTATAAACTGCTTATCTTCACTGAAAGGGGAAGTCAGAGACGGTTGAATAAGGTTACTCATATTACAAATGATATTAGATTGTAGCTCCTCATTGTATATTATTTATATCCCCTTCTTTTTCTGTGAAGTAAAAGATACTGAATTTTTCGCCTCTATTGAATACAGCCTGTTGTTCAGGGGGGATGATTTTAACTTGTTATAGATATATTAAGTGCCATATAACTTGTTCAAATACCGTCTGGTTGTAATGAATTCTTTGACTGCAATTACCTTCTTTAAAAATTTATCGTGACTTAATAATGTTCTTCAGTTTAAAGTGTGTGTGTACCTGAGCAAGAGAATTGTCATTCCACGCGCGCTTTTTTAACAATCAGATGTTTTTAAAACTAGGTTCATCAAGCTACTTATTATTTCGGTGAAAAAGAAGACATGATCAACGTTTAAAAATCGTTTAATCAAATTGATACTCGGCAGAGTGATAAATAAGGGTTAAATAAACAATATGTTATAATATCAAATTTTTGTCGCAATTGATTATGTTTTTCATAGCTATTTAAGTTTTACCTTCCCGAAAATTTTCAGAAAAATCATGTTTTTTTCTATTTTCCTAAGAATAAAAAAAAGCACACTACGGAAAAATATACGCATGCATTGTTTTATATAATAATAATTCTTATTCGTTTTACTGACTTTTACGGATTTGAATGCTAGATTGTAGATGCCGGTGTTCTTTGGTGGTTGGGTTTTAATTAACCATACAACTCAGGAGTGGTCAGCCTGAGTCTGTTCAAGATTACACATTTACACATTCACGCCAGATTGGGAACGTCTTAGCATCTCTGCAGAGTACTGTTGATATTATGTCCCTGTGCTGTTTCTATGTAACCTGGTATTACATACATACATAAATAATATATATATATATATATATATATATATATATATATATAAATAATAAATAAATAAATATATATATAAAAACCTTGTATAAAATTTGTGGGTCAAAATTTTCGAAAACTACTTGATCAATTTGACTGAAATTCAGATATACTGTAGAAGGGTATCTGAAGTTGTGCATGTGAAAATTTGTTGAAGATTGGTTGAGTCATTCTTCAGTTAAGCCCAATTTAAGTTTGACAACAGACAACATAACCCAAATTTTAGGTTTATATTGGCTATTTTTCGTACGCAATTATGTAGTTAGTCAAAGTGGTTAGTCAAAATTTATGCTTCTGTGTAGGATCTGCTCGTTTAATTATTTCATCAAATTATGGTTATAATAATTTAATTTTCTTATACATAGAGATATATTTTAATAATAAATAAAAAAAATATTATAGCATTTTATTTTTCTTATTTAATTCATGTTTTGTATAATTCTGGCGTAAAATATTATACAAAATAAAAAATCCGAAAAGTCGATCTTCTTGAATAGAACTGCTTAAGAATCTTTTTAATTTTTATTTTAATTTGTACAACAGAACAGCTATTTAAGCCTTGGTATATTGTACATTCAACTCAGGCAACACAAAATACTTATGTACACATAAGGTTAACATATATACACACACAAGTAGTAATAAACGTTTAAGGGAGCTGGCGGAAGAAATAATGTCGCCAGAGGGTCGAAGCGTGGAACCGTGTAGGGCCAGGGACGTAGCCTTTTTGCTGAGGGTGTCTTGGCTCATCCGCACGCAAGAGTGTGGCTAGGTCGGGGCGTTTCGATGACGAGTAAAGGATTCTCGTGGTATGCTGGGTGGGCGCGTTTGTTTGGGGGGGGGGGGGGTATGCGTGGAACGCATACTCGGACCCCAAGTAGGGCAGGAACAAGAAGTGTAGCTCTCCTGGAGAGGGGCAATCCGGTCATCCAGATGAGGAGGTCGGATGCTCTTGTGATCCAGGGGGGACCCCGAAGGGAGCGTCCATTCGGGTCCTCCTAAGGTAGGGGGGAGGCTAGTCAACGCCACGACACACGGCTGCGGCCGAGACAACGTCTTTTAGACGGTTACCGGTTGCCCCTTGCTGTATTTAAAAAATGGTAATAAAAAAAAGTAATAATAAACGTAAATAACATGAATCTACGCAAGACATAATAATAAACATAATAAAAATGACAAACATAATTTTTTCACATTATTTTATGGTCACCAAAAATAAATCATAATAAGACTATAATTATGACTGTAATTTAATAAAGGAAAAACAAAATACAACCATTAAATAAATTCCCCTTTTTTATCATGATTAAAATTGATACAAATTTTTATTATAACATAATGGCTATTTCACATCATAAATGTAATTAGTGCACTCAAATTAAGCAAAGAATTTAATATTTTTGATATTTTGTAAATACAAAAAAAATCTGTTTATTGATCAATCACACTAAATTCGTTATAATAAACAACAAAATATATATTTATATAAATCGATTATTTAACACGTACTTTATGTAATAATTACAATCTATGTACATAAATTTTGTAAATAACATTTTCATTGTGAAATGTTAGGGCAAGACTGTTTTCAATATGCTATAATTGTTCATAAAAGTGCCACAACTACTAGTATTTTTTTTAACTGTTTAGGTAACAATATTTAAACAACTATTATGTCTGAATCTTCCGTATGTTTTTATAAAGATAATTATTATTTTTTTAATTATAATAATCATCTCAAAGAATAATAATAATTTTTTTTTGCAGTGCTCCCACTCTATCCTATAATCTGCCGTCTTCTCCCACAAATGTGACCCGCAGGCAGGTAACAAGTGGGAAACAATGTGACAGAACAGCCTTAAGCCTTAATATGCCACATATTTATTATTTTTAACTCATAAAAAGCACATATACAAAGATAAAATATAAACAGTAGAAATAATATCAAGAAAAAACCTCATTGATTCACTGTCATTGATTAAATATTCATACTTAATAACAAGCAACGTCACAAGTCGATGTTACAAGTAAGAAACACCAAGCAATATACATATATATATAAACAATGAAAAACATTAAACATTGAAGAACATATAGAACATGAATTAACAAAAAAACATAAATATCACAGAATGCTGATAAATGCCTGAAGCTCCCCTTTTTAAAGTATTGACTAGACAAAGTGAAGAAATCCACAGAGTTACAATATTTAACATTCCAGACCAGAACAGCATTAAAGGAACGCTTCATGTACTGAAATTGCCGAAATTGTTTTATCCCTCCACAAGGCACTCTCAGACTAATAAGCTCAATAGGTCCATCTATCCGACCATGCAGCAGCTTGTAGAGATACAAGATAGAAGCTCTATTACTACGCTGACTGAGTAAAGGCAGTTGAAAGAATCTGCACAGCAGCACATAAGGGGCTGGATCAACAAAACCTCTAATAACCAGGAATGAATGAATTTTCTCTGGATGGCCTCAATACATCCTATAGTAGACTTGCGCTCGTAATTCCAGGCGACGCTGCAGTACTCCAGCAATGGACGAACGATCGCATTATACAAAGGAAGGAATGTGGTAGGATGTTTAAAATGTCCACCAATCCAGAAAACCAGTCCTAAGTTCTTCCTAGCAGAGATATAGTTCTAGCTACAAGCTCATTAAGTAAAAGCTTAGCGTCGATATTAACATCGAGATCTTTGATTTCGAGGTCTTTTGACTCTGGAAATAACGTCATTCACTTTATATGTATATAACCGGTACGGTTTTTCTAGTATACGTAACGACGTATTAGCCTTACTGATGTTAAGTTCCATCTCATTGAGTCTCGAGCATCTGACCACTTGATCAATGTCCTGCTGCAGCGCAACCCAGTCAGATGCACTCCTAATCTCGGCACATATCTTGAGATCATCAGCATACATGAATAATGTGAGGATATACGCCTGGCTATGTCGTTAATAAACAATGCGAACTACAATGGGCCCAAGTTGGAACTCTGAGGAACTCCAGAAGAAATCGGGAACTCAGCAGAAAGCTTTTCCTTAACATTCACTTTAAATTTTCGTTCCGCTAAATAAAACTTTACCCAACATATCATTGGATCAATGAGACCATAAGACCTCAATCTACTCATAAAGATACTGTGAGGAACAGTATCGAATGCCTTACTGAAATCAAAACAGACGGCATCCACCTGAGTTCGATGTTGAAGCTTAGGCACAATGTAAGTCAACATATCAACAAGTTTGGTGTTTGTAGACTTATTTTTAATAAATCCATGGTGTTGGAACGAAATTTGGCCTCTAAGTACATCATATAGATAATCGTGAACAATCTTCTCAAATAGCTTATGGATGTCTCCCAATACAGAGATCGGCCTATAATTATTTATGTCAGGCAGGTTACCTTTTTTGGGAACTGGAGATACAACTGCAATATTCAAAATTTCGGGGAACTTACCACATTTTAAATTTAAATTAAACACAGAGCGTAGCACTGGTGCTAAAATACTTCCAATTCTCTTAATCACTATCGGGGAGATTTTATCAAATCCACAAGCAGAGTTTCATCTAAGACATTTTATAGCCTTCAGGACATCGCCAGGTTCTATAGTAGGAACAGTAATAATTTTGTCCGTCTCTATTTTATTATAAAATATTTTACCACTATCAGACTTATAAACAGAATGGAAATATTCCCCAAATAAATTACTTACCAATGAAGGATCTGTAATAATCTCTTCATTCATATTGATGGGTCTAGCACTAGAACTATCATTTAAGTGAGACTTTATGTATTTAAAAATGTCAGAAGGCTTCTCGTGGAGATTGTTCTCAGCTAACTGTGACTTTCTGTCTCTGTTACGGGCTGTAAGCATCTTCACTTTTTTCCTGTATTCAGGGAATGTAATATACTCCCTCGAAAGATCAGACTTCTTAAATTTCCTGTGAATTTTTCTTGTTGCTTAGAGGTACAATTAAATCGCTTGAGAACCAAGAGGGGAACTTCTGCACTCTGGTGCGATGAAATGGAACAAATCTGTTCACTAAATCATCAACAGCGTCATTCAGATCACCAGCAGCCACCTCCGGATCAACAGCGAAAAGGATGATTTCCCAATCTGTGGCCTCAGCTTCTCTATAGAGTCCATGAAATCGGTCTTATGATAATTTCTTATAAAACATGCCTCGAGGTTACGATTAACACCATGCATACAGACATCAACAGGGGATCACGACGTTCATCAGGGTAGACTAAACAGAAGGCTTCTGCAGAGACATATACACCAGTATTGGACAGCACCAAATCAAATACAGATTTACCCTGAAAAGGGATGTGGTTATTTAGCTGTATTAAATTTATGCTATCCATAAATTCAAATAATAAATAGCTTTGCTTTTTTCTTGGTATAAAAGTAAATACCGGGTTCCAAACAACGATCCTTCCTAGATACATTTGGAATGTTGAAGTCACCAAGCATAATGATTCGATAACGTGCGATGTCCAGAACAGGCTCGATCGCGTCAATGTAATTTTTTAGTATCGTAGGAGAAGAATTAGGATAAAAATAATGGTTACCGATCAGTAAATTAAACCCATAGTAAAATTTCACCTCGATCCATACACATTCCTCTGTCAGTTCCAGTTCATGTCTTTTAAAACTGCGCAAGTCCGTGCTGACTGCAGTGAGGGATCTTCCCCCACGGTGTTTGTTAATGGACTCTTGATCTCTGTCAGCGCTATATACAAGGTACTTATCAGTGAAGTAATTGGTTCTGAGTGAAGAATCAGAGAAGAGTCTCAGTCACAGCAACAATCTGATGTTTTAGGCTGCCGTGGAAGCCAAAAACCCTTCAGATTTTGTACGAAGTCCCCGAACATTCTGATAAAGGGTCTTAAGATGCTTCATATCTCCCATTAATAGTCAAAAAATTTACTCTTCACCGTGAGCACTTCAACAATTTTAGATCGTTGAACTATATCATTCTCTCTATGCGAAAAAGTGGCAATATTCCCATCCTTCAGCTTTCTATAAAATATAAAAAAACAAAGCTCCCACAGGCCAGATAATCTGCCTTTTTAAGTTCGTTAAATTCAGCTTCAATTGCTGAAACGTGAAAAGAACTATACTTATCAGAGAATTTGCAGTTTAACTTCATACACTGAAGCGAAGAGACAGACGAGCATTTCTTAATGAACAGCTCTAGCTCGGAGGCTCTCGTATTTGGTTTAAATCTACTGAAGAATAGAGCCTTTCTTCTTGGTTTCATGACCACAATGTCCGTATCAGTAGCACGAGACCTGTAATTCTCGCCTTCGTTGAAAAGGATTTCACTGGTTTCGTATGGACATGAGAGCTATTAACGACTTATTCCTTGGGGTCTTGAGCCTCTCCAATGTTTTTTCTTTTCAGAAGCTACCATGGTCCAAGTAGACCCCATCGCCTGCATATCATACATTTACCTTATTTTCATCAGGAGATGCTGAATGCTCCACACAGGAAGGTTAAGCCACATTTTCTACAATAGATTTATTAATATTAAATTTAATGTGCTTGTTCAGCTCTTTAATAACTTCTCTAAGCTGAGCGTTTTCTCTCTTGAGCAAACACAGTTCACGATTCATAATGTCAATTGCGTTAAGCAATGCATCAGCTTTGACGTCAAGTCATAAATAATATCCGTGCCCTTATCAAGCTTAATATTCAAAGGTATGTCTGCAACCTTAACTTAATGTCAATAAATATAATAATAATAATAATAATAAATAATAATAATAAAAAGTGTCTTTAATACATAACATAATAAATCACATACAATACAATAAAATAGATTTGAACATTAGACACAATACTCGTGGTCACGCGACAGTCTGAGAAGTGGAACAATGGCAACAATATAACATAATAAAAAACGAAAATCCAGAAAAAAAAGATAAATAACAATAATAAATACACTCAATCCAAAAAGTAATAAAGTAACTCTATACAATAACATTAACTAAACTAATAAATAAATTTTTATCTAAAATTTTACCTATTTACCAGGTTTCTTTTCGCTACTTAGAACAATTCATACTATCCATTAATGATTCCATTAGAAATAATACTTTGACTTTTGAAAACAAAAAAATAAATAAGTATTACAATAATATAATAAAAAAAATGATATTCTTTAATTAGAATGAACTCCCATTCTTTCGACCTTCTTTATATTACACATAAAAATTTATCCATTGAAAATACAAAAACCAATTTAATAATAAAAAAAAAATAAAAATGTTAATGAAGCCTAAAGTACTCTTACAATAATGGTAAAAAATTAATCAGTAAATTAATTCTTCCGTATAACTATACTCATATTGACAGGCATCTTAAACAATTCAATTTAACATACTAAAAATAATACTAATTACGTAATATTGTTGATTCTAATAGACAGATATTGAAGCTAATGTGTCTAAAATGCCATACATCTTTGCAACAAATAATTAGTGTTGTTTTATACATTTTATTCAGAAAATATTTTGAAGATTCTAATGGTGCAATTACATTTTTCTCGATTTTTTTTAGGGCACAGTAACACCACAAACTCATCACTGTCACTCTAAAAAAATTTTTAAACCAGTTATTTTTAAAAAAAAAGAACGGGAACAGAAATGGAGTAAATGATTGAAAAAAAAAACCATTAAAAGATTCCAGAAATTTTTAAATAATTTATCATTATCCTGAATTATTATTGTAATTTTCAGTTATTATATAGTTTTATATATTTAAAACGGTACAGCAACACATTGTACATTTCACTTACAGTGAAATTAAATATTTTAATAAAATGAACCAAACACCATTTCTTTTTGTACTCCCTTGTACGAAGTAAAGGAAGTATTGTGATCGCGAAACATTTCGGTTTTCATAATTCAACGGAAATATCCATTTTGACCATTCCTGAATCCATTTTGACTAGTTTCCGCGTGTCATCTGCACGTACGTATGTACGTATGTATCTCGCATAACTCAAAAATGATTAGCTGTAGGATGTTGACAGTTTGGATTTAGCACTGTTGTAACGTCTAGTTGTGCACCTCCCGTTTTGACAGCAATCGAAATTAAAATTAAAATTATCATTAATGAAATATTTGGATCTTAAAGGGAAGGCACACCGTTTCGAATCAGACATTTTAAATCTCTTTTTTAACTTTTTTTTTTTTTTAATTTAAATATATTTATTTAATAATTACCAACCTGTGATTATAAAAAAATCGATAAATAATAATTCAATGATAATAAAAAATAAATATTATTGCTGAAATAAAATTTTATGTACTTTTAAAAATGTGTATATGTAATAGATTTGGTGAAACATATGATATTAATTGAAAATTATACGTAATTTAGAATCGTATTATTTTTGGATTTTCTAGTTTAATTTTATTTAATTATTCGGGAATTTCTGTTTAATTTTATCTACATTAAAGTTAACTACAGAGTGAGTGAAAAATAGACCCTCACAAGAACATATACACTGAGGTATACATGCATCAGTTGCAATTTATTAAAGATCGGGTATACGTGCCCGATCTTTAATAAATTGCAAAAGATTCTTATCTTTTAGTTCATTACTCCTCTGATATTGTCGGACAATATTTTTCCTAGGTCGGAGTAGATCATCATTTCGTTTATTTGTTTTTTGTTGCCAATCATTTAATAGCTCTTTGGTTTGATATAATTCTTCTGATCTTAATTTGTGCACACGTTCTCTAGTTTACAAATTTTCTCTCTCTTTATATTCATAATCCTATCTTAATATTTTTATTATTTGCTTGGTCTTAACGTCTTATTCCCTTTTATCATCTTCTCTTAATATTTTTATTCTTTGTTTTTAACATTTTCTTCCTCTTTATGTTTATCACCATCTCTTAATTTTCTTATTCTTCCCTTGTTTTCAACATTTTCTTTCCTTCATATGTTTTGAGATATATTTTTGTTTATGTTATCTTTCTTGTTCCTGTATGATTATGTCTTTTTTATTTTTGATTATTCACCAAATAATCCAATAATAAAAACTGAATATTTTACACTGTTAGGTCGAAATTAACATTTGTAACCAGTATACAGGAGTTCATTAAACGGAATAGTTTAATTATTATTAATTAACTTTTGTTTATACAATACAGAAGAGATCTAAAACTTTTGATAATCAGCAACTTACACATATGAATATTACTGATGTAGTAATACTAGTAATAAAGGGACTTTTATTCTATCCTAATATTTCATGTAAGATTGTTGAATAAATAATTATATAAATATTTGATGTTAATAAAAACTAATATTTAAGCAACTGTGTAAATGTCCACTTTATTAACGATTGGACGATCGTATCTCACTTTCAAAGAAATAAGTATAAATGAAGTGCAGCAAAAAATTTTATATGTAATTGAATAGGCGTACGAGGAAGTCATGTTGTATCCATATCAGAATTTTTACTCTTGAATTTCTTAAACTACTAGGTTATTGCTTTTTCATAAATCAGTTTATAGACTTTTTTAAAAATTAAAATTTCTAATAGAACAAGAGAGAAATAGTGTATGTTTGTATACATTATAGTGTGTTCGAGCACAAACACACATGAAAAAAATTAATTTACATGAAAAAATTAGAATTAGTTTTTTTTTGGTAAGTAGATTATTTATATATATTTTTAAAGTTTCTAACGTTAAGCATCAATAGTAAAGGATACTGACGAAGGTAAATTTAAAACTTGTTACTAATCAGAACTAATGACCTCTAAATTATCTAACATTACAGTTGTATAATTATTATTTAGTTTTACTTGTAAACATATTTTTTTCTATTTTAAAAAGGTATAGATTTTAGGCTATTTGTCAATCCAGTATTCTCATTAGGGTTATGAATTTCTGAAAGATGACAAACCTGTTATATTTGCGCATTCTAAAAATAAATCATTTAAGAGTGGATCAAAATATAATTTTTGATCTTTCAAAAATATTAATTTTAAAATTAAAAACATCTTTTTTTCTAATTTTTTGATGATACATAACGTGCTTGCTGATGATACGACACTTAATTATGCAGGAAAGAATGTGAAAATAATAAAAAATGGATATGGAAGACCTAATTACAATTAGATGGTGGTTAACAAAGCATGAAATAACATTAAAGTAGAAAAGACTAATTATCTAATTTTTCAATTAAAATGCTCATCAAACTCTTTGGAAAATATTAAATATCATAATTTAAATTGTACGTTAAAAAGATATGACTTGCGTCCAACAATACTACAGGTTATCATGATAAAATATTTAAGAGTGATTCTAGATGCTGATATCACGTGGTTTAAGCATTTTAAAAAATTTAGTAGAGTTAGGTGTAGATAATTATCTATTCTATTTGTTTAAGAGTTATTGACCTCCAACTGTTTTAAAAATGTTATAACACGCAATAATGGAGTCAAGGATTAATTTTTGGTTTGCAATATCGGGGAGGAGCATATTATGCAAATAAAGAACCGATATTTATTGCTCAGAAACATAAAATTAGACTAATTTTAAATAAAAATCTACTGGAAAAAATTTTCCCCTTTTTAAGAAACTTAATATTTCGCACCTTAGGTGTTTATATGTTTATAAATTTTAAGGATATTTTTTAACAGAAGTATACAGTTCATAACGAAAAAAATACAAGAAAATCATGTAGAAAATACATTTTTATACTCCTAAAACAAAAATTGAATTGTAATAACATTTCTACACCTTTTTTATACTAAAAATGTATTACTTACTCCCAGAAGAAACCAAGAAATGTAGAAACAAAACTAAATTTAGAGAAAATGTTTTCTTCTGGTTACGTGAAGTACATATAGAGAAATTTTTGTTCGATTAATAAAATGCAATGTTTGAAGGAATTACCTTAAAATGAGAAAATATGATTGTATTGAATGGTGTAAAGTATGCTGGCAATAAAAATAAATAAATAATTTTAATTTATAGATTTTTTTGTTATTTTTAATTTTAATGGTAATCTCCAACAAGGAATACTCTATAAGAGATACCTAATTTCTCTTACCCATTGTTTTTATATGGAGTATAAGTAGATTTAAGATTGGAATGTATCTCTAGGATACTACATTATATAAAACAAAATTAAGAAATAAATTATTATTATTTCTGCAATGTCGCTCTTTCAGTATAAAACGAATGTATATAGAAGATAAACTGTTTTTTTTTTTTTTTTTTATGTTGTAAATGTGGTTCGTTTATCTTTTCTTTTACCTTTTACCTAATTTTAAAATCCGTTTTCAAATTTACACATCTTTATTTTCTTTTACTTAATTTTCAAAATGTTTATATGTCAAAGAAATTGAAATTTATATTTCAAAGTATAATAAAAACAGTGATTCGAAGACTAAATAGTGAACGCCCATACGGAACTGTAAAAGATATTAAACAATAAATAAATGGTAGGAAAATATTGAGGGATTTATCTACTAAAATGTTGAAAAATTTTAATTATATTCTGCAGGTATTTTTTAGTCACCATATTTTCGTATTATTTACACTAAAAGAGCTTTTATAATATTTTTATTTATATATATATATATATATATATATATATTTTTTTTTTTTTCAGAGAATAAACGAAGAAAGTGTAATAAATTACGTTAATCATTAATAAAACTGGCCAAACCAGATGACAGTTAAGATAGTATAGGCTACATTATAAGTAAAGTTAATGTTTACTACTTGGACAGATCATAACGAGTTTGTATTATTATTTTTTCGTTTCGGCCAACTATGGATCACGTTTAACACTTTTTTTAGCATCGCTTTTCTCTCTTTCCCATCATTATTTTTTTAAGTCTCTCATGGCCTTTTTTCTGTCACTATTTTCCTTTTTTTTTGTGTTGGACCTTTTTCTTTGTAAAAGAAGTCGTCCTTTATTGGTTTTATTTCAATCTTTTCTTGATATATCTCGAGTTTTGTAATTTCAGAATTAATATTCCTGTTTTATTTTAGCGTTTTTAATTTTATCATAATATTTAAAAAAAAATTTTCTTTTTAGAAAACAAGAATTTTTTTAGAAAGTTTATAATTATAATTTTTAAAATGTGGCTTACGAAAACCAACCGCCTTGCATGTGTTATTTCTTAAAGTTTCTGGAACAGAATTTTGTGGGGATATTAATGTATTATATATATATATATTGGGTTGTCCTTTATATAGGTTCAAATACTTTTCTTAAAATTTTCTTTTAAACCCCATTGTTGATCATTTATCAAACATTTTACAGCATACAACGCTTATAGACGATTCACCGTATTCAAAAGCCTCAATTTTGCATTTATAAAATTAAAAAAAAAAATTATTATACTTTTAAATCTTTTTTTTTTTAAGTATTATTTTTATGTTTTTAATACACATTTTCTAATATCACCTCTTTGGAATTATATTAATTTTACATTATCTTGTTAATTCATATTAATGATTTAAGATCAATCGAAATGCTCATAAGTTCTACAATCATGCGCGCTCGCGTACGTGTTGTAAATGCTGATTTTTCTTCGAGTTTGGTTGACTGAGGACCACATGAAGCAACAGTTTTCATTCTTTTGTCATTCTTGATATTTGATATAATTGATTTTATCTGATATAAAATAAACGATCTGCTATTACATACTGTGGTAGATAATGGAACTATTAGTTTCGGTACTATCATAATTTTATGTATTTTAAATTAAATCGAATAATTTAAGCCTAATGTATTATTTATCCGAATGCAATTATAGTGTTCAAATTTAACTTGTTCATTAGTTATATTTTTATTGTTATTTATTATGTGTATTTCCTTCAGAATATGAAATTTAAATTTATTTTCTAGCATTTTGACTATTTTTGAAATCTTAAAATTTAAATATATTTATTTCCCTAATGTGATCAGTCTTATTAGTTTAATTAGCTTACTATTTATTATATATATATATATATATAGAAAAATTACAAGAATAATTTTCAACGTGAATCATTTTCAAATAGTGTTACTATATCTAATAAACTATATCTAATCGGTGTTTCAATTTAGTTGCACAAATTGTATGAATAAAAAAAAAACCATTAATAATTCATAAGCATCTATCTGAACGATTCATATTAATGAAACACCGTATCTTGATCTATTTTATAAAACTTTTTAATTAATCTTCATTATATTGCTTTTTCTTGAATAATGTTAAGGTAAATCTATTTTAAGATATAACGGAAAAGTAAACTACAACTAATGTTTTCTCAAGAAAACATCAAAACGTAATCAAGGTTTTTATGTTGAATAAAATATTTAAAAATATAATACGCTATTAACAATACATACATAATTAATAATAAAATATCAAATAATCATGAAATTTCTTTAAAAATATTATTTAAATTACATTATAAATTATGTATACAGGTTAAATAGTATAAAAATAATTATTCTACCACCATAAAAGTTTAAAAACTTGTTTGGTATGAAAAAAAAATATAACGAAAATTCAAATTTGCATCTTTTAAATTCATACTCTAAATGATTGAAGTATGAAATATTTAATGGTGTTTAATATTGCTTTTGAAACGTACCTGAAACAAACTACTGTTATAGTGACCCGGCAATCTGAGTAGATAATTTGCCTATGGTTTTATTATGACCTACAAATAATTTAATAATCTTACCGATCAGCTGATGTACTTAGTTTTCTTACAATTACCATAGAGTACAAGATATGATTCTTAATTTGGATAGATATGAAGTACCCTATATTGTGATACATATTTTACAAAATAAGGTGTCCCAAATAAATTAATCAATACGAATTCAGATAAATGATTTAAAAAAATAAAAATTATTATTTAAAAAAAAATTAGTTATAAAAAACTCAATGTCACACTAAAATGTTGTAATTATCTACAATTTCAAATTTATCTTCATTCAGCTCCACTGGAAATCTAATTATTTATTTTATTATGATTGATGATACGTTCAATCTGTAAAAACATAATAATACTAATAAAGGTTAATAAAGGCTATTCCACGGATAATAAACGAACTGCCCTAGCATTTTCCTGGACGGATCCAAGGAAACAGGAGTAAAATCCTTGGTCAGAGCGAAATAAAAAATACAAAATTAATATTAATTATTATAAAATAAAAAAATAGATGTAACTTAAGTCCATATTAACTATGTAAAGTATATGCACATGAAATAATATTTAGGTAAATACATGAAGATACAAGTAATTAATAAAGGTTAAATAAATAAAGATTAATTTACATAAACCACAAAATATCTGTAATTTTTATTACTTTTTATGTCAAAAAATAAATAAAATAAATGTAGCAAAAATGCAACAAAATAAATTAATATATTTAAAAATTTTATGAAAATTACTTTTACTGGTATATTTATGAAAGAAATTAGTTTAAAATTTAATGTACATCTAATTTTTGAGATAAGTGATATTAAAAATATATTAACAAATATGTTAAATTAAGAAAAAAATTATTAATTTATTTTTACTCACCAATAAGTATTACACGTGTAATATTTATGGCGTTCTGCCACTCACAATACACCCACGATATATGGCAGTGTGCAGCAGTTAGCACTGCACTGCGATTAAGACTGCTACTGCAGAAATTCCATTCTATCTTCTATACGGCTTCGGTTTACATCCACGTGAAGTCAGCGATAATAGGGTCGATAAATGAGAAACATCGTAATTATGAAAATAAAAGATATAATACTAAATATAATTAATTATCCGATATTTATCCTTGAATGTTTAAAAAAGAATATTTTTTATTTATTAAACTAGGGACTGATAAATTAATCTCTGTAGCGTACTTACTTATAAATAAATAAGTAAATCTTTTATTCTGAATCTTACATAATAATTCATTATAGATAACATGTTAGGAATGGATAGATAAGGTATTTTATGAATAAAAAAACGAACTGCCCTACTATTTGTCTGGATAGATCAAGGGAAACCGTTGTAATAACCATGATCAAAGCAACATAAAAAAAATAGAAAATGAATTATTATAAAACAAAAAATAGATATTATTTACATGTTGAGCGTTACAATCACAATAAAGTGAAACAGAAATTCTGAGATACACTGCCAGCAACTTAAAATATTAATAAACATTTATGAATACTGTAATCCTAAAATAGTAATTTCTTTCAACAATCTCTTCAGTAATTAAATTAGAAAAATAATTTTTCAATTTAATCGATTTCTAGTAACCATACAAATAACAGAGCATTGTATTCCGTAAAGTTTCTTGATTCCTTTATAGTATTAGGTAATAAATAATAAAACTTTGGAGCCACAAATGAATAAAAATGTCTACAGTTACAATTTTGGCAAATATAACAAGAATTTATCATTCCTACCTAAATTACTCTTGATATACGTGTGAGTAACTCTGTACTTAAAAACTTTTACAGACATTTTTAGGACTCTAAAAACATACAAATATCTTAAGGGCAGAATGCTAAGTTTTTTTTTGTATTTATGTGCACGTTGAACAGTAACAAAAATTCAGAGTTTTCGTATAGTTTTTTTAATTACTATTATTATTATGCTTATAGTATTATAAATGCTTTAATGTTATAATATGCTTATAAATTCAATGAGATTGGTAAATCAACACCAGAAATATCTACTAACAAATTCTTGACAAGCTCCCGCATAACATGAAAAGCTTAAACAGATATTCTCTTTTAAAGAAAGAATTAAAAGAATTTCTATTTCAAATAATAAATCACAAAATTCAAGTCTATTATGTACACATAACATTCTTATTTATTACTTCATCATTAACAAAAATCCATAATAAAATTACAACATTGAAATTAAGATTAAAAGTAATAAAATTTAAAAGGTATTCGTATAAAAATTATATTTATCTAGGATTAACACAACCTTAAACTCAATAGACGGTTATTTAGACAGACATAAACTTTTTTTTGCTGATGTGAGTTTTATTATTATTATTATATTGTACAAATTAAAATAAGAGATTTATTTATTTACTATATTATCTTATTAAAATAATTTCCTAGAAGTTTTTCCCTAACAAATGGGATTCTATATTTAATTATATTGTCAACCACGTTTTACCATCCAGAAAAATGATATATTCATTCTTTTAAAAAACAATGTTTTCTACTTTTAGGAAATTATATATAAATTTCTTTGCGTCGAATACGCTGAGTTCCTCTTTACAATTTACAGCTTTGAGGTCAGCTTGTAAATTAATTAAAAAATATCTTCAGCTCTCAACGATAAGTAAAATTTAATATTACTCTATGGACTATATATTTTACTAGATATTTTTTACCATCGATTTAAAAATACATTTTAGGTATTTTATAAGGAGGTCAAAATATTGATAAATTAAAACCAATAAAAGATAATACTATTGAAAAAGAAAGAAATCAAAATTAAAATCGATGGTTTGTAGAGAAATCGAAGTAGGACTACATAAATGCATTTCACAAACAGATGAGCAAGAAGACAAGTCAGGAAGTCGTGTTCTGAAAAAGGAAGATTTTATATATATATATATATATATATATATATATATACACGTTCATTTAAAAATACGTGGTTACACCCGACGGCTATTTTATCAAAGTAACATTCTACTTTCTCGAATAATATACACACTACTGTACAACTTCTATATAAATGAATATAAAGCAAAGTTAAAAGTACGAGACAGACAGGATATGCAGTGTTTAGTTCGTCAGTCTTCCAGATTTTATGTGAAAACGAATTAAAAAGTAGAAAAACCGGTTGTAAGAGTCTTATAATATATTAATTTTATTATTATATGTAAACAGAGAAATACTAGATTTCCTTCTGAAAAAAAAAATTAATTTCATTAGTTTCTCTAGGCGCAATAAAAAATGTTAATTTTTATTTATTTCCTTTTTTTGTATAAGTAACCGTTTTACTTAAAAAAAGAAAAAAGCAAATTTAAGAAAATGAAATTCTGCTATATATGTAAAACTACATTTAAATTAAAATGATAAATTTAAGATAACCATGAAATATTAATAAATATATTATACTATTATAAAATTTATACAAATGAGTTAAAATCAGGGTAATATATAATATCTATAGAGATAAGAATCTTCAAGTTATGATACGAGAATATACAGTTTTCTTAAATTAGAAAAATTAAAATTAAAAAAATAAAACTAAACCAATTTTTTTACTTTTTACGTGTTATGCACATCT